>NC_039359.1:33051443-33358857 GCF_003573695.1 Papaver somniferum | reverse complement strand
CTAGAGTTATATCGGAACTTGCTATGATACCAACTGTGACGGATCGGAAAATTACGCTTTTGGCGCGTCGCCCCGCAGGACGTAATCTCCCCCGGTGCGTCGTGAGTGATATGTCCCAACAAAACTATCATGAGTGATTTGATCGATTAAAATTGGTTGTATTCTCGCGTAGAAGTAAGCAGAGCAACACTTTCTCGGGAAAAATATTTCACGGGTTTTGGAGAGTTTCAACATGTTCTGATGACTCGGTCAACATTCTGGAACGTGTATTGACCTGTTCAGAGTGTGCTGGCAGAAAATCAACGCGTGAGGAGGTAAAATAGGGAAGAAAATATACCCGAGAATATTTTTTTCACTGACGAGTTATGAAAAGATTTCCGGAGTTAATGCAGAGATTGGATGACCCTGTTGAGTATAAAATAGGTACTCGGGCACCGCAGAGGGGGTATCCATGCTTAAGATTTACAATTAATATTTTAAGAATCTACCTTAGGCAAAGAAATAGAGTCAAAATTCTTATTGAATGAGCTATAATGGTTTAGAATAAATAGGTGAATCGCATGAATTTGAATATTTAGTGGAATCCTAGTCCTAGTACCTCTCGAAACATTGTTAATTTTGTATATATTTGCTAGTTTTATAATTTAAATATAAATATCAATCTCATCAAGCCCGAGTGAACGACAACCTTTTACCATTATATTAAAATTCAATCAATTTTTTGGCACCGCTGCTGGGGACTTGTGTATAGATTTGTTTTTAGATTAATTTTTAGGTTTATTTTTTATTTTGTACAGTATTTTCAATTTTTTTTAGATTTTTTTTCCTTTTTATGCGTTTCTTTTTGTATTTCTTTTCAGGGACATTTTGAGGATGATGACTTCTTCTGGGGATACGTCATCTAAGATGACGCTGGCGGAATATAAGCGTAGAAATTCAAATTATCAGGAAACCTCGTCTGAGATGACGCTTACTGAATATAAGCGTAGGCAACGGTATGGAGTTTTTGATCCACATGTGGTAAGTGAAGAATCTCCTCTAGAGATATATGAAAAGTATTATAAACACACACCACTTAGTTTGGACTTAAGATTGAGAATTCTGGAATGTAAATAATTATATGATGATGATGATCAGTCTTAGTGACTCTCTGGTCGAGACAGAATTTGTAGATGACCCTGTGAATGATTGTGTAGATGATTTGTCTAATTTATTAGGAGAATCTATCTCGCAAGATCTTTCACCCGACTTAGAGGTTGTTTCTAGTCCCCTGGACTTCCAAAAGTTACCTAATTTAGGGTTAGAATTATGTGCTTCAAAAAAATTTGTTGGAATACTTTGCATCCAAATACCCAGAGGACGTCCCTGTTTCTGATACCGTGCATGAGCCTATTGACAATTTTCCTGTCCCAGTAGTATCCCCATATTATGTGCTATACTCACTTCCATGTGAAGTAAAAATTAGGGTCTTGACCAGCTGTGTAGCGAGTCTGTAGAAAAAAGAAAAAAAAATTAAAAATATGATCAGCCGTGTAGCGGGTCAATTTTCTGTTTTGCTCGAGGACTAGCGAAATGTAAATACGGGGGAATTTGATAAGCATGAAAATGTGACGCATTTTCACCCATAAATACATTAGATGGGACTCATTTATCACTAATAATCTTGTTTGTAGGTATTTTTAGAAAATAAACATTTTTAGAAAAATCAGCTCGAAAAGTTGTGAAAGGCACCCCAGAGGGCGTTTGTTATTCGGACTCTCACCATTGGTTAAGGGGCACCTCAATTACTAAGAGGCACTTTCTTTACTATTCGGCACCTATTGCTATTCACACTCTGGATTTGGCTAGGGTCACTTCGTCTTCATCCTTTTCAAATTTGAAAATCCGCGGGAAAGAATGGCAGTGAAGAAACAGATTTAGGACTCGAGTTTTGGAGGATTTTTAGAGAGACTTAATCACTGAAACTTCTCGGGCAGACTTGTTTGGGCTTAATAGGTATGGTATAATGATTTGATTCAATAGAGTTGGGCTGGATTTTCAGTTCGAAGTGAAACAGGGGAAGCTAACTAATCACCTGCGACTTCTTCTGGCATTGATTTGGACGAGATTCTATCATATATTTCTCTTAATTTCAATATACATCAGCCTGTTACTTCATAACAGGATTGGTAAGTACTTTAAATTTTATTAAAGGAGAAGATTTAACGTAATCTCAACAAAACAGCGCAAGCTCAAGTCTCGGTAAGGTTTGTGTGTTTTCAGCGTGCTAAAATTCTTATGGAGTGTGTATGAGGCTGTCGAGAGTATAAAGAGTACATGCAGAGACGTGATGAGCTAAAACAGGGAGGATATATTTTATCTTTAATTTATACTCTTTATTTGGAAGATTCTACAGCTGAGACGTGTGAGAAGAGAAGATATAACAAATAATGGAAATAAAATCTTCATAACATGGAGCGAAATAATAAGAGAATACATGGAGTTATTACAAGGATTTCCTCGACCTGTTGATTATAAATGTACGCTGGGAGTCAGAGAAGAGGGCTATCGAGAGTTGGGGAAAAGAATAGAGGGCCACAGAGCAGATTTCTCTGCTGATGCAGAGAAGAAGAAGAAGAACATTTGACGCTTGCTGACTGTCGCAGAGAACTGTCGTTTATGAACAGTACTCGCAACAGTCAAATTGGCACACTTGTTTTGAATCTGCAACAATTTCTTGTAACAGTGACTTCTGTAACGCCAGTACACTGTTGCATATTCATTGTATTATTAGTTTTCTTCAATAAAAACACTATTTGAGCTATGAATTATATTTTTGAGTATGTTTTTATCATGAGAAGCTAAACCCTAACACTGGGTCGACGGAGGAAGCCGAACTTCATACATGGGTGAATTTATTTTATTTTTTATATGACTTTTGCACTAAGTAAAAAAGAATTATGGTTTGAATTAATTAGTTATTATTTTATTTGATTGGCCATTCTTGCTTACATGTTTGATGTCCCATGCTTACGATTTATAACTAATATTTTGAGAATCTACCTTGGCAAAACCAGAGTTGATGCTGTTTTATTTGTTGAGAATAAATAATTGAGCCTGATGATATGAATTCGGTGGAATCCTAAACCCAGTAAGTCTCCCTTTATTATTAAATCTTTAAATTTAATCTTAACAAGTCTTAGAGTTCGAATCTTTATTATTACAACAACTATTAAAAATCTTATAATTTTGGCGCCGCCGACGCGGACTTGTGTATAGATTTGTTTTTAGGTTTTATTTTTATCTTTATTATTTTTGTTCCTTTTTACGCGTTTTGGTATTTTTTTTGTTTTCTTTCAGATTCGTAGCTAAGCTAAAGAAAAGGAGAAAGTGCTGAAAATAAAAGCAAAGCCCATTAAAGAAAAGAGGATTCCAAAAAGCGTGAAGAAGAAGATTTTGTATATATTTACGTAGTTTTTTATTTTTTATTTTTAGAAACTGTAATTAGGATTTTAATTGTGGCACGTCACTCGACGCCAATGCGGAATGATGCCGCCGAAAAGAATTGTAATTTTTTTTTAATTTTTGGACAATTTTGGACTTTATTTTTGGACATTGGACATTTTTTTAAAACCCTACGGAAGGGTAGTTTTAAATATAAACTGTTTGCAGAGAAGGACGGCGATTACGATATTGCCTCGGCCCCTCGGGTTCGTACACTGACATTGG
Source organism: Papaver somniferum (assembly GCF_003573695.1). NCBI lineage: Eukaryota > Viridiplantae > Streptophyta > Magnoliopsida > Ranunculales > Papaveraceae > Papaver > Papaver somniferum. The sequence continues at coordinate 33,355,149 of NC_039359.1, read as the reverse complement.
GATCGGTGGCCCGAGTCGACTTCAACAGTTCATCCCCCATCTGGAATGGGAGGTAAGAATTCTAAACACCCGTGAATCTCCTGTCAGCGGGTTTATTGGAAGATTTTGTTTGCATATATGTTGAGTAATTGAATACGGTTTTAAATTTCTAGTAAAGCGAAAGGCCTGGCCAAATTAAGATAAGGACTCGGATTTCATCACTGTTTCTTTCTTGCCCACCTTAGGAACACGTAACCTACGCGAACCTAAGCCTTAAAATTTGGACTAGAACGAGACCGATAGGGTAACAAGCTTAATAGGAAAGTCGTTCGAAAAATATTGGTTGTCATATTGAGCATACTTTGAAGTTCATGATGGTTTTTGTAAATTGAATACGCCGCCTTTTAATGCCGGTGAGGCCTTGGGTATCAAAGAACCACGCAGCTTCCCTCGTCTCTATTTAACTTACTTAAACTCGGATTGATTCCAGAGAGGTTTGCTCAGATTGTAACGAATTCCTTTTCGAAAGAATAGAATCCGGTCTACAAACAATCTAAGTGGAGCCATCATGCTTTTTGTTTGCTAGATAAAATAGGCTTGTTGTGGTCGAGTCAGCCTTCTTTGTGCTTTTTTAGAATTCCCTTGCAGTTAGGATGTCGAGCTGGTATTACAATAGCCAATACAATGAGTAACCGACTGAGCATCATGGACATTATTATTTTTTTATGACCATATGGATGCCAATTACTATCCATACGCCCAACGGGCACACGAGCAAAATTCTGATGATTCCTATTTACTAGAGTCGACACATAAGCTTGCTCAGTCGATACGTAAGTTAGCAGAAATGAATAACTTAGTTATGGAAGAAAGTAATACAACGTTTGAACCTTCTTTCCTAGATAAAATCAGGAAGTCATGTGAGTCGACTCTGAAAATTTTGTTAGAGGCTCAGAAAAGAAACGCTCGAGATAATCTTAATTTCTAATATAGTGTTTCCAATAATACCCCTGAAAATGAGGATAGTTATTTTCATAATCAAGATGTCGAGGTTATAATTGGTAACACTACTTGTTCAGATGAGGTTCAACCATTTTCATGTTATTATAATGATGATTATGATGAGGATAGTGTTGATGAAGAATTTAAAATAAATAGGCATAGTGATCAGGAATTTGCTACTCCAATTGAACTTTATAATAATAAGGTTAGTTCAAATCCAAATAATCTTAATAATTATTCAAATATTCAAAAGGACGAGGATTTGACTAGAGATACCACTTCTTTAGATGATTTATAATTTCCTTTTGATTACGAAGCCGATAATGGTTTAGAGGAACGAGTTTATTCCGAGAATACTGTTTTAGAGTACAATGATTTAAATACTATAGTCTTAGACAAAGAAGATGAACTCGTAGAGATGAGTGAGGATGAACCTGACTTAAAAGAATCAATTGACCATTTTCAGGAATCTGATAACCTTGAAATTGGGGAAGTTGTGACTAGTCTTTCTAGAGACACTGAAAACTCTAAGTTTGGGGGTGATTATCATTCTCCATGTGTTTTAAATCTTAAAAAGGTCCCTCACTTGGGACTTGACATATGTGCCTCAACCATTTTAAAAGATTATCTTCATACACGTTTTCCTGAACCTAGTGATGTCCATAAAGATGTTCAGTTGTTAGAAACCCATCCTCTGGTTGATGTGATTAACCCAGGCTATGATACCAAAATTGACTTTGTTTTCCCACCAGAAACCTTTCTTCCAATTGTGGGAACTTGTGATTTTCAGATGTGTCGGTTATTAAGTTTTGAGACTAACCTAATTACTTTAGGAGAATAGGGTCGACACATTTGCTTAAGGAAGATCACCTCTTTCATTGTGGTCAGCTGTGTGAGTCAAATCTATTTGACTTAGAGGATCCCCAGTTATTTAGGTTATTATTATGTGCTTCGAAGTTTTTATTCGAGTTTTTCCAGACTCTAATACCTGAATTGGATCTTAGCTACGAGGATATGCAGTCCATGAAAATATTTTATCTAGACCTAGTTATAGAACCTGAACCTGAACCACATCTAGATGTAGTTGTCTTAAACAGGAAACTAGACAAGGGTGTGCTTTATTCGTTAATTTTCTTGGCATGTTGCATATTCCTTTTACTTGTGATATCTCTATTTGGTTTTGGTGATCCGCATTTATTCCGGTTATTACTTTATGACTTTATAAGGTGACTGATCCTTTCTTGGTCTGGCTGAAGACGTTAAACTTAGCACTTCTTGGGAGGTAACCAATCTCATGCAACACGGTAATATCTTTCCTTAACTCTTTTGCTTCAAATGGTAACAGTTTCTCCTTGTTCATGCTTTTAATTTTATCTTTAGAACATTGAGGACAATGTTAGATTTAAGTTTGGGGGTATATGAGAAACTTTTTCGTTGCATTAAACTCCAGAGCCTAGAAATTTATGCTTATTAAGGATGGCACTAACCAATCTAAGTGGAAGGAAGCATCTTGGTTGTAGGAGTTGAGGAACCAATCTGATTAGATAGAAACATCTAAAGAGTCTATTCATAAAAGCACAGAGCTCAGGTATTAGAATGTTAGGAAAAAACATGGTAGTTTCGCGATATCTCGTTGATTCCTTTTCACTTCTATTTTTCTTTTTTCTTTTCTTGTAAATATGTTTCTAAGTGATTTGGTGGGGCACACGATTCAAGTTGTTACCATTGCTAGGGTGTGATAGAGTGATTGAGATACCAAAAAAAAAGACCAGACCAATCAGACCAAACGGAATAAGTGACACTTGGATAGCAATATGTGTGTGTTCTCCCTGTCTCTGTCGCCTAAACAAGCGTGGAACGCAGGATCCATGGGAATTACCATGTAATCTGCTGACAAGAAGCATGCGCTTGGATCCGAAATTTCTAATCATGTTGTTACAAAAAAAAATTAAATAATGTTAAGTGAATAAAGTCGACCATTGGTGCCCTTGATATGCCAGTTGTGTTGACCTAGAGTTAGTATTATCGATCGCTAGTCCCCTTGTATATGCCAGTCGTGTTGATATTAGTCTGACCGGTATCTCAGTCCATTAGGATAGGTTCACCTTGGCAGAGGCCTTCAGACAGATATGGGAAACACCGTTCACCTTAGTCAACATCAAAACCATCTACGTTTTTCTCTACATCCATCTTCTTATCTTTCCATGTGATTGGTCGACTCCGGTTATGATGTCCTGAATCTATATGAGTAGAGCTCTGTCACTTATATATGAATTTTAGTATGCTTGAGTGCAAACTCATGTACAACAATTGGAATTTCGCATCAGGGTACTTCCTCTTATAGTCAATGATTGTATGCCAACCAAAGAGATTCTTTAGTGCCTTCCAAGGTTCTGCATAGATAGCTAGGGTCTGGAGTAAAGGTTTTGTGGGTACACCACTGGTAAACCCTCCCGAGACTATATCTCGGTCACTAGGGCCACTAGTGGTTTTTATTTTCTAGATTAGATTTGCTCGAAGACTAGCAAATAATAAGTTTGGGGTATATGATAGACACATTTTTTTGTCTAAGTTGTCCTCAACTTTCTCTATGTTGGTACTCGATTTTGTACTTATTATGGTGTTTTGTGTGTTTGTAGGTATTTTCAGGAAATGAACATTTTTGGAAAATTCAGCTCGAAAAACTGCTAAAGGCACCCCGGAGGACATTTGATATACGGACCCAAATTTGGCTAAGGGACACCCAAGGTTATGCGTAGCCCAAATTCATCCTCAGCACCCACGGCTATGTATTGCCCAAATTCATCCTTAGCACCCATCTTCTTCTTTTGAATTTCATTTTGGCGGGAAAATGAAGAACATAACTGTGTGATTTTCGATCCAAGTTTGAAGGAGTTCTGGGTAGACTAAAGGGCTGAAATTTGTTGGGTAGTTGTGATATGTCCCAACAAAACTATCGTGAGTGATTTGATCGATTAAAATTGGCTGGATTCTCGCGTAGAAGTAAACAGAGCAACACTTTCTCGGGAAGAATATTTAACGGATTTTGGAGAGTTTGAACATGATTCTGGAACGTGTATTGACCTGTTCAGAGTGTGCTGACAGATAATCAACGTGTGAGGAGGTAAAATAGGGAAGAAAATATTCCCGAGAATATTTTTTTCACTGGCGAGTTATGAAGAGATTACCGGAGTTAATGCAGAGATTGGATGACCCTGTTGAGTATAAAATAGGTGCTCGGGCACCAGAGAGGGGGTATCGAGAGTTTGGAGAGGCTACAGAGAAGGAGAAGAAGCTGCGGAGCAGATTTCTGTGCTGTTGCAGAGAAGGAGAAGCTGAAGAACAAATAACCAATAAGAATTGTCTTTCTTGACCGTCACATATTCATACCATACACGACACTTCTTCTGCGACACCATATAACTATAGTTCTTCGCAACAGTTGTAACAGTGAGTTGTAACGACCATTAAGCGTTGCAAACTTCTGGTTTATATTATTTTCCTCCCTTTTCTTCTTTGTAAACACCATTTGAGCTATAAAAATATATTTTGAGCGTGTTTTTCACTATGTGGAGCTAAACCTTTTTCTGGGACGACGGAGGAAACCAAAATTCATCATGTGGTAAATTCATTTAATTCTTTATATGACTATTTGCATTGAATTAAAATTAAAGAGAAAAAGATTTTTCTTAATTAATTGTAATTTCTTTTGATGGTTTATTCTTAGGATTAATTCTTTTGATATGCCATGCTTAAGATTTACAATTAATATTTTAAGAATCTACCTTAGGCAAAGAAATAGAGTCAAAATTCTTATTGAATGAGCTATAATGGTTTAGCATAAATAGGTGAATCGCATGAATTTGAATATTTGGTGGAATCCTAGTCCTAGTACCTCTCGAAACATTGTTATTATTTTGTATATATTTGCTAGTTTTATAATTTAAATCTAAATATCAATCTCATCAAGTCCGAGTGAACGACAACCTTTTACCACTATATTAAAATTCGATCAATTTTTTGGCGCCGCTGTCGGGGACTTGTGTGTAGATTTGTTTTTAGATTAATTTTGAGGTTTATTTTTTATTTTGTATAGTATTTTCAATTTATTTTAGATATTTTTTTTTCCTTTTTATGCGTTTCTTTTTGTATTTCTTTTCAGGGACATTTTGAGGATGATGACTTCTTCTGGGGATACGTCATCTAAGATGACGCTGGTGGAATATAAGCGTAGAAAGTCAAATTATCAGGAAACCTCTTCTGAGATGACGCTTGTTGAATATAAGCGTAGGCAACGGTATGGAATTTTTTATCCACATGTGGTAAGTGAAGAATCTCCTCTAGAGATATATGAGAAGTATTATAAACACACGTCACTTAGTTTGGACTTAAGATTGAGAATTCTGGAATGTAAAAAATTATATGATGATGATGATCAGTCTTGTAGTGACTCTCTGGTCGAGACAGAATTTGTACATGACCCTGTGAATGATTGTGTAGATGATTTGTCTAATTTATTAGGAGAATCTATCTCGCAAGATCTTTCACCCGACTTAGAGGTTGTTTCTAGTGATTGAGAATTTTGTTTTTGTTTTTTCTTTTTTCCTTTCTTTTAAATATGTTTCTAAGTGATTTGGTGGGGCACACGATTCAAGTTATTACCATTGATAGGGTGCAATAGAGTGATTGAGATACCAAAAAAAAAAAGACCAAACCAATCAGACCAAACGGAATAAGTAACACTTGGATAGAAATATGTGTGTGTTCTCCATGTCTCCGTCGCCTAAACAAGCGTGGAACACAGGATCCATGGGAATTACCATGTAATTTGCTGACAAGAAGCATGCGCTTGGATCCGAAAGATCTAATCATGTCGTTACAAAAAAGAAAAATTAAATAATGTTAAGTGAATAAAGTCGACCAGTGGTGCCCTTGTATATGCCAGTTGTGTTGACCTAGAGTTAGGATTATCGATCGATGGTCCCCTAGTATATGCCAGTCGTGTTGATATTAGTCTGACCGGTATCTCAGTCCATTAGGATAGGTTCACCTTGGCAGAGACCTTCAGACAGATATGGGAAACACCGTTTACCTTAGTCAACATTAAAACCATCTACGTTTTTCTCTGCATCCATCTTATTAATATTTCCATATGATTGGTCGACTCCGGTTATGATGTCCTGAAACTATCTGAGTAGAGCTCTGTCACTTATATATGAATTTTAGTATGCTTGAGTGCAAACTCGTGTACAACAATTGGAATTTCGCATCAGGGTACTTCCTCATATAGTCAATGATTGTATGCCAACCAAGGAGATTCTTTAGTGCCTTCCAAGGTTCTGCGTAGATAGCTAGGGTCTGGAGTAAAGGTTTTGTGGGTACACCTATGATAAACATTCCAGAGAATATAACTCGGTCACTAGGGCCACCTAGTGGTTTTTATTTTCTAGATTTTATTTGCTCGAGAACTAGCAAATAATAAGTTTGGGGGTATTTGATAGACACATTTTTGTGTCTAAGTTGTCCTCAATTTTCTCTATGTTGGTACTCGATTTTGTACTTATTATGGTGTTTTGTGTGTTTGTAGGTATTTTCGGGAAATAAATTTTTTTGGAAAATTCGGCACGAAAACTGCTAAAGGCACCCCGGAGGACATTTGCTATACGGACCCCAGATTTGGCTAAGGGTCACCCAAAGTTATGCGCATCCCAAATTCATCCTCAGCACCCACGGCTATGTATAGCCCAAATTCATCCTTAGCAACCATTTTTTTCTTTTGAATTTCATTTTGGCGGGAAAATGAAGAACAAAACTGTGTGATTTTCGGTCGAAGTTTGAAGGAGTTCTGGGTAGACTAAAGGGCTGAAATTTGTTGGGTAGTTGTGATATGTCCCAACAAAACTATCATGAGTGATTTGATCGATTAAAATTGGCTGGATTCTCGCGTAGAAGTAAACAGAGCAACACTTTCTCGGGAAGAATATTTCACGGGTTTTGGAGAGTTTGAACATGTTCTGATGACTCGATCAACATTCTGGAACGTGTATTGACCTGTTCAGAGTGTGCTGGCAGAGAATCAACGCGTGAGGAGGTAAAATAGGGAAGAAAATATTCCCGAGAATATGTTTTTCACTCGCGAGTTATGAAGAGATTTCCGGAGTTAATGCGGAGATTGGATGACCCTAGTGAGTATAAAATAGGTACTCGGAGAGAGGGTATCGAGAGTTTGGAGAGGCTACAGAGAAGAATAAGAAGCTGCAGAGAAGGAGAAGCTGAAGAACAAATTACCAATAAGAACTATCGTTCTTGACCGTCACATATTCATACCACAAACGGCAGTTCTTCTGCGACACCGTATAACTATTGTTCTTCGCAACAGTTGTAACAGTGAGTTGTAACGACCATTGAGTGTTGCAAACTTCTGGTTTATATTATTTTCCTCCCTTTTCTTCTTTGTAAACACCATTTGAGCTATAAAAATATATTTTGAGCGTGTTTTTCACTATGTGGAGCTAAACCTTTCTCTGGGGCGACGGAGGAAACCAAAATTCATCATGTGGTAAATTCATTTAATTCTTTATATGACTATTTGCATTGAATTAAAATTAAAAAAAATATATATTCTTAATTAATTGTCATTTCGTTTGATGGTTTATGCTTAGGATTAATTCTTTTGATATGCTATGCTTAAGATTTACAATTAATATTTTAAGAATCTACCTTAGGAAAAGAAATAGAGTCAAAATTCTTATTGAATGAGCTATAATGGTTTAGAATAAATAGGTGAATCGCATGAATTTGAATATTTGGTGGAATCCGAGTCCTAGTACCTCTCGAAACATTTTTATTATTTGGTATATATTTGCTAGTTTTATAATTTAAATCTAAATATCAATCTCATCAAGTCCGAGTGAACGACAACCTTTTACCACTATATTAAAATTCGATCAGATACCAACTGTGATGGACCGGAAAATTACGCCTTTGGAGTGTCGCCCCGCAGGACGTAATCTCCCCCGGTGCGTCGTGATGAAGCTACGGTACGGGCTTCAAAGCTAGGCAAATGCACGTTCATTCGCCTTTGCAAGCATGCTCATGGATCATGATGCAGCTAACTTAGCTTCCACACCGTTCCCACTCACCCTTGATCTGCGAAGAGTTTATTAAGTAAACCGAAAGCTTTCTTAAAACAAGAAAAACGACCTTTTGAGGCCCTAAACGATGGAATTTGGCTAAATTCTGGTGACCATGTGGATCTATAGATGAACATGTCTTGATCTTTGGTCTGTTTCCCTTAAAATGGACTCCTCTTGAGCTAAATTACGACACTCGGGTATTTAGCCTCCAGATAGGCTATAGCTTGCTCTTTGTAGCTTGATAGGAAGTATGAGCATCCACTTGATGGCATGCAACTAAGCCTCATCAAGCATGGCCACAATCATCTCTTGCATCGAGCTACAGAGCTTAGATGATATGAAGGGCCAATCTGCCGTAATCATCTCGCAATTAGATGATATGAGCGACAACGTGCTGGACCGGCAATGCTGCAACTCATTGCGGCTGCCTACGTACCCTTCCATACTATAAAGGGATCAAGCACAGATCATAGTTCATCCATGAAGGGACAGCAACTCAAACCAACTCGTTTGCAAGGTTGTGGCCTAGCAAAAATGGTAATGACCTAGTCCGCATAGGCCATTCCGTCATAATGCACAATGATTATGCATCATCGGGTCTGCGACATGGCATAGTGATGCATAAGCATCAAATGCCCTCTTCGCAAGGCTAGGCAATTATAAATTAGTCTTCAGCATCATTTATACACTTCCGGCTAAGCTATGAAGCTTACTTGGTACATAGTCCGCATATGCACCTTCAACTCACCACCCCTCCCTATATATGTCTTATTGACATTTCTACAACTTAAAAAAAAAAAAAACCTAGGGTTTGGTCGGACTAGCTCCGGTTTTCTCTCTCCTTTTTCTCCTTGCGTTCTTTGTGCTAAGATTTGGCGTCAATGGCGCTGAATCAATCAATTCGCCTGATCTAGGCAACCATCCAAATCAGCAACGCCATGATCGTGCTCAAAATAGAAATCGATCACGTTCAAGGCCAAGATTTACTTACGTTCCAAAAAAAGGTAACCCTAATCATGGCACGGACAATTCCAAAGATGGGAGTAGTTCGTATGCAAATATAGTTAAGAAGAAATCAATTGTTATGTCCAATATTGATGCGGATTCTTTGTCACATCCTCCGGTTTGAACCTCTAAAGGGGAGATTGTGATCACAATTTCTAAGGATGTCATTCGACGTTCCAAAGAAATATGGAAATTCAATATTGTAGGCTGTTTTGATTTTAAAACCCTAGGTGCTAAGTTTGAAGATGTTAAGCGCATTCTATGCGATCAATGGAAATTAACAGGCCAAGTCCAGTTTATTCCATGGGTGAAAGGTTGTTTTTCATTATGCTTAACAATCAGGTTGATCGTAAAAGAGTTAGCTATGAAGGTCCGTGGAAAGTTAAGGAACAAAAATTAAAGATGCTGCCGTGGACACCTATGTTTAATCCTGAATCGGAAAAAAACTCAAGGGCAACAGTTTGGGTGCGTTTTCCATATCTTCATTTTGAATATTGGGAGGAGGAAATCTTATTTCGAATAGCTCATGGCCTTGGCAAGCCTGTAGCTGTTGATCCGAGAACATTAAGAGTATAATATGGTTATTTTGCTGCGATACTTGTGGATATAGATTTTTCAAAACCTTTGCCTAAGCTTGTCATTGATGATGAAGATTGTCCGGAGGGTTTTCGTCTTGATTATGATTTTCTGAATAATCTAGATTTTTGTGATCATTGTAAATCAGTTGGTCATACTTTATCTCAATGCAGAACGGCTAAGTATAAAGATTTGGAGAAGCTGCATGATGCTGAGGAGGATGCAGTGAAACGTGCGGCTCTCAAGGCTGAAATGGATGATCTGAAAGATTATTGGAAGAAGGAAAAATATGTTAAGCCAAAAGATAAGCCTCCACCGCCGGCATACACTGGAGGAGGAGGAGAACAATCTTTGGGTCCCTAGGATATCAATGATGGGTTATGTTGATGTAATTTTGTAGTGGTAAGTAAAGTGTTCGTTTCTCGGACTTGTTGAGACTGATTTCAGATTTAAAAATAGAAAACAAAAAGATAAAGAAAATACATACACAAGGTTTGTCACAATGTCGAGAGATTACTGAGACTCAGGATTCCACCAAACCTCGTATCATGTGGTTCAACAACCAATTCTTAGACAATTATATCTCTAGTTTATTGACTCTAATTCTTTGCCAGGGTAGATTTTAAAAAGATTAACTGTAAATCACTAGCATGATGCATCAAAAGCACTTAGACAAAGCATACATCATCATATGACTTCACAACTAATTAAGAAAAATCATAAAACGATTAAATTAATGCAAAAAGTCATAAAAGAATTAAATATAATTACCACACGCATGAAATATGGCTTTCTCCGTCATCCCAGTGTTGGGGTTTAGCTCCTCATATTAAAAACATGCTCAAAATATTTATTCATGGCTCCAAAGTGTTTGAAGAGAGTGAAAATACAAGAAAAAGATAAAACAGATCAATTGCAACGTGTATAAGCGTTCCAGAATGACTGTTACAAAGGACTACAGAGAATATAAGACTGCCTCCTAAACGATACTTCTCTGTTGCAGTAACTAAACTACACCTCTCTGCGACTGACTTAGGACGTCAGTTCTTCTTCTTCTTCTTCCTTCTCTTCCCTGAAAATGCAGAAACGATTCTGCAACTTTCTTTCTCCGAGAAGAGACCTCTGTTGTCTCTCCCTAAGCCTCTGTATAAACCCCAAACTCTCTACAACCCTCTCTGAGTCGAACCCCCTCTATTTATATACCACAGGTCATATGAATCCCGAGAATATCTTCCTTTTTCTTCTCTCCCAAGTTCCATAACTTCCTGCTGTTTTTTTTACTTTCACGCCTCTCTGATTTGGTTAAAACTCTTCTTTCCTTTTCTACACGTAACTGCCAATTATTGAAAGAGAAAAATACCCGGAAACCTTCACCTCCCTGTTTAATCGTGCAAGACATCAAACCTTCCATTCTTTACGTTTCCAAACAACTACCTTTCCTGTTTCGATGTACTGGATCATTCCCAGTCCATATCCAAATAGAAAGTACACTAAATTCTCGTCCAAACCTCTTCCCAAATCTTCTAGCGAAGCTCCGAGTATATTTCCGACACTTGCTTGCTTCAAATCGATTATCTATCCCAGATTCACCGAAACCATTAACTATACCTTTCCTGTTAAGCCAAAACAGGCCCATACAAGAAGTTTTTGCGATTGAATCTCTCTATAACCTCTCCAAAAACCAAACCCTAATTTCTTCCCGTGAAAATCCATTTTTCCCGCCAAATTTGAGAATTCAAATCGTGAAGAAGAAGGGTGTCCCCCTAATCCACTGCTGAGGTGCGAATAGCAAGTTGTGGTGAGTAGTAAAGAGGATAGCCCTTATCAATTGGGTGCCCCTTAGTAATTTCTGTACCTCTTATCCAAAATGGGGGTCTGTATAGTAATTTTTTTCCCACGAGCGCAAAAACCACGATTCGTGCCAATTTCGCCGCAAAACCTTATTTCTCCAAAAACACCTACAAAGACACAATGCCAAAATAAGTACATAAATGGGTACTAACAACATATGAAATTGAGATCAAAATAGACACATAAATGCGTCTATCAAACACCCCCAAACTTATTATTTGCTAGTCCCGAGCAAATAAAATCCTAACTCACGGTCGCAGGCATCTTCGACTGCATTTAGCGTATGCAATAAGCCTTTAAACCCCTAGGTGTCTCTAGTGGCGGAGTGTTGTCTCCGGAGGGCTTACCAGAGGCATACCCACAAAACCTTTATACTCCAGACCCTAGCTATCTACACAGAACCTTGGAAGGCACTAAAGAATCTCCTTGGTTGGCATACTTATTGACTACAGGAGGAAGTACCCTGATGCGAAATTCCAATTCTTGTACACGAGTTCGCACTCAAGCATACTAAAATTCATATGAAGTGACAGAGCTCTACTCAGATAGTCGCATCCAAACTCAGAATCAAACAAATCACATGGATAGATTAAGAAGATGGATATAGAAAAACATAGATGGTTTTGATGTTGACTAAGGTGAACGGTGTTTCTCATATCTGTCTAAAGGACACTTCCATAATGAACCTATCCTAATGGACTGAGATATCGGTCTGACTAATATCAACACACTGGCATACATAAGGGTACCAGTGGTCGATAATCCTAACTCTAATTCAACACAATTGGCATATACAAGGGTTCCAGTGGTCGACTTTATTGAATTTATTCCAGTTGGTCTGATGGTCTGGTATCAATTTCTCTTTTTTTTTTATGGCTATCTCTATCACTCTATTTCACCCTAGCAATGGTAACAACTTGAATCGTGAGCCCCACCTAATCACTTAGAGAAACATATTTTAAAAATAAAAAAAAATAAAAATAGAAGTGAAAAGGACTCAATGAGACATGGCGAAACTACCATGTTATTTCTAACACCTGAGCTCTGTGCTTTTATGAATAGACTCTTTAGATGTTTCCATCTAATCAGATTGGTCCCTCAACTCCTACAACCAAAATGCTTCCATCCACTTAGATTGGGTAGTGCATCCTTAATAAGCATAAATTTCTAGGCTCTGGAGTTTAATTATGCAACTAAAAAGTTTCTCCCGTACCCCCAAACTTAAATCTAACATTTTCCTCAATGTTCTAAAGATAAAATTAAAAGCATGAACAAGGAGAAATTGTTACCATTTGAAGCAAAAGAGTTAAGGAAAGATATTACCATCTTGCATGAGTATTGGGTTACCTCCCAAGAAGTGCTAAGTTTAAAGTCTTCATCCAGACTAAGAAAGGATTAGTCACCTCATAAAATCATAAAATAATAGCCGAAATATCTGCGGGTCATCAAAACCAAATAGAGCTATCACAAGTAAAAGTAATCTGCAACATGCCAAGAAAATGAACAAATAAAGCACACCCTTGTCTAGTTTCCTGTTTAAGACAACTACATCTAGTTGTGGTTCAGGTTCAGGATCTATAACTGGGTCTAAATAAAATATTTTCATGGGTTGCATTTCCTCATAGGTTAGATCCAAATGTTCAGGTTCTAGAGTCTGGAAAAACTCAAATAAAAACTTAGAAGCACATAATAATAACCTGAATAATTGAGGATCCTCTAAGTCAATCAGATTTGACTTACACAGCTGACCACAATGAGAGTGGTGATCTTCCTTAAACAAGTATGTCGACCCTAATCTGCTAAAGTAATTAGGTTTAGTCTCAAAACTTATTCGACACATTTGAAAATCAAACATTCCCACATTTGGAAGAAAAATATTTGGTGGGAAAACAAAGTCAATCTGGGTATCATAGCCTGGGTAAACCACATCAACCAGAGGATGGGTTTCTAATAACTGAAATTTCTTGTGGACATCACTAGGTTCAGGAAAACATGTATGAAGATAATCTTGTAAAATGGTTGAGGAACATATGTCAAGTCCTAAGTGAGGTACCTTTCTGAGAGTTAAATCACATGGAGAATGATAATCACCCCCAAACTTAGAGTTTTCAGTTTCTCTAGAAAGACTAGTCACAACTTCCCTAATTTCAAGGTCATTTAATTCATGAAAATGGTCAATTGATTCTTCTAAGTCAGGTACATCCTCACTCATCTCGACGAGTTCATTTTCTTTTTCTAAGTCTATTGTTTCTATCGCTAGACTCAAAATATACTCGTTCCTCTAAACCATTATTAGCTTTGTAATCAAAAGCAAATACTACATCGTCTAAAACGGGGTATCTCTAGTCAAATACTCGTCCTTTGGAATAGGTGAATAATTATTAAAATTATTTGGATTTGAACTAGAAATAATATTATTATTAAGCTCAGTTGGAGTAGCAAATTCCTGATCACTATGCCTATTTATTTCAAATTCTTCATCAACACTATCCTCATCATAATCATTATAATAACATGAAAATGGTTGAACCTCATCTAAACAACAAGTAGTGTTACCAATTATATCCTCGTCATCTTGATTATGCAAATAACTATCCTCATTTTCAAGGGTACTATTGGAAATTAAGACTATCCTGAGCAGTTCTTTCCTAGGCCTCTAACAACATTTTCTGAGTCGACTCACATGACTTCCTGATTTTATCTAGGAAAGAAGGTTCACACGTTGCGTTGCTTGTATTCATAACTAAGTTATTCATCTCAGCTGAACTATGTGTCGACTCAAGTAACTTTTGTGTCGGATCAGCTAACTTACATGCGGACTCTAGTAGAGAAGAATCGTACGACCGGTGGGCGTATGGATAGTAATTGGGCTCACCATGGTATGGACCATAACCTTTACTATTCACACTATGGTCAAAGTAGTAACGTCCATTTTGAAACTCAATCGGATATTCGTTGTATTGGCTATTGTAATACCAGTTCGGCATTCTATTGCAGGGGTGTGAGTTGTCACACAAAATAAAACCCACTGACAGGGGATTCGTGGGTGGATAGAGTCTTACCTCTCGTACCAGATGGGCGATGAACCGTTGAAGTCGACTCAAGCCACCGACTCCAATGTCAGTGTACGAACCCGAGGGTCCGAGACAGGATCGTAACTATCGTCCTTCCCTGCAAACAGTTTATATTTAATTTTAACCCTTCCTTAGGGTTTAAAAATAAAAATGTCCAAGTCCAAAAATAAAAATGTCCAAAAAGGAAAAGAAAAATTACAAAAATAAAACCCTATTTACAGTTTCTAAAAAAATAAAACAAAATAACTATATACAAAATCTTCTTCTTCACTCCTTTCAGATTCCTCTTTTCTTTCCTTCTCTGGCGATGCTTTCCTTTTATAGCACTTTTTATTTCCTTGTAGCTTCGCTCCAAATCTGAAAAGAATCGAAAAATACCAAAACGCGTAAAAAAGAACAAAAATAATAAAAAGAAAAAGAAACCTAAAACAAATCTAAATACAAGTCCGCCTCGGCGGCGCCAAAAATTGATGTAATTTTGTAGTGGTAAGTAAAGTGTTCGTTTCTCGGACTTGTTGAGACTGATTTAAGATTTAAAAATAGAAAACAATAAAGATAAAGAAAATATATACACAAGGTTTGTCACAATGTCGAGAGATTACTAAGACTCAGGATTCCACCAAACCTCATATCATGTGGTTCAACAATCAATTCTTAGACAATTATAGCTCTAGTTTATTGACTCTAATTCTTTGCCAGGGTAGATTTTAAAAATATTAACTGTAAATCACTAGCATGATGCATCAAAAGCACTTAGACCAAGCATACATCATTATATGACTTCACAACTAATTAAGAAAAATCATAAAACGATTAAATTAATGCAAAAAGTCATAAAAAGAATTAAATATAATTACCACAGCATGAAATATGGCTTTCTCCGTCATCCCAGTGTTGGGGTTTAGCTCCTCATATTAAAAACACGCTCAAAATATTTATTCATGGCTCCAAAGTGTTTGAAGAGAGTGAAAATACAAGAAAAAGATAAAACAGATCAATTGCAACGTGTATAAGCGTTCCAGACTGACTATTACAAAGGACTACAAAGAATATAAGACTGCCTCCTAAATGATACTTCTCTGCTGCAGTAACTAAACTACACCTCTCTGCGACTGACTTAGGACGTCAGTTCTTCTTCTTCTTCCTTCTCTTCCCTGAAAGTGCAGAAACGACTCTGCAACTTTCTTTCTCCGAGCAGAGACCTTTGTTGTCTCTCCCTAAGCCTCTATATCAACCCCAAACTCTCTACAACACTCTCTGAGTCGAACCCCCTCTATTTATATACCACAAGTCATATGAATCCCGAGAATATCTTCATTTTTCTTCTCTCCCAAGTTCCGTAACTTTCTGCTGTTTTCTTTACTTTCACGCCTCTCTGATTTGGTTAAAACTCTTCTTTCCTTTTCTACACGTAACTGCCAATTATTGAAAGAGAAAAATACCCGGAAACCTTCACCTCCCTGTTTAATCGTGCAAGACATCAAACCTTCCATTCTTTACGTTTCCAAATAACTACCTTTCCTGTTTCGATGCACTGGATCATTCCCAGTCCATATGCAAATAGAAAGTCCACTAAATTCTCGTCCAAACCTCTTCCCAAATCTTCCAGCGAAGCTCCGAGTTTATTTCCGACACTGTCTTGCTTCAAATCGTTATCTATCCCAGCTTCACCGAATCCATTAACTATACCTTTCCTGTTAAGCCAAAACAGGCCCATACAAGAAGTTTTTGCGATTGAATCTCTCTATAACCTCTCCAAAAATCAAACCCTAATTTCTTCCCATGAAAATCCATTTTTCCCGCCAAATTTGAGAATTCAAATCGTGAAGAAGAAGGGTGTCCCCCAATCCACTGCTGGGGTGCGAATAGCAAGTGGTGGTGAGTAGTAAAGAGGATAGCCCTTATCAATTGGGTGCCCCTTGGTAATTTCGGTACCTCTTATCCAAAATGGGGGTCTGTATAGTAATTTTTTTCCCACGAGCGCAAAAACCACGATTCGTGCCAATTTCGCCGCAAAACCTTATTTCTCCAAAAACACATACAAAGACACAAAATGCCAAAATAAGTACATAAATGGGTACTAACAACATATGAAATTGAGATCAAAATAAACACATAAATGCGTCTATCATATGTATTGGAGGAGTTAGACATACTGGGCGTCATACTATGATTTCTAGTCCATCTTCGAGTATTGCTGGAGATGGCAATATTGCAGACATTCCGCATGCCTTGCCTGAATCCGCTAGCACTAATCTTACAGCTGGTTCAGTGCCTTTGTGTGACCTTGCTGATGATGCTGCTACAATCTCTTTGGACCTTCAAAAGGAGGAAGAAGAACTTTACAAAGTATATGATGAACAAAAAAAGATAGCTGATGATATGGCTAAAGCTGCAGATCTTGCAAAAATAGAACAAGATGCTCTATTGGCTAAATTGCAAAATACTATACAATTGCTTATGGCAAAGAAGAGGCAAGAGGAAGAGAAGAGTGCTCAATAAGAAGATGGTATTTTGGACTTAGAGGAACAACAACAAAAAGTTTCTCAACAAGATGTTTCACAAACGCAACAAACTCAAGACGTTACATATGAGCTGCAATCTAATATTGTTTTGGAAAAAACTGATGATGGTTTTAGTTCTCCGACTAGAACGGCTAGAAGATCCTCTCCAGTTCGAACTGACGAAGTTCTTGAGACTTCTAATATGTTTGAAACTGGTATTGAAGATAGTGAAGATGAAGAAGAAAGCATTGAAGTTGATGCATTGCCTATTAAGGAAAAGCCGCCAGATTCTTTGCAATCTGCTCGCAATGTTGAGACTGAGGCTGAAAAACTGGAATGCAGTGCTGCTAAGGATGAGGAAGATAAACTTAAAAGGGATTTAGCTGAGAAGAAGAAGTTGGATAATTTGGCTAGGAAGTGCGCTGTTAAAACCGCGCCAAAAAATAAAAGCAAACCTGGTGCCAAGCCGATTGAGGATGATGGCCAAGTTGTTAAAAGAGGTCGAAGTCAGACACGCAAAGAAGATGATAAGGTTTCAGCAAGCCCTTCAAGGAGAATGGTTAATTAATGCGTTTTTTTTATTGGAATGTTCAAGGTTTGGCTAAGGATGGTGCAAGATCCAAGTTGCAGGAGCTTACTTTCTTGCACAAACCTGACGTAATTTGCATTGCAGAGCCGCATGTTTTCTGCATTGTACGTTTTGTTAGGTCTCTTAAATTGGTTGATTTTTCTTAATATGTTATTACAAATGAGGTTTATGGAGATAAAGGTAATAGCTGAATTTTATGGAGGAATACTCTGTTAAGGCCTGATATTTTATCTACTTCAAAGCAAGCAATTATTGTGAATTTTGCGGGGGATTTCATTACGGACGTTCATGCTTCCTATAATCCGGTAGTAATAAAGAGACTTTGGCGTCAATTGGGTTTAGGTTTTATATTTATTCCTTGGTTAGTGTTGGGAGATTTTAATTACGTTTTACGCCTGGAGGAAAAGAAGGGTGGAAGGCCGATCAAAGAGGTTTATATGAATGAGTTTCGTAGCTGGATTTCTGACAATGGTTTGGTTGAGGCTGATGCTATTGGTAAAAAATATACTTGGTCTAATTGTAGAAGTAGAGCTCAAAGAATTATCTCTAAACATGATAGAGCGGTTTTTAATGATGCTTGGTGTTATAAGTGTGCGAACTGGAAATGCAAGGCTCTGCCTAGAGTTTGTTCAGATCATTCCCCCCTTTTTGGGTTTGCTTTTGAAAATCCAAGGCCGGATATATTTCCTTTTCGAATTCAGAAGATGTGGCTTTCCCATCTAGGTTTTATGCAATTGGTTGAAGAGAACTGGAGTTTGGATCTTAATGGTGCTCCCCCTTTTGTTTTTACTTCTAAGTTGAAGAGACTAAAGGAGGTATTGAAGATTTGGAACAGAACTATTTTTGGAGATGTGAAATTTCACTTGAAGCAGGCTGAATTGAAGCTTGAAACTGAGAATGATCTTCTTGATTATGATCCGGCCGATGAATCTCAATTCCTAAGGGTTGTGGATGCCAAAAAGGATGTTAATGATGTGAGAACGGAGTTGGCTATTATGCTTAAGATGAAGTCGAGAATAACTTGGTTGGAGGATGGTGACCAAATACTCGTTTCTTTTATAACAGCATCCGCATGAGGAGAAGTCAAAATACCATCTCATAGCTTAAGATTTCTAACGATACTACTTTGTTTTTGCAGGATGAGATAAAGGATTACATTGTTATCCATTATCAGGCCAAGTTCAATGGTGGTGACGTTCATATTGATCCAGCTTTATTTGATATTGATCATGAGAGCATTTCAGTTACTGAAAGTGCTTATATGGATGCTATTCCATCTTTGGAGGAAGTTAGAGTGGCGGTTTTTGACTTGGGAGCTGATTCTGCGCCTGGCCCAGATGGCTTCACAAGTTCTTTCTATAGATAGTTCTGGGACATTATTTCTAGAGATCTTTTTAATGCAATTGATAACTGTTGGTCTATGCGTAAAATTCCCAATGATATTAACTCTAGTTTTATGGTTCTTATTCCAAAAAATAACAAGGATGATGCTATTAAAGATTATAGGCCAATTGGTTAAGTAATTTTTTCTTCAAGATCATTACTAAGATTATGGCTACCAGACTTGGTACTGTGTTAAATAAGCTGATCTCTGAAGAACAAGTGGCGTTTATGAAGGGTAGAAACATTCATGAGAATATAGCTTTGGCGTCTGCATTGATCAATGAGATCAATACGTAAAGGAAACATGGAAATGTTGGCCTCAAACTGGATATTGCCCAAGCTTTTGATACGGTAAGTTGGGATTTCATAGCTGAAGTTTTTCGTCAATATTGCTTTTCTGATTCTTGGTGCATGTGGGTTATTAATATCCTTAGCTCAGCTCGGATTTCTGTCATGATTAATGGCTGCCCTGAAGGTTATTTCAATATTACTAGAGTATTGCGTCAAGGTGATCCTCTCTCACCTTTGATCTTTGTTCTTATTGAAGATGTTTTAAGTTGCAATCTTTCCAAGTTGTTTGCAAATGATAGTATGACTGTTATGGTTAGTAAAAAAGGAGTGGCGCCTACTCACTTACTTTTCGCGGATGATATCCTTATTTTATGCAAAGGTAATCTTCATAGTTTGCAAAATTTGAAGAATATGCTTGTTTTGTATGAACGTGCATCTGGTCAGTGCATAAATTATGCAAAGAGCAAGTTTTATTTTGGAGGTGATAGAATTTCTCGTGCTATTGCTATTTCTAACTATTTGGGTATGGAGAGAGCTATGTTTCCAGATAAATACTTAGGTATTCAATTGAAACCTGGAATTGTCCGGCATATTCACGTTCTCCAAGTGGTCGAGAAGATTATAGACAAGTTGGCGGGATGGAATGGTAAAATTTTATCATTTGAAGCGAGGCTTGTGCTAATTAAGTCGGTGATTTCTAGTTATGTTATTCATTCCATGGTTGTTTATAAGTGGCCATGCACGGTTATTAAGCAAGTTGAGAGGGCCATTAGAAATTTTCTTTGGTCCGAGGATGCTGAGAAACATAAATATTTTACGGTTCTATATGATGATCTATGTCTCTCAAAGCGTGAAGGTGGTCTTGGCATTAAGAAGTTAAATGATGTTAATAGGGCTATGCTAATGAAGCTTTGGATTTCTATTCGGGATTCAAACAAGATTTGGGCCAGATTTTTGAAGGCCAAATACTTTAAGATCAATGGCAATCTGATAAATTATAAGTTGGGTTCTTTGGTTTTTCCTGGGATTCGCTTGGTTTACAATTTTCTGCAGAAGCATACACGCTCAATTATAGGTAATGGTGCTAATACTTCCCTATTTTTTGATAATTGGTGTGGTGATTTTTCTATTGCGCAAAGACTTGGCATCACTTCCAAAAGCCCTAATGATTTTAAGGCTAAAGTAAGTGATATCATTTTTGATGGTGCTTGGGTTATTCCTGATAAAACAAGAGATTTGATGATTTGTTGTAATATTGATATGGAAAACTTGCCGGTTATTGCTGGTGGTGAGGATTATAAAATTTGGGATTTAGATAGCAAAGGCGTTTTTACAGTTAAGTCGGCTAAGGCCGCTCTTAAGATGCCGGCAAAAGTTGTGCCTTGTGCAAACCTGTTTACTAGATAGGTTGTGCACCCTACCTTGAGTGTGCAATACTGGAAGATTTCGGCCAAGAAATGTTGTGCTAGTGAAGACAATATTATTAAGAAGACTGGTAGGAGCATGCCTACTATGTGCCGTTTATGCAGGAAAAGTGGCGAAACTCTTAGCCACATCACTTGGCAGTGCAGAGTGGCTAGGAGGATTTGGGATTGGGTGGCTGGAACTTTCAAGATGGAACCAAATGAAGACCTGGTGGCCTCGTATAAGGCTGCTAAGGGTCGAAGTAGAATGATAAAGGACCTGTGGTTGGTTGCAAATATTGCAATTGTCACGGAATTATGGAAGTTACGTAACAAGTCTTATTTTGAAAATATGGTTGTTCAATGGCTGGGCTTTAAAGGGAGAGTTTATCAGCTTATTCGTGATAATTCAATTAGAATGAAAGGCCACATGCATACTACTTTAGAGGAGTTACGCATTCTGAATTATTTCAAAGTGTGACATAGATCATGCAAAACGTCTACTCCAATTGAGATTAGTTGGACTCCTCCTAATCAAGATGAAATCATGATCAATTGTGATGGTGCTTCTTTCGGAAACCCAGGCCAAGCTGGTTCAGGTGTTGTTTTCCGTAATGCAAGTTCGGAGGTGCTTGGTGTTCTCTGTGTTGGCCTTGGCTGGCAAACAAATTTCTACTCGGAAGTATGTGCGATTATTTATGGTGCGATTATGGCTAAGAGATGGAATCTGCAGAGTAATTCTGATTCGAAGAGTTGCATTCAAGCTTTTCAAAAGGATGAGATGTCTTGGCAGCTGGTGCAGAAGTGGAGAATTGCGAAGTCTTTCTACACCAATTTTCGTTATATTCATAGGTATAGGGAGGTTAATTTTTCAGCTGATGCCTCGGCCAAGCAAGCCTGTTTGTTGGCTGAGGGTATTTTTGAGTTTTTTGAGAGTAGGCCAGATTTTATTCCATCTGTGGAATGGCCTGGAAGGGTTTATTATCGTTTCAAATAGGTTTTCCGGTGTGTGGCCTAGCGGCTAGTCATTAGGAAGTCCTAGTCCCTGTACAGATTTTTTTCTTTTTAAATTTTATTTGACCGAGAAAAAAATAATGACATTTCTACAACTTATAAAAGAGGAGGAGATTGACATGCTTGATTCACTATTCATCGAAATGATTGCTTTACTTCGCAATGATTGTGTTCATTCGCAATGATTGCGATCATTCGCAATGATTGTTTTCATTCGCAACTCACCACCCCTCCCTATATATGTCTTATTGACATTTCTACAAGTATGGAAAGGGGACCATATTGACATGCATGCTTCATTATTCATCGCAATGATTGTGTGTAATGATTGCGCAACACTCCTTTGGGCAGCCCTCTCTGGCCTGATGTAGAATGATTGTGCACTACTCGTTCTGCCAGCCCTCTATGTCCTGATGCAAAATGATTGTGCGCAATGATTACGCAACACTCCTTTGGCCAGCCCTCTCTGGCCTGATACACAATGATTGTGCATTTCTCGTACTGTCAGCCCTCTATGCCCTGATGCATAATGATTGTGCGCAATGATTACGCTGCAACACTCAAACCCACCGACCCAACTGGCCTAATGCATTACTAATGATGCAACACTGGCTCCGGGACAAACGCATCTTACTATGCAAAGGAAGCTTTAATGAAGCCTCAATCTCGGGCCATGGCACATATTTTGCATGCGCCATGCTAAATACACAGGGCGTTACATTATTCACCCCTTTAAAGAAAACTATTGTGGACAATCTCTTCGGTCTGGATTTCCTGAGAAAATGTCCCATACCAGATGCTCAGAAATCACGGGTTTCTTCAAGTTATCGTGAACAAAAATTTAGACCTTTTGAGCAACTGTCCCATACCGCATGTCCATGAATTTAAAAGTGCCCACAACAATACCAAGAATTGCAATTGACCAGTGCCAAGAGGATATCTCGACCAGGTATCCTAGATGGCATCCACCCAGGAATCCCTTAGGTTCACAAGTTGAAAGGTTTCATCGAATTGACAAGATATTAGCATAGTACTGTGTGGAAAAGTATCCAGTTGCCCACCGTCCCTGACGGTCATCCAGGTTGCCACTCGTAAGTGGGATGCTATCCGGGCCTGACAACGCACACCCTTGGCCAGTTGCCAACGTGTGGGGATGATCAGTCCCATTGTTTACCCACCGTCCCAGACGGTCTTTCGGATATCCACTCTTAAGTGAGGTGCCACTTAGTCCAGTAAAACTCACAGTACTCATCCAATCTAAACTCGAATTGCAAAGTAACTGGCAGTTCTAGTCACAAATTCTTTACGCACAAAAGTTGGCCTACTCTCCAACTTTATATTTTCCTTTGTAGGAAAATGATCACTGACAAGTCCATTCTGCACAGTCCCTAGAGTTATCTCGGAACTTGCTCCGATACCAACTATGACGGACCGGAAAATTACACCTTTGGCGCGTCGCCCTGCAGGATGTAATCTCCCCTGGTGCGTCGTGATGAAGCTACGGCCAGGGCTTCAAAGCTAGGAAAATGCACGTTCATTCGCCTTTTCAAGCATGTTCGTGGATCATGATGCAGCTAACTTAGCTTCCACACCATTCCCACTCACCCTTGATTTGCGAAGGGTTTATTAAGTAAACCGGAAGCTTTCTTAAAACATGAAAAACGGCCTTTTGCGGCCCTAAACGATGGAATTTAGCTAAATTCTGGTGACCATATGGATCTATAGATCAACATGTCTTGATCTTTGGGCCGTTTCCCATCAAAATGGACTCCTCTTGAGCTAAATTACGACACTCGGGTTTTTAGCCTCCAGATAGGCTATAGCTTGCTCTTTATAGCTTGATAGGAAGTATGAGCATCCACTTGCTGGCATGCAACTACGCCTCATCAAGCTTGACCACAATTATCTCTTGCATCGAGCTACCGAGCTTAGATGATATAAGCATCAAATGCCCTCTTCGCAAGGCTAGGCAACTATAAATGAGCCTTAGGCATCATTTATACATTTCCGGCTAAGCTATGAAGCTTACTTGGTACATAGTCCGCATATGCACTTTCAACTCACCACCCCTCCCTATATATGTGTTATTGATATTTCTACAACTTATAAAATGGGAGGAGATTGACATGCTTACTTCACTATTCATCGCAATGATTGCTTTACTTCGCAATGATTGTGTTCATTCGCAACTCACCACCCCTCCCTATATATGTCTTATTGACATTTCTACAAGTATGGAAAGGGGACCATATTGACATGCATGCTTCATTATTCATCGCAATGATTGTGTGTAATGATTGCGCAACACTCCTTTGGGCAGCCCTCTCTGGCCTGATGCAGAATGATTGTGCATTACTCGTTCTGCCAGCCCTCTATGTCCTGATGCAAAATGATTGTGCGTAATGATTACGCAACACTCCTTTGGCCAGCCCTCTCTGGCCTGATACACAATGATTGTGCATTTCTCGTACTGCCAGCCCTCTATGCCCTGATGCATAATGATTGTGCGCAATGATTACGCTGCAACACTCAAACCCACCGACCCAACTGGCCTAATGCATTACTAATGATGCAACACTGGCTCCGGGACAAACGCATCTTACTATGCAAAGGAAGCTTTAATGAAGCCTCAGTCTCGGGCCATGGCACATATTTTGCATGCGCCATGTTAAATACACAGGGTGTTACATTATTCACCCCTTTAAAGAATTTCGTCCCCGAAATTCAAAACAAAACTATTGTGGACAATCTCTTTGGTCTGGATTTCCTAAGAAAATGTCCCATACCAGATGCTCAGAAATCACGGGTTTCTTCAAGTTATCGTGAACAAAAATTTAGACCTTCTGAGCAACTGTCCCATACCGCATGTCCATGAATTTAAAAGTGCCCACAACAATACCAAGAATTGCAATTGACCAGTGCCAAGAGGATATCTCGACCAGGTATCCTAGATGGCATCCACCCAGGAATCCCTAAGGTTCACAAGTTGAAAGGTTTCATCGAATTGACAAGATCTTAGCATAGTACTGTGTGGAAAAGTATCCAGTTTCCCACCGTCCCTGACGGTCATCCAGGTTGCCACTCGTAAGTGGGATGCTATCCGGGCCTGACAACGCACACCCTTGGCCAGTTGCCAACGTGTGGGGATGATCAGTCCCATTGTTTACCCACCGTCCCAGACGGTCTTTCGGATATCCACTCTTAAGTGAGGTGCCACTTAGTCCAGTAAAACTCACAGTACTCATCCAATCTAAACTCGAATTGCAAAGTAACTGGCAGTTCTAGTCACAAATTCTTTACGCACAAAAGTTGGCCTACTCTCCAACTTTATATTTTCCTTTGTAGGAAAATGATCACTGACAAGTCCATTCTGCACAGTCCCTAGAGTTATCTCGGAACTTGCTCCGATACCAACTATGACGGACCGGAAAATTACACCTTTGGCGCGTCGCCCTGCAGGATGTAATCTCCCCTGGTGCGTCGTGATGAAGCTACGGCCAGGGCTTCAAAGCTAGGAAAATGCACGTTCATTCGCCTTTTCAAGCATGTTCGTGGATCATGATGCAGCTAACTTAGCTTCCACACCATTCCCACTCACCCTTGATTTGCGAAGGGTTTATTAAGTAAACCGGAAGCTTTCTTAAAACATGAAAAACGGCCTTTTGCGGCCCTAAACGATGGAATTTAGCTAAATTCTGGTGACCATATGGATCTATAGATCAACATGTCTTGATCTTTGGGTCGTTTCCCATCAAAATGGACTCCTCTTGAGCTAAATTACGACACTCGGGTTTTTAGCCTCCAGATAGGCTATAGCTTGCTCTTTATAGCTTGATAGGAAGTATGAGCATCCACTTGCTGGCATGCAACTACGCCTCATCAAGCTTGACCACAATTATCTCTTGCATCGAGCTACCGAGCTTAGATGATATAAGCATCAAATGCCCTCTTCGCAAGGCTAGGCAACTATAAATGAGCCTTAGGCATCATTTATACATTTCCGGCTAAGCTATGAAGCTTACTTGGTACATAGTCCGCATATGCACTTTCAACTCACCACCCCTCCCTATATATGTGTTATTGATATTTCTACAACTTATAAAATGGGAGGAGATTGACATGCTTACTTCACTATTCATCGCAATGATTGCTTTACTTCGCAATGATTGTGTTCATTCGCAACTCACCACCCCTCCCTATATATGTCTTATTGACATTTCTACAAGTATGGAAAGGGGACCATATTGACATGCATGCTTCATTATTCATCGCAATGATTGTGTGTAATGATTGCGCAACACTCCTTTGGGCAGCCCTCTCTGGCCTGATGCAGAATGATTGTGCATTACTCGTTCTGCCAGCCCTCTATGTCCTGATGCAAAATGATTGTGCGTAATGATTACGCAACACTCCTTTGGCCAGCCCTCTCTGGCCTGATACACAATGATTGTGCATTTCTCGTACTGCCAGCCCTCTATGCCCTGATGCATAATGATTGTGCGCAATGATTACGCTGCAACACTCAAACCCACCGACCCAACTGGCCTAATGCATTACTAATGATGCAACACTGGCTCCGGGACAAACGCATCTTACTATGCAAAGGAAGCTTTAATGAAGCCTCAGTCTCGGGCCATGGCACATATTTTGCATGCGCCATGTTAAATACACAGGGTGTTACATTATTCACCCCTTTAAAGAATTTCGTCCCCGAAATTCAAAACAAAACTATTGTGGACAATCTCTTTGGTCTGGATTTCCTAAGAAAATGTCCCATACCAGATGCTCAGAAATCACGGGTTTCTTCAAGTTATCGTGAACAAAAATTTAGACCTTCTGAGCAACTGTCCCATACCGCATGTCCATGAATTTAAAAGTGCCCACAACAATACCAAGAATTGCAATTGACCAGTGCCAAGAGGATATCTCGACCAGGTATCCTAGATGGCATCCACCCAGGAATCCCTAAGGTTCACAAGTTGAAAGGTTTCATCGAATTGACAAGATCTTAGCATAGTACTGTGTGGAAAAGTATCCAGTTTCCCACCGTCCCTGACGGTCATCCAGGTTGCCACTCGTAAGTGGGATGCTATCCGGGCCTGACAACGCACACCCTTGGCCAGTTGCCAACGTGTGGGGATGATCAGTCCCATTGTTTACCCACCGTCCCAGACGGTCTTTCAGATATCCACTCTTAAGTGAGGTGCCACTTAGTCCAGTAAAACTCACAGTACTCATCCAATCTAAACTCGAATTGCAAAGTAACTGGCAGTTCTAGTCACAAATTCTTTACGCACAAAAGTTGGCCTACTCTCCAACTTTATATTTTC
This sequence comes from Papaver somniferum, assembly GCF_003573695.1. Taxonomy (NCBI): domain Eukaryota; kingdom Viridiplantae; phylum Streptophyta; class Magnoliopsida; order Ranunculales; family Papaveraceae; genus Papaver; species Papaver somniferum. Next base: position 33,328,012 of record NC_039359.1, on the reverse strand, counting down.
CTTTGTAGGAAAATGATCACTGACAAGTCCATTCTGCACAGTCCCTAGAGTTATCTCGGAACTTGCTCCGATACCAACTATGACGGACCGGAAAATTACGCCTTTGGCGCGTCGCCCTGCAGGATGTAATCTCCCCTGGTGCGTCGTGATGAAGCTACGGCCAGGGCTTCAAAGCTAGGAAAATGCACGTTCATTCGCCTTTTCAAGCATGTTCGTGGATCATGATGCAGCTAACTTAGCTTCCACACCATTCCCACTCACCCTTGATTTGCGAAGGGTTTATTAAGTAAACCGGAAGCTTTCTTAAAACATGAAAAACGGCCTTTTGCGGCCCTAAACGATGGAATTTAGCTAAATTCTGGTGACCATATGGATCTATAGATCAACATGTCTTGATCTTTGGGTCGTTTCCCATCAAAATGGACTCCTCTTGAGCTAAATTACGACACTCGGGTTTTTAGCCTCCAGATAGGCTATAGCTTGCTCTTTATAGCTTGATAGGAAGTATGAGCATCCACTTGCTGGCATGCAACTACGCCTCATCAAGCTTGACCACAATTATCTCTTGCATCGAGCTACCGAGCTTAGATGATATAAGCATCAAATGCCCTCTTCGCAAGGCTAGGCAACTATAAATGAGCCTTAGGCATCATTTATACATTTCCGGCTAAGCTATGAAGCTTACTTGGTACATAGTCCGCATATGCACTTTCAACTCACCACCCCTCCCTATATATGTGTTATTGATATTTCTACAACTTATAAAATGGGAGGAGATTGACATGCTTACTTCACTATTCATCGCAATGATTGCTTTACTTCGCAATGATTGTGTTCATTCGCAACTCACCACCCCTCCCTATATATGTCTTATTGACATTTCTACAAGTATGGAAAGGGGACCATATTGACATGCATGCTTCATTATTCATCGCAATGATTGTGTGTAATGATTGCGCAACACTCCTTTGGGCAGCCCTCTCTGGCCTGATGCAGAATGATTGTGCATTACTCGTTCTGCCAGCCCTCTATGTCCTGATGCAAAATGATTGTGCGTAATGATTACGCAACACTCCTTTGGCCAGCCCTCTCTGGCCTGATACACAATGATTGTGCATTTCTCGTACTGCCAGCCCTCTATGCCCTGATGCATAATGATTGTGCGCAATGATTACGCTGCAACACTCAAACCCACCGACCCAACTGGCCTAATGCATTACTAATGATGCAACACTGGCTCCGGGACAAACGCATCTTACTATGCAAAGGAAGCTTTAATGAAGCCTCAGTCTCGGGCCATGGCACATATTTTGCATGCGCCATGTTAAATACACAGGGTGTTACATTATTCACCCCTTTAAAGAATTTCGTCCCCGAAATTCAAAACAAAACTATTGTGGACAATCTCTTTGGTCTGGATTTCCTAAGAAAATGTCCCATACCAGATGCTCAGAAATCACGGGTTTCTTCAAGTTATCGTGAACAAAAATTTAGACCTTCTGAGCAACTGTCCCATACCGCATGTCCATGAATTTAAAAGTGCCCACAACAATACCAAGAATTGCAATTGACCAGTGCCAAGAGGATATCTCGACCAGGTATCCTAGATGGCATCCACCCAGGAATCCCTAAGGTTCACAAGTTGAAAGGTTTCATCGAATTGACAAGATCTTAGCATAGTACTGTGTGGAAAAGTATCCAGTTTCCCACCGTCCCTGACGGTCATCCAGGTTGCCACTCGTAAGTGGGATGCTATCCGGGCCTGACAACGCACACCCTTGGCCAGTTGCCAACGTGTGGGGATGATCAGTCCCATTGTTTACCCACCGTCCCAGACGGTCTTTCGGATATCCACTCTTAAGTGAGGTGCCACTTAGTCCAGTAAAACTCACAGTACTCATCCAATCTAAACTCGAATTGCAAAGTAACTGGCAGTTCTAGTCACAAATTCTTTACGCACAAAAGTTGGCCTACTCTCCAACTTTATATTTTCCTTTGTAGGAAAATGATCACTGACAAGTCCATTCTGCACAGTCCCTAGAGTTATCTCGGAACTTGCTCCGATACCAACTGTGACGGACCGGAAAATTACGCCTTTGGCGCGTCGCCCTGCAGGATGTAATCTCCCCTGGTGCGTCGTGATGAAGCTACGGCCAGGGCTTCAAAGCTAGGCAAATGCACGTTCATTCGCCTTTTCAAGCATGTTCGTGGATCATGATGCAGCTAACTTAGCTTCCACACCATTCCCACTCACCCTTGATTTGCGAAGGGTTTATTAAGTAAACCGGAAGCTTTCTTAAAACATGAAAAACGGCCTTTTGCGGCCATAAACGATGGAATTTAGCTAAATTCTGGTGACCATATGGATCTATAGATCAACATGTCTTGATCTTTGGGTCGTTTCCCATCAAAATGGACTCCTCTTGAGCTAAATTACGACACTCGGGTTTTTAGCCTCCAGATAGGCTATAGCTTGCTCTTTATAGCTTGATAGGAAGTATGAGCATCCACTTGCTGGCATGCAACTACGCCTCATCAAGCTTGACCACAATTATCTCTTGCATCGAGCTACCGAGCTTAGATGATATAAGAATCAAATGCCCTCTTCGCAAGGCTAGGCAACTATAAATGAGCCTTAGGCATCATTTATACATTTCCGGCTAAGCTATGAAGCTTACTTGGTACATAGTCCGCATATGCACTTTCAACTCACCACCCCTCCCTATATATGTCTTATTGATATTTATACAACTTATAAAATGGGAGGAGATTGACATGCTTACTTCACTATTCATCGCAATGATTGCTTTACTTCGCAATGATTGTGTTCATTCGCAACTCACCACCCCTCCCTATATATGTCTTATTGACATTTCTACAAGTATGGAAAGGGGACCATATTGACATGCATGCTTCACTATTCATCGCAATGATTGCGTGTAATGATTGCGCAATACTCCTTTGGGAATCCCTCTCTGGCCTGATGCAGAATGATTGTGCATTACTCGTTCTGCCAGCCCTCTATGTCCTGATGCACAATGATTGTGCGCAATGATTGCGCAACACTCCTTTGGCCAGCCCTCTCTGTCTTGATACACAATGATTGTGCATTTCTCGTTCTGCTATCCCTCTATGTCTTGATGCATAATGATTGTGCGCAATGATTGCGCTGCAACGCTGAAAGCCACCGACCCAACTGGCCTAATGCATCATAAATGATGCAACATTGGATCCGGGACAAACGCATCTTACTAAAGCTTTAATGAAGCCTCAATCTCGGTCCATGGCGCATCTTTTGCATGCGCCATGCTAAATACACGGGGTGTTACATTTGGGGTTGTAGGATCATCAAGTTCTTCAATCCATCTGTAATTACAAGTCATGATTTTTTTTCCATCTCCAACTGATCAACAACTAAACCTTTTAATGAATTGTAACTCTGAGCTTATGCTTCTCCAAGACCAAGTGGAGTTAGCATTTTCTTGTATATTAAAAACTTAACCATCTGTAAAGTATTTTGCCTTGAGAGTCTAGCTTTCATCTTCTGAATGAGAGTGGAAAAAGGAATTTTCTTATTCCTTCCCACAAAAAAAGGCAATCCTAGATATTTTTATTCTGAGATATCTCCATGCTCTAAAATAGTGATCATTCTTGAATATGAACTGCGATTATCTTGAAAAAAATAGTTTGAAACATAGTTTAATGGATACTCGTTGTGTATATCTCGTCTAAATATTTCCAAAGATATAAAATTTATTAATTTTTGACTTATATTTTGAGAGATATTCAATTTTTAAGATTTTTTTGTTTATGTTAAGAGCGATTCCTATGGAATGAACAAACTTGAAATTTGTTCATTTTGCTCCCACTATTGACTCAACCAACATGAAAAACGGGTGGCCAAACCAATAAATTTGACGGGTTGTTCACTGAAGACCAATATTAGATGCGCGTCTTATTTACAACCTCGTGGTCAAATTAAAACCGCTGGCGGGTGAAGTAAATCTGCACGGATTTCAGCCAGCCGCCAGCGGGTAAGCATCAAACGCCAACGGCTATATCTCAAACCAATCATCTAACATCTCTTACTCTTTTCACTATAAATTTAGTTCATTTCAAACTTAAATTCACACCTTTTATACCTCTACCTCTAAATTTCTCATTTTCGTACATCTCAATACTACTTTTTCCTTGTTATTCACATACAACTGCTCCTACCATCCCAATCTATCAGAAAAAATTCCAATAATCCTTTTTTTTTAACAAATATGGCATCCACCTCGTAATCATCCAAACAACAAGTGCAACAATCACAACAACAATCTCAAGCAAGAGCTACTAGAATTTATTGGTATCAAGTATACGCTGGATGGAGAAGAATCAATTTGTAGGAATAGTGTATTATTTATAGTAGATCAAATCAATGGTTGCTCACAAGAAAAAAAATACTTTTTATAGAAATTTTTTTAAGATATTTTGTGAAGAAACCGGTAACATCAATCATCGTGATTTCGACGGGTTGTCTCATCGTTTTCATGCAATTTGCAAAGACGATAGTGAATACGTAGCTTTGATCATGCAAATGTGACGCTCCAAAAGAAGTGGTGTAACTGAACCAAATGTGGAACAAAGATCTCGGGAAGAGTGGAAAAGATCCCACAAAACTGGTTTCCAACACGAATCTTGTTACAACAATCTGGAGGTGCTTAAAAATTTTAATCCATACTTGTTGGAAGGTAATCAAGTGCCTTCAAGATCACCAAATGGTCCAATCTCGCAGGATTTTCAAAATGGTGGGCATGATTCCTCACCGAAAGGAAATGGATCTCCATATATTGGGTCTCCAAGTAGTCAGGATCACCACAACACCAATATGTACATTAACACCAACGTCAAGAGAAGAAGATAATAAGATTAGAAATCTTGAAAAGAAGCCAGAGATGCATCCCAAAGAGCAGTAGAAGGAGGTTCAAACGAGATTAACTATTCTGAGTACAAGGAATTCGAGCTAAAGGTGGGACAAGATAGAAGAAGGGACCGTGGCATTGTGACAAGGTAACTTCGATTTTTTCGCGAGAACAATACTAGGGATTTTAATACGAACAAGCTACTCTCCTTGAAAACTTTAACAATGAATGCACGACAACTTACTACATCGAGTAGGCCCTAGGGAAATGGATAAGGCGGAACAACAAGTCCCTGAACAACCTGGCCAGTATGAGAATGATGAAGACAATATCGACGCCGATAATGCCTCGGAAAAAGACGAAAATGAATACCACCTTGATTAGAAATAGATAATTTTTATTTTTATTTAGTAGTTAAGTTTGATTCAAATTTAATTTAGTTAAAATTACTTTTACTGTTATTGCCTTAACTTATCAATTAATTTAGTTAGTCTCACTGCATTATATCTAATTAAAAATAAACGACATGAAATTAAAAAAAACACCTATCTTCCTCGGCCACACTGGTTTTGACGTCCCCATGCATCGTCTCTTGCTCCTTTTATAGCCCAAAGGTTCTTAGTTAGATTTTCCCTTAGCTGTCCATAGAGGGCCCGATTTTGGATTCCGTCAGTGGCAAATCTATGTTCTCTTGCCGGACGACCATGCTACACCACAAGCCTAAGCCTCAAATCTTTGTATGGAAAACTAGTCCAGGTTGGGTCACGTCTGGTTTCCTCAATGACCGTGTTATGGAGAATAATGCAAGTTAGCAAGATTTTGTTCATTTCTTGAAGATCAAAAAAACGTGCAGGCCCAGCTATGATGGTGAACTTCCTTTTCAGTATGCCAAAAGCGCGTTCAACATCCTTTCTCAAAGCTATTTGTTGGGTATTAAAATACTTCATAACCTTCGCAGTTGTTGGTCCAAAGTCTGTCCAACTATAAGCTTGAACCAAAGTTGACCATTATGGATAGACCTCGTCCACAAGATAATATCCTAAGTGTAGTCATGATCCTTGATGGTGAAATTACAGTACGGAGCGATCCCATGCTTAAGATATTCAAACAATGGTGACTTGTGCAAAATGTTGACATCGTTGTTTGAACCCGGGAATCTAGAAAAAAGCATGTCAAAACCAACAATCATTAGTAACTGACGCTTCCAAAATTACAGTTGGTTTTGGATAATGACCCTTATATTGACCTACCCATTCAACCGGACATGCATGCCACACCTGGTGCATGCAGTCAATACTACCTAACATTCTTGGAAAACCCCTCTTGGTGTTTTCGATAGTGATTCTTTCAACATCTTCCCGAGTAGGCTTTCTTAAAAAAGTTGGACCAAAATGATCGACTATTATTTCGCTAAACAATTTGAGATACCTAAATGCGATTATTTTTCCCATACGGATGTACTCATCTGTGGAATCCACTGGTAACCCATAACATAGTATACGGAGGGTGGCATTGACTTTTATTCGGGACTAAATCTTGTACATGTTGTGCATCAAACTGATAATTAAATAAAGGTTTTACCTGACAAATCTCGACAATAATCCTATGTGTCAAGTTGCGGCTCATGCGGAATCGATGATGAAAATCCTCATCGGAATAGACACATCCATGATTAAAATAATCATGCATCATCTTGTCGAGGTAAAAATATCGATCTCGCTACGCCCACCTTCTGGTTATAACTTCGTGTAGCTCTAAAGGTTTTAGTATTATCCTTGATTGTAATTGGAACATAAAATTTCGCCTCCTTTTATTTTGAATTGCCTCTTCATCCATTTGAAAAATCTCTATATGCATTTCTTCCTCTTCTTCACACAAGGTTTCATCCATCTCCATATCATCCTCAGAAGAACCAAAATCTGGATTCATGGTTGAAAATTGAAAGCGACTGAAATTGCGAAAAGATTGATTGGATGAAACATTGTTGTGAATTTGGGAAATCAAGCTCGAGTAGTATTTATTGGGGTAAAAATACTAGCCGTTCCGGTGACCGTTAAAAATTTATCGTTCGCGGTCTAAGAAAACCTGTCAGCGGATTGTGTTTGCCCGCCAGCGGTTTTACATAATCTGTCAAGTGCATTTACCTTAGTGGAAAAACCTGTTTGCCCATCCACCTGGCTCAACAAAAAAAAATATTTGGCAATTGTTATTGGAATTTCCCTAAGAATTGAGAAAAACTAGTAGAGACAAATAAAAGAGAGAGAATATAAAATAAAAGATAGTACAACTACATATCACATGAATAAGTGGAGGAAATAAGTGAGATAAAAGGATATGGACATCTTTGGGTATCACGCGCTTCACTGTGCTAAATATGTTGGAATTAAGTTTCGACATGATCTTGTTCGTGATGTTGTTGCTAACATTTATTACAAAGATGGTGTGCCTGCGCGTAAGGAAGTTTCTCTTGGTTTTCTGACAGATGATGACAGAGATTTGAGGCTTGCTGATATCCTTGTTCTCAACTGGGAGAATGGTCAAGATGTTTGTATGAATGTTACAGGTGTCTCCCCCTTCACTGGTGAAGATGTCCGCTCTTTCGTACCAGAAAAAGCTATTTGTAGTGTTGTTTCACGAAAACGTACTAAATACTTGGACAAGTGTGTTTCACACGGTTATAGGCTGGGTGTCCTAGCTTTCTCTACTTTAGGAGAACTCGGTGAAGACACTTTGTGTTTTTTCAAGCGTCTAAAGAATTGTTTGGTTAACAACGACACTAGTAGTGGCTTGGGTAGTTTTATTTTTCATAGATTAGGCATTTCTATTCAAAAAGGAGTTGGAGCCTAGCTTGTTGCTAGGTTACCAACCAAGAGCTTTGTATGATTGTGGTGTTGTAGAATTTATTTTAGAACTCATATTTGGGAGATACTCACAGTTAAGTGGAGCTGGATTTTTTTCATAAGGGAAGGTTTTAGTGATGAAAATACAAAATTACCCTTTATCTTAAATAGATAAAATAAAATCTAAAGATTCTACGAATCTAAAGTAAAAATAAAGAGGATACTCGTGGTTAAGTGGATCCAGATCTTATTCTTCCCCCACAAAGTAAACCAATATATAAAAAACAAGCTAAGTCTAATCAAAGATAACAATCGGCATTGTGCGTGCATGATGAATTCAATGCCGACAGTGACAATCGACATTGTGTGAATCATGATGCAATGGCGACAGTGACAATTGGCATGCATTATGAATGCAATGCCGACAGTGGTATAATTCTCATGAGTGAAAATATGATATCCATTGTTTACAGTCGGCATGTTTTAAAAACATGGTCAATGGAAACTGTCCACGGTTGGCATTGAACTTATTTACGCCTCCATACTGACACACACCCAAAGTTTCTGCCTAATATCAGGATACAATCGGCATAGCTGGTGAATATTTACTCCATACCGACTGCGCAACCAACAGTCGGCATTGTCTTCATCATTTCGACCATACTGACTGTCTCCTGATAAATTGGGGAATACCTAATGTTTTTGACTGTCTCTTCTTTTTTCTTGTGAATCAAACTAAAAGAAGTGACGTTTAACCTGATACTGAGTACTTATGTGGCACTTCACTTGACCGTCACCGAAATCTATCATTTCTCATAAATCTTTCGAAATCCTTTTTATCCTTCTTCGGTCTATTTTATTATTTTGTACCTGATAGCCAAAAACAAAAAAATCAAAATTGCTCAACATTGTAAGTTGAATCTTAACTTATTTTCCAGTTAATCTAACTTATAATTAATCTGATCAATACTAATTAATTAAGTATAACTTAGCCATGATTAAAATTATTCGGATAAAAGGTTCTTCGAATACTTCATAAAGTTTTTCTTTTATCTTTTTGATGTATTCTTGCGTTCGTGAAGGTATTCCCGACTATAAATTTGTACTAGGGTATCAACCAGGCCTTCGGCGTGTTGGTGTTTTAATTTTAGTTGTGTTTTCACCGATTCCGGATTGGTGCAATCCTTGGGGATATTCTTATGTTGGGAGTTTGTTTTTTCACGAAATACTAAAGTAACAAACTAATAAAATCATCCAATCTAAAGAAACTTTTAAAAATTACATGTACCATGCAATCTAAAAAATTAAAAGAAGCATCAAATTCTACAATAATACTTCAGGATACACTACATTTTTTGTTAACGGATCTTTTGACACATTTGATTCATTTGGAAACAATAAAGTGATTCTCCTTGCAGCAGTACACCTGGACAATGCGACATATAGCTGACCATGGCTAAATACTTGAGTACGTAAATAAATTCCCACATTCTTCACCGATTGTCCCTGTGATTTGTTAATAGTCATCGCATATGCAACGCGTATGGGAAATTGACGTCTTTCCATTTGTGTGTTTAGCTCTGAAGCTAAAGGTTGAAAAGTTATTCTTGGGATGAATACTACTTCACCAGCTTTTTCTCCAGTTATGATTTTAGCTTTAATCACGTGTCGTCCGCACCTCGTCACCACCAGTATTGTACCATTACAAAGGCCTTCTTTCGGTGCCAGATTTCTCAACAACATAATGGGACATCCAACTTTAAGGTCTAGCTTAAATGGAGGTGATCCTGGTGGACTCAAATTGTTGAGAAATTCAGTTATAAAATCTGAATCCCTTCCATGATCATCCCGAATCATCATGTACGTCTCCCCATGTAAAATACGTGTAAGTCTCCCCATGTAATCTTTCTAATGCATCCATATTAATCTTATGGACGTCTTCATTACGTGAAGATAAAATGATCCTCTCGGTTAAGTATTCGGGTGACATTGGTTCATCCATTCCCAACAGCGGATACACCGAAGATATTAGCTCATGCATGTTTTGACATCTACCCATTGTCGATGGAAGATTAACAACCTCTTCAGGGTTCGTTCCAATCTACATATCAATTAATCAGATTTAAAATAGCTACAGCTACGATGAATATAGTTTTATTCAATGAAATTTCATTACCTCAAGCAAGTAGTCAGCAAACTCCAAATAAGTTAGATATACATTAAATAAACAGTGTACTTGGTTATGGCCAAAAATAAAAATGCACATAATTTCATGTCATGTAGTACAACGGCACATTGTATGTGCGGAAGAAATTCAGCTGCATCTACAAAAGCCATTACTGCACGTTGTATGTACTGATCCTAACTAATTCTTCTAGTTAAAAGGAATACTGGTAGTTTTGGGGCGTACAAATGAAAGCCTAAAAATAATATGAGTAACCATGTCATCCACTGTACCCGCAATTAAGATAAAAAGTGAACTGAAAGCATGTATCCTGGTAGAAGCAACTGTCATGGATCTACTTGCTTGGGTTTGAGTTTAAATTCACTACCATCTTGGATTCCACTAACTGCAAAGTCGCACAGTAGTAATATAATTTGGTTGACCCCCTTAGCACAAACCCAAGCAATACCCAACAACCTACAATTAACAAATCCAAAATTTCAATGCATAGGCGTGATTTAAAGTTACATTTAACTTCAGATTGGGCTGAACTTTACTGAATGGAAATACTCGACCCTCGTTTCCATGATTGCTGCATTCCTGATTCCTTGTTCATATTCTCATTTCATTTGGTTAAGCCAGTTGGAAAAAATATCCAAAATTAGCGGTCTGATAAGCAAAAATATCCAAAATCACACCAAAGTTCAGGTAAAGTACTCTGCAATGTAAAACTGGAAAATCATATGGATGATTTCAACCATCCAACACAGGTTCTTGGTCATAAAATTTTCCACGTTAAAGAGTACGTCTCACTATTTTATTTCACTTATAAAGATTTACAACACCATGATCCATGAATATCCAATGGGCCGCAAGGATTTGTGGCTGTCATGAAACTTAGAATAATAAGATTGGCTGGTGTGAACGTATTATGGTTTCTGCAATCCAAGGCATAAAAAAGTGTACAATTTTCTGAGCTTCAAATGTTTGCAACACAGTCCTTTAAGTTTGAATGATGAATGTTAATAAATGTATTCCCACTTCATGTCAGACGTATGATTTCCAGAACTAAAAGCTCGCGTGAATTTCCCGTAGCAAAGATGTGTTAGCGGAAATGAAAACATTTTGGATGATGGTTAAGAAAATGGTATTCCCAGAAATCTAAGCTAACCGTGTCATTAAATGAAAAATTGAGAAAACCATTGCACATGCAAAATGAGAAAATTTGTCGAACGTAATTGTAAGTCGCTCTTAATTCAGTGTTACAAAATTTAAAATGACATGACTTCCAAGAATTCACACTACAAATACTTTACCTTCAACCCCTATTTGTAAATTTGAATGCTAGCTCTCACACATTGCGAGTTAAGTCGGCAACTGTAATCATTTGAAAATTCATTCCACAATCCTTATGAGATAATGCAGATACTCTAATTTGTTTCACTCTGATTAATTCCAAACATTTAAGAGAAACATCCAAACCTTTGCAGGTGTTTGAAAACTCAATAAATAAGCCAAAGAATTCAAGTCAAGAAATTAAATGAACAAAAGACTTTGAAATATACTGTACTGAACCGCTAACATTTCTTCAGTAAAGGACTTTTCAAGATAGAGTGCAACAATTACATGTTTTATTGCTTAATCCCCATCACCCATTCCAAAGGCAGTGCCGAATCCCAACTCTGCAGCCTATAAATTTGAATTCAAATTCAACAATCGAAGTTAGTACTGATGTGAAAAGAGCAATCTTATTTGTTGCAAGTAAAAGCAACCACTGAGTGTATACCGGAACGGTCAGGACCTGTTTCCCAAGATACCCTAACAAATACATCACTTAGTGACCAATTATCCTAGTATACGTTAAAAGCAATCCAGCTGAGTTTGAAAGGTCATAGTAAGGCAGGCCAGGAGGCTGCATGGTACAACAGCCTAATAACAGATTAAGGAGATCCATGACACATATAGTTAAAATTTTCTTAAAATTAAGAAAATTCCCACTCACTTATCACGCTGTTCATGTGTTTTCTTACGGTCATCACCAACTTAAGCTGCACAGGAGTTTCCACTCATTTCAAGTTGCTATCAAATCAGCCAATTGCTTTGGCTATAGTATGTAAGAAAAAATTTATGTGGATAGCTGATCTCAAATCTCAACTACTAACAAATACTAACAAATACATCACTTAGACTTACCGTAACAACAAACGTCGTCATGACTAAAGGTGGTACTTTCAATCTGCAGCACAAAAAAATCCCACTTCCTACTCATTCCAAGCATGGACTGGATAAAGTTAATTAGGCCGTCGAAGATGCTTTACCAAATCTGCATCATCCACACACAACAAACAATGATAAACACATAAACAAAGATCTTCGCTCACAACTTCAAATAGAAAACTCATTATCCAGCATTTCCTTTAAAACATCAAGGATCATACCGTGGCATAAATATAACACCCAAATTTAAAATGAAAAAGGTACCAACGACGGACATAAATGTGATTTCTTAAAACCCCAATTAAATAATACATACCATCTGCCTAATTCTGATTCCTCCAGAAAAACCATCTCCCTAATTCTGATTCCTCCCTGCAATATCAAATAACATATATTAGTATTGATTTATAAAAATATAATCGGAGCGACCACCTTCGAATCAGAAGATACACCAAGTTTATTGAGAAGAACAAAACTAAAGCAGGGGAACTATCGGAAGTGATTGGGAGACGAAGAAGAACAAAACTAAAGCATGGAGAAACTATCGGAACTGATTGGGGAAAGTTATACAAACACCCTGTATAAGAGACACCTACGCAAAATATAGAGAAAAAAGAGGAGGTTGCGACACGTAGAAAAACTGAAAAAAGCGACCACAGATCCGTGCATGCAAAAAGAAGAAACTTGTGTTTTGGTAAGACAAAGAACGGTGGATCAGTGCATAACAGAGTAAACGGACGGTGTAAACCTTCTCTTTGTTGGCTTACAAAATCACGACCACTATTTGTCTTTCTCTGAAACAAATCCGACCACTCTTTGTCTCCCCCAAAAAAAGCAACTGCGTCATAGTTATACTTGAAAATATCAGGACGTTGATTGGGTATCAAGAACCAAACAGCTAAAACTTACCGATGAAAACTAAAAAAAAATTGATGTTCTTGAAACAGGGATGAAAGTGAGTGATCAAAAGGAAAAAATGAAACTGGATAGAGGGAAAGTGATAGTGCAGTTACATAGTTAGGAGTTGGTTTCCAACTTTTAAGGAAGTTAAAGATAAAATAGGAGATTAGTAAGACATCTAAGTAGGACACGTGCACAACTATTGGCCTGGGTAAGACATGTTTTAGAAAATTAGTTAAACATTTTAGATTTCATTGCGTCTTCCTAGAGAAAAAACCAATTTTCCACCAATTGATTTGATTCCCTAGATCAAAAACCAACGACCGGATCTGTCCTAAGGACAACTGACGCTAGATGGCCAAAAAGACCACTCTGCCATAGATTAGTGATTTTAATATTTTGAATAAATAATGACCAAACTAAACTCCTTTTTGGTCGAAACTAACTCGAGATCATCTAAAATGCAACCAAGCAGAAATTTCTCCAATCTAATATCGTGTGGGAATATATTGTAGGGCTGAATTGGGGGCCCTGAAATAGTAATTGGGGATCCCTAGCTACAGGACAAAAAAGGTCATGAAATAGTAATTGAGAGTTATCCCTTATCCCATTTTTTTAGAAATGGCTAAACTACCCCTGGATTATTAGTGTTAATTGAGTGTTGATTAGTTGTTAATTAATTTGGGTAGATTAAAATCAGATTTAGGGATAAAAATTTGATAAAAGAAAAATTGTGTTTTTGTGTTGTGGAGAAGAAGAAGTTGAGTTTTGGGGGAAAACTTAGGGTTATTTGAAATTAGTGATTCTAGTGGAGGAAATGATGTTGGTGAAGCTTCAAACAACAACAATGATTGCATTGATGGCAAGATTGTCTCAACTAATCATATGGATTGGATGTTTGATGAGGAGATGTTGATAGAGGAAGCTATGAACAATGGTGCAACTGAAGATCCCATTGCTCAAAATGAAGGAACCAACACTCAAAATGAGGAACCCCAAGCTCTAAACAATCAGGTAAACTTCCTATACTCTTCAAATCGCATGAATGGTGCTCCAAAATCATGGTCACTATGCAACATCTCAGTGTGAGGGTCGTTAGGTCGTGAGTATAATTAACTAACGACCTTGTAGAGTCGTCAATGAATTTGCACCAAAATAAACGACTCCATTGTTCAGTTATGAAAAATCGTCAATGAGGTTCCTAAAAGATGACGACTCCATCTTTTAGATCATATAGAGTCGTTAACTCTATATATTTAGAACCGAACGACTAAAAAATCTTTTACTCTCTGTAGTTATCACTCTAAGGGTCGTCAGTTAAGCATTATCATATACGGACGACCCTTTCATATTAAATGAGGATCGTTTTTTTATACATTTCTAATATTGACGGCTCAAACTGTTTTTTTATTAGAGAAGGATAAAATAAGTATTTCATCCTCATTTTGGAAGACCCATATATTTTTGAGTGTGGGCATGGTCCCCAATTAGTTTCCATGGCCCCAATTGAGCCTTCATATATTGAAATATTATGTATAGATTAATATTGTTAGCTATTGATAAGTACACGCAAGAGATAAGTGAAATGTCACATCCAATATTTTCTAATTATTTTTTCTAGATATCATGAAAACTATCACATCTGCACCTCGTATAGTTCCTAAATTGTTTACCTCCGACCTGCAGATTCGGCACCGATCTTGTTTCCATGTGCCCCATGTGATTATCCATATCTATACAAGACACCCCTGCATCATTCCCAGCGGTTTCTTGTCGAGCAGCCGTGGAGCAGGTAATAAGCTTACAAATTTACAATTGTTTTTTCTCTTTACATTCCTCATTAGTCAAATCACTCAATAAATAAATGGAGTCCTTTACTAACTTAGTAACTTATTTAATTTGATAGAAAACAGTAGTAGGTAATTTTAATTAACAAAATTTTCATGTCAAAAGTGGTGTGGCTCATGGATCAAATGAGTTGTTAATTCATTTTTGCTTTTTCTGGCCCCGACAGTATTGACTCTGTTGAGCCAAGATTTTAACAGGAATAACTCACTTGACGTGCCACTAAGATATCTTTGTTTATGGCCTGTTCCTGCAAACATATTAGGGACAAGCTAGGCCTGCTTAGTGATCAATATCGACATGCAATCAACAATCAACTAGCATCTGGTTCCACTTTCGCCTTCCCGATATTATTCTTGCAATCACTCCCTGGTCATTATCTCACCACCCTGGCACCATCCACCGTCACATCTTTTCAAATATATCCTATTCCCACGACTTATTGAGAGCCTTGATTTTGTTGTCTTGAATTGTATAGGAGTATCTTACCGCCATAACCCTTACCACCATAAATAACTTAATAGACTAGACAGAACATCCCCGCTGAGTGGGGCATATACTGCATATGAGTCGGCAATAAAAACAATATATTGCTAATAGTGTGTTGGATGCGTGACCGGTAGGTACTTCAAGAAGACTTGTAAAACTAAAAATATTAATTTATTGTGAAATAAGATAGTTTTGTTTTATATCATTTTGTTTAACCTATATCTGACCCCAAGGTAATATCAAGCACAACTTGTTGTTTTAAGTTGCATCGGCGATTTGAATGTATCTTGTCGATGTCACTGTGATATAGTGGTAAAGTCACCGAGTGATGCCACCAGTAATCTGAGTACGAAAAATTCAGCACCAATTTTTTATTTATTAAAAAAAATGAACATACATTTGAAAGCCCATTCGTGTTTGTGTTCCTTTTTAATTTTAGTGAAGATTAAAAAGCCTCATATATTTGACGAAGTTTAAAACGCCTCTTGTATATCCATATAATTATTAAGCGCAATTTAAAACATTTCGTATATCTCTGGCATAGTATTGTGAATGTAATGACCCGTCCCTCCACCAATACGGTGTCCACTTAACAACTGTGGTTATTTGGTAGTGTGGGGTTTTCAACGGACATCGTTACGGTTATCCAGCAGCACCGCAGTTTAAAACATTTTGTATATCTCTGACATAGTATTGTGAATATAATGACCCGTCCCTCCGCCAATACTGTCCCCACTTAGCCACCGTGGTTATTTGGCGGTGTGGGGTTTTGAACGGGCTGTAGTAGCGCAGTTTAAACATTTCGTATATCTCTGACATAGTATTGTGAATGTAATGACCCATCCCTCCACCGATAATGTCCCCTCTTAGTCATTGTGGTTATCTGGCAGTGAGGTTTTCAATGGGCATCGTTGCGATTATCCAGCAGCAACTTCCCGGGGTGTAACTCAGCTCTGGATTGCTCCAACCCAAGCACGCTTAACTACAGATTTTTCTGCCAACTATGAAGTTAATTGTGCTGAAAAGTCCTCGGTGTTAAGAAAGGATAAACCATTACATATATTCCATTCGGCCAACCACCGAATATCGTGGGTATTACAGTACCACCACTTTAAGTTGGAGCCGTCCTCAGCTCCGGAATATATATTCAAGCCCAGATCCCTGACGTTCTTTTCCCTACATGAGACAAGCACCTAGACCAATCCCGTCCAGCGTACCTTCCCACCCTCGACAAGTAACCCGTCGTCGGCTCCGATACCATTTGTAATGACCCATCCCTCCATCGATATTGTCCTCACTTAGCCATTGTGGTTATCTGGCAATGTGGGGTTTTCAACGGACATCGCTGCGGTCATCCAGCAACAACTTCCCGGGAGGTCACCCATCCCTGGATTGCTCCAGTCCGTGCACGCTTAACTGCAGAGTTTTCTGCCAACTCTGGAGCTAATTGTACTGAAAATGCCTCGGTATTAAGAAAGGACAAACCATTATATATATTTCATTCGGCCAACCACCGAATGTCGGGTAATTACAGTGAAAGGCACTGTGTTGTGCTAATTCGCCTTATTATCGATTGGATAATGATCTCCTATTATGGTGAACAACAAGGCTTGTTATTTTCAATTGTATATATGACAATTGAAAGTGAGACTTTGGACAATTGAATTGTGTTGGTTGTTATGGACCTTTATCTTCTTTATTTGATTTTCTTCACAATTAGGTGTCTTTTTTTTTTTAGAAAAATCAGACCACATTTCATTTAATCCAAAAAGGTGCTTACATGATTGTTTACAAGAAAAAGAACATCAAAAACAAGAAAATTAAAACCCAAAAATGCAAGGAAAAATACCAATTACATGTAAATTGGAAAGAGAAAGAGAAAAATACCATAAAGGTACCCAATTTTTGTATGGGAAGTAGAGAGAAAAGATGGTATTATTCGAATTCGGTTCCGACCATTTTGAAGGTTTGTATTCTTTAATAAAGAGATACTCCAAAAAGAAAGGAGCGCTTGGCCCTTAATCTTTGTATATATGAATGAAAAACCCGGATCCCCTGAATACCTTTGTTGAAGATGAACTCAAAGCGATGCCGTGTTGAATTGTCGATGTTCTTGAATCTAGAATAACAAGCCATGAAACAACAAAAATTTGAATAAAACAGTGAAGAAATAATTGCTCTTAAAGCGAAGGTAATCATGCATAACGAAGGTAATCATGCATAAGTCATAACTTATATGGAAACAACAAATAAAGTACGTAAGTTGCTAATAAAACATGGTAAATTGAGCATTTACCAATATTAAAAAACTGCTTTAGACGATAACACTTAAAAAGTGAAGATTATGTTTATTTGTTTGCTTGCAAATTTGGAAGTCTTTTTTTCTTTTTTCTTTTTTGAGATATTCCTTTCCTTTAAGAAAAGCAAACAAACTCTAAATAATAAATAATTAATTAATTAATCACCAGAATTGATTTTTGCTTAGCTTTCAACACAACTCTTCGAATGCTCTTGAAATTAACAGAATCTGCGCAAAATCCCAATCCACTCTGAAACTACTGATGAAGTAGTTCCACAATTTGTAAGTTTCCTTACAATGCAGGAAAGGATGCTTATTTGATTTCGGTTCAGTGCTGCAGAAAAGAAAGTTGTTATGATCTGGTTTACCAGCTTTTTCCAGATAGCCAAGTGTAGGAGCACCATTATAGCATAGAGTCCACATTAAGAAGGAAGCTTTCAATGGTACTTAAGAGTTCCACAACTTCTTATTAAGAAAAATAATATATCAATCAACATCCTGAGATTTGTAGCAATTTGCAACAGAGATTCACCTCCCTCAACAATTTATTATCTCCATCTTCATCAACATTAGCAGATACAACAACAGGATCACCAGTAGTTGTAATAAAAGAACGACATCTCCTAATTCATGTTCATTCAAGTTTCTAAAGAAATCCAAAGACCAAACAACTTCTGCAGAATTACAATCCATAACTGCATAATTACAATCCATAACAGAAGCATTCTTTTTTTCTAGATAACTTATATAAGGAATTAAAAGAAACCTGCAGAGTGGCGTCTCCAATCTACTTGTATTTCAGAATAACACTTTACTACCGTTCTTAACTATAAAGGGTAATTCTGAAAATTATGGTCTCTAGCTTTTTGGAATAACTGACCATAAGTTGTGTTTAATAGACATGGTAGAGGTGTTTGGAAAAAAAGAGGAAAGATTGTCACCAAATTTTTGATGAATAATCTTTCTCCAAAAAATTCTTCTTTCGGATCCATGCTTCCAAATTCATTTTCAGTGGAGAGTTTTATTAAAAAGCTTGAGCTTCTTAACACTAATACCCCCTATATTCTTAGGTAAACAACTTTAGTCCAAGAAACTCAACTCCTCTTCTTAGAATTAGCAGAAGAACCCCAAATGAAATCCCTCACACAATCTTCTCAATTTCCTTCATAACTGAGACAAGCATCTAATACATAGATAGATAATACACTGACGGGATTGCTAGCCTAAGACATTACTGACCATTAATAATCTTTGTCCCTTAGATAAGTATATATCCTTCCAAGTAGAGAGCTTTTGTTGACTCTTTTGTAAAATAACATCCCACGTAGCTTTGCACTGTGACTTACTACCCAAGGGGAACCCATGTAATTCATTGGCAGTGGAGATAACATTCATGAACAAATATATGTCAATCAGAAATATACACAGATAAAAGATTAATGGCACCTCAGTTGCACCCAGGGGCGTAGCCAGCCCATTGCAAGGGTATGAAGTTTCCTATCCTGCCATGCCGGCTTCCAAGCACATTTTTCCTAATTTTTCTTAAAAATTTAGATGTCCAAAGCCTAATTTTGCCATCCGTCCTATCCTTAAAAAAATTGCCTCTCCTTATAGGATTTTCTGGCACCGCCTGTGGCTGCACCCGCCATCGAACCATGTAATGTTTACTTCGTATAATTCCTAAATCACCTGGATCCTAGTTAGTAATTCTCTGAATCATTCCCGAATGATTCGCGAACGTATCCGGACTGACCGAATCCGAATGATACTTCCGAACTATTTGAACTCCGAACCTAGTTCCCGGATTATATGGACCTCACGAATGATTCGCGAACGTATCTGAACTGACCGAATCCGAATGGTATTTTCGGACTAGAACTTTGTTTGATTTCTTTATATACTTTATATTTAAATACAATTATTCCGTTAAAATTTTCTATTGGTAGTTGTTTAACCAGTGTTTATGTGTTCATTTTTGTTTAAAAGTCTATAAACTAGTTTTTTATTACATTTATGCGATTAAATTATAGACGGCCACACTAAAATGTTTTGTTCCATCTTATAAATCATATACAAATAAAATTAGTCTCGTAATAAGGTCATAATACTTATCAATTTATTATATATGTAAGCCGAACTTTAAGTGCCAAACTCACATTTATAAAACGAACATGCACGTATGTATGCTGTTCTGAACTACTGTCCGAACAATGAACCGTTGACCGGATTTTTGAGCGAACCCAACCTATCCGAATCCGTATAATTTTCATACGTATACTGTTCCGAACTACTATCCGTATCCCGAATTGCTAACTAGGACCTGGATCATGGAATCGATTTTGGCTGCCCATGTGGTAAACCATATACAAGGAACACCTTCTCCATTGCACCCAACAGTCTCTTCTCGTCGTTGTCGAGCAGGCAACTAGATCCCTAATTCCCTACGTATTCCTCCTTTATTCACGGAGCAATAATAATATTTAAATATGTTATTACATCAATAATCTAAACCAATGAGTTTCACACACCTGTCATCTAGTCAGATCAAATTAATTAATCAAAAAGAAATAGTTTTCGTGTTACACGTGCTGACTCATACACCTACGGATATGAGCTATTCCTTTTTCCTTTCTTGTTAAAAACAGAGCTTTTTATTTCACCTTCCACCACCACCAATCCGTGTATACGCTCCTGTTTCTCTCTCTCATAATTGAAGAAGAAGAAGAAAGAAAGATCTTCTCCTATGTTAATAAGTCATTAGCTTCAATTAGATCTAAATTCTGATACGAGAGAGTTTGAAGATTTTTGTGATCAGGAGAAGAAGGTTTTCACTTTCTTCATCTCAATTCTATAGGTGGCGATAAAAAGAACAATTTTCATTCAATCAGGTAAATATAATTCTGGGTTTGTTTCTGAACATTTTAAGAAATGACACGATTTGATTCTGGGTTTGTTTTGGAACTCTGTTTTTTTTTGTTTGCTTTCCTAAAAATGGAGAAGTGGAATGAAATTAATGAATGTCACAAATGGTAA
This sequence comes from Papaver somniferum, assembly GCF_003573695.1. Lineage (NCBI taxonomy): Eukaryota > Viridiplantae > Streptophyta > Magnoliopsida > Ranunculales > Papaveraceae > Papaver > Papaver somniferum. The sequence continues at coordinate 33,307,318 of NC_039359.1, read as the reverse complement.
ATTCTGAACAAAAAGAAGGTTAATAATGTCTGTTTAAATATAGAAAGTTCATGTTCATTATTGGAAAGTTCACAACTTTTTTTCCTCGTAATAAAATCTGTTTAATAGTATTCCTTAAAAAAGTTTATTTTTGTTTGGATTTTGCGTTCCAATTTAACAAAATTTACTTGTATTCTTGATTGATTTTAATTACCGGAGAATTTGTGTCTCTATAGGTGAATTGAACTTGTACCATAAAACTTATAAAGTAATATTAATTGTCAGTACAAGGAATATCATTCATTTTGTCATTATAAATCTAGGAGAATTTTCTCATGTCTTTTGATGTTGAAGTTTTAGGTGAAGAAGTTGATCACATGCAATGCCAGAGAAGAATACCAGGAAAATCATAGGTCTCTATCTCTTTCAATCATTTTTTTTTTTTATTGATCAACCATTTCTTAAGTTTATTTTTTAAGTTTCTGTAGCTTGAAAGATTGAATCATGTACAGAGATGAATTAGATAGTAGTGGTTTTTTTTCTGCTTCTTTTTGTATGGATAATCAGAAATTTGGGTTATTTTTTCAATTGACTGAGATTGGTGATTCTATTTATACTTCATTTATGAATCATTTTTGCTACCTTAATTGATGGATTTCCTCTAAATCTTGTTTTTTATGATAATATTATGAGTAAATTGACTTGAAAATCCTGGAATGTTTTTTGTATTAACCTTGGATATGTGAGATTCTCTGTGCAGAAATTTGGTTTCTTTATCTCCACTTGGGGTCCAATAGGATCAAACCCAATGATTAAAGAATCTAGAACGAAAAAGTTGATAGATTTTCTTTCTGTTACTTTATGAGTATCAAAAAGTAATTGGTTACTGTTATAGAGATGTCGATAGCTAGATAAATTTTCGATGTTTTGCTACCATTTGTGAAGAGAAACTAACTTTTTTTTTTGTTAAAATTGTTGTGTACAGGTAGTGATAAGTGATGTCATAGGATGGACAAGAACATGAAGCAGAAGTAAACAATTGATAGATTTTGTTTCAGAGATTGGAGTAGAAAAATACAGGTGAATTTCACCTACAGTTGAAGAAATTAAGTTGCCAAGGTAAAATACTAGTTTTATTAAATGGATCCAGCAGATAATAATGGGATTGACATAGAAAGTGAGGCGTTGCCAATGGATGGAAAAGAGATTGTGAGAAATGGTTCAGATTTATTCGACAAAGACATGATTAGAGAGCCACTTCTTAGGAAAAGGACCAACACCACTTCTCAGATTGCTCTGATCGGTGCAAATGTCTGTCCAATTGAAAGCCTTGATTATGAGTAAGTGTTGTTCTTTCTTTCCTTTTGTCTCGACTGGAATTGGTTTGTGGATTTTTCCATCTTTGTGTTGTGCAACCTGGATCTCATGGTATTAGGAGATAGCTGAGAAACAAAAGAAAAATCAACATATTAGTAATCAAAGTCATGCAAAAGACACAAAGGGTTGTATTGAAAATCTCTGGATATTGTAGAATTAATATAAAACAATGGTTGGTTGTGAGCCAATATAGAACTATTTACACTTGCATTGACTTATATAAGAAATTTTAAAATATGTTCAAGTAACTTTTGTTGGTCCCTTACTTATTGCGCATTTTCTTTTTTAGGATTGTTGAGAATGATTTATTCAAGCAGGATTGGAGATCGAGGAAGAAGCTTCAGATATTTCAGTACATTGTCCTTAAGTGGACACTTGCACTTCTTATAGGATTGGCTACAGGACTTGTTGGTTTCTTTAATAATCTCGCGGTGGAGAACATAGCGGGTTTCAAACTGGTGCTTACTAGCGATCTCATGCTCAAGCAAAAGTAAGCCTCACTACTATTATGTCTGCGAGTTATATATGTTTTCAAGATGAAGCACACATGACTTTTAAATAGATTTGGCTTAAAATGTTTATTTTCAAATGTAATAAGTAGTTACCTAGTTGATAGCCTGAATTTATCTATTTCCGTAAATACATATTGAAACAAAAGGTTTCATATGAAAACTTCTTTTAATGTCCAAATAAGCATGGTACAAGTAACCTGACTATGTTTTTTTCAGCCAGCTTCTCCAACTAAATTGAGTAACTCTGATGCTATTGTTGTTCCAGTACAGGTTCTACCAGGCATTCGTAGCATATGCTGGTTGCAATGTGGTTTTGGCGATTGCTGCTGCAGTTCTTTGTGCTTACGTTGCCCCTGCTGCAGCAGGTTCTGGTATTCCAGAAGTAAAAGCTTATCTTAATGGTGTGGATGCTCATTCTATATTGGCTCCAAGTACTCTCTTTGTAAAGGTATGCTCCAATTTAAATCATATTCATATAGCCCTCTAACACAGGCTACATAACAAGTTACTTAGCAACTATATGTGGTCCAGTGTGGAAGACCGTTCTCCTCTCTCTTGGCATATAGGTTTTAATTTGATTTTGGGAGCAAGGGCTTTATTTAGTTTCCAATCAAATTTTCAGATATTTGGTTCCATTTTTGGAGTTGCTGGTGGATTTGTTTTGGGTAAGGAAGGACCTATGGTACACACAGGGGCTTGCATAGCCAATTTACTTGGCCAAGGTGGGTCCCGGAAGTATCATTTGACTTGGACATGGCTCAGATATTTCAAAAATGATCGAGATCGACGGGACTTGATCACTTGTGGTGCTGCTGCTGGAGTTGCAGCTGCCTTTCGTGCCCCAGTTGGTGGTGTTCTATTTGCTCTAGAAGAAGCAGCTTCATGGTAAGCTCTTTTTCTATATATTTTGTCTAGTTATTGTCGGATGCCTCTCAATTAAGCACTCTGAACTGCTTTTCTTTTGTGTAATTATGTCAGGTGGAGAGGTGCTCTTCTCTGGAGAACATTTTTCACAACAGCAGTTGTTGCCGTGGTTCTTCGAGGTTTCATATTATTTTGCAGGAATGGAAATTGTGGGTTGTTTGGTGAAGGAGGGCTGATAATGTTTGATGTTAGTTCGTCTATAACATCATATAGTACCGCTGATCTTCTAGTGGTGTTACTCCTTGGAGTGATTGGAGGTCTTTTTGGGAGTTTATACAACTATCTTGTAGACAAAGTCCTCCGCACTTACAGCATAATCAACGAGTATGTAATCTAAACCCCTTTAAGTATAATTTTGCTGGCAGGATACTAATAAATATGTATTATATTAACTTTTCGAACTGTGATTAAATTTATCACTGAATCAATCTTACAAGATACTCCTATTTATATATGTATTTGATAAATTGCAGGAAGGGTCCCCATTACAAAGTCCTTCTTGTCATCATTATATCTCTTTTGACTTCATGTTGTTCTTACGGCCTTCCATGGTTTGGAAGTTGCACGCCTTGCCCCGATGATCTTAAAGAGCAGTGCCCAACTATAGGTCGTTCGGGTAACTACAAGAATTTCCAATGCCCACCAGGCCACTACAACGATCTTGCCTCACTTTTCCTCAATACTAATGACGATGCCATCCGTAATCTATTCAGTTCAGGAACCGAGAACGAATTTTATCTTTCTAGCTTATTCGTGTTCTTTTTCGCCATATATGGTCTTGGCATCATAACTTACGGCATTGCCATCCCGTCTGGGCTCTTTATCCCTGTTATTCTTGCTGGATCCTCCTATGGTCGCCTGATTGGAACCCTACTTGGCTCCATTTGTGACCTTGATCCAGGTCTTTTTGCTCTTCTTGGAGCTGCTTCTTTCCTTGGTGGGACCATGAGAATGACGGTCTCAATCTGTGTGATTCTTTTGGAGCTCACAAATGATCTCCTGATGCTTCCTTTAGTTATGTTGGTTCTTCTTATTTCCAAAACAGTTGCTGACAGCTTCAACAAGGGTGTTTATGACCAAATACTAGTTTTGAAGGGTTTGCCCTTCATGGAATCTCACTTGGAGCCTTACATGAAGCACTTGGTCGCAAGAGACGTTGTGTCCGGTCCACTGATGACGTTCTCGAGCGTGGAGAAGGTTGGGAACATAATGCATGTTTTAAGAATGACAAGGCATAATGGGTTCCCCGTCATTGATGAACCACCTTTTGTCGAGGCACCAGAATTGTGTGGGCTTGTATTGAGGTCTCATTTGGTCGTGTTGCTCAATGGGAAAAAGTTTACAAAAGAGAAAATCTTGTGCAGGGAGGGGATATTACGGAAGTTTGATGCATTTGATTTCGCAAAAGCAGGGTCGGGTAAAGGGTTGAAGGTGGAGGACTTGGATATTAGCCCTGAGGAGATGGATATGTATGTGGATCTCCACCCAATCACTAATTCATCCCCATATACTGTCGTGGAGACAATGTCGTTGGCCAAAGCAGCAGTTCTATTTCGACAACTTGGCCTCAGACACTTGTGCGTCGTGCCAAAGACTCCAGGGGTAAGAAAATCTCTCTCTTTTTTATTTTCACTTTGTTTTCTGCACTCATGACGCATTAAAAACCTTTTATGCTTAGACAACTCCGTATCTCTCATAATTTTGACTGCACATTCCCTAGTGTTGTTTCATAATATGCACACACAATTGCATTGGGTAACTGCAACATCAAGAATTGAAGTGAAGTTGTGTTCTTTCCACATTCGCTAATCTCAAATTCTGGTGCATCGCATCTTCACTTTAGTTTACGCCAAATTTCTTTGATATTGCAATTTATATTCAAACATCATTTACATTTTGCTGGCATGAAACTAATTCGATTTCATCTTCATTCGTTGCAGAGGCCTCCAATCAGCGGACTCTTAACGAGACATGACTTTATGCCGGAGCACATAATGGATTTATATCCTCATTTCAATCCCCGCAGAAAGTTGTCTAATCGAAGTTAGGCAAGAGATGTGATGCTGAATTCTTTTCTTCTTTATAGAAATATACATGGTATTGTTTATGGGTACCATTCTTGATTGTAATTGCTATTTATAGTGTCTGCCATTGAGTGTGGCAAAAAAATTAAAAAAAAAGAAAAATCAAAATCAAAATGCAAAACAGAACTCTATGATGTGTTAGAAGATTAAAATGAGAACTTTAGCTCTTTCATTATTCTTGATTGTTGTTATTGGTCGTTGAACAATTTGGAACTATTTTCTATACTTACGGATTGGCACAGGTGTACATGTATCATTCTTCTGCAGGGGTTCAGTTCAACTTGGAATAAAGCTGCTTATATTCGCTTCGTTTTCTGATATACGTACATCGGTCGGTCTATGCACCCTGCAGGAGAAGTGTAAAAAGGTATCGACAAACACCATTCATTTTACAGAAAATAGAATTGTGGTTCATGGGTCTTTACTCTAAATGGAGTGAGTTTCCAACTTTTATGGTGGAGATAGTATAGAAAAGGAGACAAAAGGAAGGCACGCTTGGTGGTGACAATATTACAGTGGAAAGATACCATATGTTCCCTCTCTTAAATACACTCAATGATGTCTTTATTGTTTTACCAAGGCATTGGTTATTGTCACTCGCATATCTCTTCCAAAATACTCCATCGATCAAAGATACATAAATATTGCTTGTTTCCCACGGGTTTGGGAAGCATTATATACTATTCTAACTTTTTTCTGTTTTCAGAGATCTAGAGTCTACTACTAGTATTTTAGTTGGTTTGACATTCACTTCTTCGCATAAGTATGGAAAATCATACCCTCTTCATTTTTTTTAATTGGGAAAATGGAACATCATGCTGTCTCAAAAAATAATAGTAGTAGTAAAATACTCGCCGTTAGATGAAAGAATTGCTCAATCTTGTTAAGGTTTGCACTGCCGTGGCTAGCAGTAGTAGTGTAGTAGCACTAATGTTTGTTTAAGCCCCATTGTAAAACCAGTGTTCATTCGTTGCGTTTGTCTGTGCACGACCGGATGAAAATCCATCTTTTCTTTTTCTTCACTGTGAATCTGTTTTCAGTTTTCACTTTAAAGAACAACCTTATTATAGGGGCGGCAAGGTTATTAGAGGGGCGACATTCCAACAGGACAAAAAGGTCATTACATGATCATTCAAGGTGTTCCTTATCAAAAAACTGGAAATAACAAATTGACCCTCATAATTGATAACCTAGTTTAATGTTAATGATTAATTTCACTTATATTAACTCAAAATTAGATTTTAGAGTTTAAAAAATAAAAAGTTTGGAGATGGTGAGAAGTTTTAACCCAAAGTGAAGGTCAATCTCAATCAATTAAAGAAATTAACCAACAAAATGAAAACCCAATGCCTGAAAATGACCAGGTATATTTTTAAATTAGTCCCAACTAGCTTTTTGTTGCTCAAATACGTTAACAAATTCAATTTCTTACATTTTCAGAGCTAATTACGGTTGGTATTTTGCTCGTAACCAACCGTAATTCATAGTTACGATTCGTAAAAGATGAACTACCAACCGTAACTAGTTAAATTTGGGGAAAACCCAATTGTAAAACCAGTTACGATTGGTAACTAAATGCTCGATACCAACCATAACTGAACAAAATTCTCGGATACAAGAACATACGGTCGGTAGTTGAACAATTACCAACCGTAACAACATCAAAATCTCCAGTTACGGTTCGTAATAGAGTTAAAATCAACCGTAATTCACATAAACCCAGAAACTTTAATTTCAATTTTCATCTAAAACCCTAATTTTTGATAGAAATTAAACTTAAATCGAACAAGATAAACTAAACCCTAATTGGATTTTTCAAAACATACTTCATATAAGTCATTACACTACACTTGATTAATTTTCGAATCGTCGATTAATCGAAGACGATGAAATTTTGAGTTTTAATGGAGGTTATGTTTGATGGGAGGAGGAGAAGAAAAGAAGAAAGAAAACAAATTTTCAATTTAGTTTTGATTTAGATTAAAAAATGGGTAGTGTGACCTAGTCAATTTACATCACTTTAGAACATCCTAACCAACTAAAGAGACATTACTATCACACTTGGCGTTCCTCTAATAAAACATGTCGCCCCTATAATAAGCCTGTTAAAGAAAGTTAAGGAAAATCTGTCTGTTTGTTGGATGGAATAAAATTTGGTGAAATGATTTCGTCAGGAGACTCATCAAGACGTAAGTGGCGGTCAGATTAGTGTCCTTTCCTTGGATTAATGGCTACCAAACAGACGCAATAACAAACATTAAATGAGTCTGGTTTTCAGATGTGGTCCTAGGAATCCCTCTTCTCTTCTCAATTTCTCACTCTATCACTGGTAGAAGAAAGAAATACAATCCATCCATCAATTAAGGTGTCATTTGTACAAAAATTTACCCAAAAAATGTCAGCAAATTGGCCACAAAAATTTACCCAAAAAAAATAAAAGAAAAAGAAAATCAGTAAGGGTGAAAAGCAAGCCGTATAGTAGATGAAGAAGAAGAAGAAGAAGTGTTGTCTAAAAGGGATGTATTGTATAGGAGGAGGATTGATACGGTGTTTTGTCCTTTAATCAGGGAAAGGTCAGAAACAGAGTAAAGCGAAATATAAAAATGAATATAAGTTCCCACCTAAAGATTCCCGACAGCACAATCTAATGGATTCGTCCCTCCCTCCTTTTCAATTTAATGGTTTCAACTCATGCCCCCATCTACCACTTCTCCCTTCTCAACAAATTTCAGTCTTTTCTATCTATTTTCTCTTGTTGCATTTTCGTTTGGCTAAACCATGGCTGAGTTCCCTTCTACACCTCCATCTCCAACCCCTTCTTCATCTTCCTCTTCTACCACAACCTCTTGTTGTTTAAATAGTCATGTGATTCATGTATTAGCTGTTGATGATTGCTTGGTTGACCGTAAAATCGTTGAGAAATTACTCAAAACTGCCAAATTTAAGGGTGAGATTTACAAGTTTCTTTACTTGTATTTATTATAGATCTCCTTATGTTTATCTTTTGCATTCCTAAGAATTTGTAGCCTAACAAAGTATGAAAATGCGTTTTGACCCTTCGTAGATGTCTTATTATTTTAGTAGTATTTCCAAAATGGGGATCCTATGCAATGTAGATTTTGGATCCCTATAGCTAAGGTTAATTTTAAACTGATAATACATAAGTTTCATGTCTTTTGTTTCGCAAAGACTATAATTTAGCCATGTTTTTTGATTTAATGAAACACTACTATTTTGCATCCAAAAAGCCCTTCGAGAAAAAATTGTTTACAAAATGGGTTCTCATATGCCAGGCCATTAGGGCATGATTTAGGATTACAATTTGGCTGCTTTGTATCTCGATTGACATTGTTTAGCTGTTCATTGATGTGTTCTTAGGTGTCTTTGTCTACTATTCTACTAATTTTATCATGTAATCAGAATGGTTCTCCACCACGTAGTATCATCGAATGACCGAAACTCAATATTTACTCATTATGGTGTGTCTAGAGTCCCAAATTGTAGTGTGCAAGTTTGAGCAGCATTGTGATTTGTAACTTCCGACTATTAACTGCTCACTCTTGATACACGGTCTCATCACGCTATGTTTTACCTAGTTATCAGTTCAGATTGTGATTCACCTTCTGCAAGTACAATTAGGTGCTGCATTATTTCTTGTACAAATTAGAAACCCCCAGGATAGCTTCCTTGTAAGGTGAAACCACGTGTTTGCCATCGAGATTTGCAACTGGATCCCGGCGTTTAACGACCTCATTCACTATCTTATAAATGTTGAGTACACATAAAAGATCTGGCCTATCTCACTGGTATCCTCCTTAAAAATCATAATTTAAGAAGATGCCTCCTGTACTCTTTCCTTGGGTCAAGTAAAGTTGTATTCCTGTCCATATCTGTACTATATTTTTATGTCGACAATTTGCATGTTATTCTGCTGCATCACCTCTCATCAAAAGTTAGTCACCTGGGTTATGTGCATTCGATAGTATGATCATTAGCATTACGGGAAAAAGGAAAATACTATTTAGATCTGTCCGTCTTTGAATTTCTTCTCATCGGTGATTGCCTGGGTATCACTTTTCATTACTTAGCTGATCAAATCTTGTAGTTTTATTAATTTAATTTTCACTGCAGTTACTACTGTTGCAACCGGAAAAAAAGCATTGGAAGTTCTAGGCTTGAACGAAGCTAAAGTTGAAACTCCTCTTAATGTATGTGCAACTTTAATGTTGTTATCTAAAATTATTATTTTGTCAATAAGGAGTATTGGTTGTGGTGAGACCCAAGCATTATACAAACTTACATGTTGTCTGAGCTTCAGATATAGGCCGGATAATTAAGTCCAATGGTTTTGTTCATGGTGTCTTGTTTCTGTCTATCAGTGATCTGCCCATACTTGATTATGCAATTGCAACATTTTTCTTTTTATCTTGCCATATGTATTTTTAGAAGCATTCTGCTTCCATACATTAGTAATCTAACTGACAAAAGTTTCATTCAGGAACAAAATATTGATATAATCTTTACTGATTATTGTATGCCTGAGATGAATGGTTATGATCTTCTCAAGGTTGTCAAGGTAACTACGGGTCTAAGCACAGTTTTCTTTTCTTTTTTGTCATTGGAAGTTGCTGCAACTTAGCTGAATCTTTTTAAAAGTCGGTTTCTCTGTTTTGTTTTCTGTTATTTCTAACTCTATGTATGTGAAATTTCAGGAGCACAGCCATCTAAAATCTATCCCCGTGGTGATAATGTCATCGGAACATGATCCCGAAAGAATCAGCAGGTACCACTTCTTTCATTTGGAATTTGAATACATTGTTCTTTCGGCTTGTTCTACCTCAATGTTGCAAGGGATAATGTGTTAGCAAGCATTTTTTAAAAGCATTGATGCCTTCGATGTCCCAAATGGGTTGGGTCTACTGTGAATCGCTGGATTTGTTTGCTTAACTTCTGCTTTTCATAGGGTAAAGAAAAGAAATGTAACTATCCATTACATCCAAACTTGAACGTCTCTCTCCTCTAATTTGGAGGATGGAGAAGCCATGGGGCTATGACTTCAGGTAGCACGTAACTATTCAAAGCAGGTTCTTTTCAGATTCTCCGTTTGTAATGATTTAGGGGGGAATTTTGGTTAAAACCTGCCAAGGGTCGCTCGTTAAGAACTGATTTGGCTTCATCATACTGCCATGTTCTTACGACAAAAGGGTTTACTGTCGACGTTGTTAACAAGGTATATCTGCATAATCTGTGGATACCCTTGGCGCCATTCAATTTAAAGTTGGTAAAAAGTTTGATTCCGATTACGGATAGAGAGGAACTAATGAAATAGGCAATAGGTGTTGCAAGAAAACGAGAATTTGTGTTACTCCTAATGTTTACTAGGAACTTCGGGGTTTCCTATTACTTGTAGTGGCTTATTTGTGACATTAACTTGAGAAAGAGAGTATAATAACCTCTTGTCTATTTCTATTTTTGATTGCTCATATATTATAGAAGTTGATCAAATTTTCTTTGAGAAGCCCTCAAATGAGTTTTGACAGTCACGACTCTTCTAAAGGCACAGAAAACCTCTGTTTTATTGGGTAACTACAGTTACATGGCATCCCATCATTATCCATAGTGTTTATTATACTTGTAACCAAATGTCACCATTGTATCACCAACACTTCACCCATAGTGCTTTCCCTGATTTACCTGAATTAACATATATAACTGATTTTGAGCGGCGACATTTTGGTAACTCCCGCCATCGGTACCAAAATCTTACTACGGTTGAGACTAAGTCTTTTTACTTATAGTAGATATATTATAAGTATGATTGTAATTGCACGATAGATCAAAGATCATATTTTAGCCTTTTTGATGAGTTGTCACTATTCTACTATAGATAAAGATAGAGGCAGAAGTACACAAGTCTTGTGAAGTTATTACACTCCCCAAACCAAAGAAATTTAAACAGGGGTGATTCTATATAAACCGTGATTTTGAACCACGGCAAAACCGCCCACTCACAGTGGGTGGGCCCCGCCGGCGGGAGAAAACAAGGGGCCGGCTTTGGGACCCACCTACTGTGAGAGAGTAGTTTTGCCGTGGTTCAAAACCACTGTTTATACAGAATTTTCGTTTAAACAAACCACTACTAGTACTACTCACTTGAACTTTGGTTAGTAAATTCACACCAATGATAACTCAAAATTAAGGTTGTTGGTAATATTTTTAAGATTGCATTGCATTTCTTTACTTTTCAGTTATCAGCTATTTTCACGAAGTGTTCACATTAGCTATCCAAGTAACAAGGGTATTACTATACTCACTTATGATAGAGATGGATGCATGTTCATGTTGGTGTGGTGTGTTATTACTAATAGTCTAGGAATTGTTGATGGTGTTTGGTCAAGAACACAAAATAGCATGTCACCTCAGAAGCCACTTATGATATCTGCCTGTTGGTTTCAAGTACCTGACGCGTAATATGGCCATGTCTAATATTGAGGGACATCTAGTATTTTGGGATTGTGCCGCCATCTATTATACTGGAGTGTAGTGTTGGCCTACTAGTAGTATTGTACTAGTTGTTGGTTGGGTAACTTGTGTTGGTCAAAATTGTTTCAAACTGTCCATGGTCCACGAGCTTTCAGGGTAAACGTTAATCCTGGGCTAACTAAATGCCCTTCAAAGGGAAATACCTGTACCTATAAAGTATATGAACCAAAACTGGTAATAATATTGATTATGGACTCTACTTTTCCTTGAAGAACATAAAATAGAAGCACCTAAGGACTGATTGAAACCAACAATAACCGGAACTGTTTAATTAGTAGATTTCGTGCTCCTGATATTTCACCACAAAGACAACCTGCTGGTGCACTCTTAAGATACATTAGGTCTATCTCACTGAAATTCTAAATTCCACTGTGCAGATGTCTTGCAACAGGAGCTGAGGAATTCATGAGCAAACCCTTGCAGCTAAGAGATATACAAAGACTGAGAAGCTATGTAACACCTGTACAACATATAACCAAAACAGGCACAAAAAGAAAACTTCCCCTCGACCTGATACCAGAGAACAATGGATCTGAAAGGCGACCTTGTATTGCAGGAGTTGCTGTTGCATGATAACCCAAATTACATTCCAACTTCTTTTTCTTAAATATAAATAAGTTACTTCTGTGTTCCTTGTCTGTTGTCCTTTTTTCTGTGTTTTTGAAGTTGAGCATTGTATACGCCGCTGTAGAGGATCATGATATGTGTAATTTACTTTCCAGTGTAATCTTTAGTTTTTCAAGTGATCGGTTTTTGCTTTAATGGTGTCGTTATGGAATGTAATTTGTGTGTTGTTTACTATCGTATGAGTCCATCTCTGGAAAGGATCTATGTGCATTATATTTTGTTACTAATAATCTCTGGAGGGTTCTATCTCTCAAAAATCAAAGTTAAGCTACGGCAGAGAAATTCAACGTCAAGCTCTTCTTCTTTGTTGACATCGTAGTCTTTTCTTTTGCAGCACAGGTGGAAGTGCACCATGAGGATGGTGTCATGGTGATATGATCAAAGTCAACTCCACCGCCTTTCTGATGCTGTCTGATCTTATTCCCACTGCAGAAAAGGGAAAAAGAAAAAGATGAGATTCTGATCTCCTTGACTTGAACCAACTTGTTTGGCAAACATCTTTCCGAATAAAGTGCAACTACCGAGAAAAACCGATAGTACACCCAAAGTATTGAAATAGTAAATAAACTAAGACATGATGTTAATTTAGAAAACGAAATGAAAGAATATTGATGATCTTATGAGTGTTTTTCTTAAGTTTAAAATCCAAACCCTAATACGAAAGTTTAGCAATCTCTCTCACATCATAACTCTTACCTTACAAAATTACTCAACCTCTATTACAATTAGAGCTGGCAAACGGGCGGGTCGGGGCTGGCTTGTTACGGGTTATACGGGTTCGGGTTAACACGGACCAAAATCTGCGGGTTGATATTCTTCACGGGTGGTCATTTTTTCAACCCGCGCCCGTAACGGGTTAAGCTTGCGGGTTCACGGGTTTGCTGGTTTCTGGTCAGTTAACTCGTCAGAAATCGATTTTGACAGTGTTTCCTCTGTTTTCTGGGTTATTTCCGGCCACATTCAGGTCATCTAAAGCTCCTTCCATGCAAGGCTGGAACCTAACATTCATCTAATTTATTCAATTCAATTCAATCAACAGATTCAACACCAGTGAAACCTTAATATCTCAACATAAATTCTTCTTATCCCTGTTGAAATGTAAATTGCCATTGAAGAGGCCTTTTCTTATGACAGAAACATACCAAAGGTAAAAATTCCATAAATCAGTAAGCCTAACTACAAAAAGAATGTAATGAAACCCTAGGATCAAAATTTTGAAATACCAATTAGCTAAAAAAAAGGTTTCGAAAATCAAATCACAATTACAAAATCATTCAGACTTGTCATATACCGATAAATACTAACAAACTTTGCAGAAACTCTATCAAAATTAAGGACCACTGCTGAATCAAATTCATCGTTTCATGGGAAACACAGTAAATCTTCCCCCGCTGATTGTACACCCAAAAGCACCAACTACAACACGATTAACAATCACTTGATTGATTTCAGTATGATGACAAAAAAAATATACCAGCAAAATTCAGAAAACAAGGAAAAAAGATGAAATGGTTTAAGAAATTGAAACTAGTATGAACACCACTAATAAATTGGCTAAACCCATCCTCTAATTCCTCGATTCATAATCAATTTTACAGTAATTAGTTATGAATTCAAAGAACCATAAACTACACCCGAATTAGCTTTTTCTTTGCGTCTGAATCACCTCCTTGAATCACACCACCACTGTTAACCACTCCTTAATCTTTTCATGTTTCTCTCGATCTCAAATCTACGATTTCAATTCATAGCATGGTTCACAGAATCGCAACAGATGAAGATCATGGAAGGAGGAGAAGAAGAAAAAGAAAGAGGAATAAGAAGAGAGTGAGGGCTAGGTTTTTTTTTTTCTTTTTCAATTTTATTTGTTGGAGTTGGACACTTGGACTAAATGTGAGGGCTTGAGAGGACACGCGACGAATGGAGAGGTGAAACTGCGGGCATACGGGTTTAACCCGCGGATTTACGGTCCGGTTCGGGTTTACCCGTTTTTCTACGGGCCAACATTTCTACAACCCTAACCTGGCTTGTTTGGACAACCAGCCAAGCCGGGTGCGGGTTTTCACGGACCGGGCCGAGTTTATCCGCGGGTTTTGGCTGGTTTGCCAGCTCTAATTACAATGCCTTAAGGTTTCTTTTTATAGGCAATCAGTGGAGTGGAATACAACTCATATTTACTTCGCTAGTAGTCACTCATTTTTCACGTGATCTCACTTTTTATTTCGCTACTTCAATTTTCATTACAAATTGGCATTACTATATGGGCGATAACCTCGGCTTCTTGTCTGTAAGCTGTCACTATTTCTTGTCCAACTATCTTCCATCGTTGGGGATTGTTCTTTCTTAGCTTAGATATTCTTCGTTAGATTGTTTGAATGAGTTCTCTTCTTCATTTAATGTCTTTGTTCCCGCTGTCATCATTGCTTCGTTCATCTCTTCACTTCATAACTGATATTTCGTGACTTAAGGTACTCTACTGTCAGTTGATTCGACTTGTTGTTCATACTTTGCCTGAATATTTGGTAGTGACATCTTCTAGCGAGATTTAACCGTCGATTTCTCTCTCTCCTAGACCTACACATGGTGAAGATATTTTCTGTACCTACATAAAGAGATGTCAACACTGTAATAACAGTAGTCTTGGAATACTAGCCAAGTCACACTTCGTGCATCGGAAGATCTTCATAGCTAATCTCGAAAATTCCATTAGTGTCAACGAGTTCGAACATAGGTCATTAGTATTTACACAGTGATATCGGCTCGAAAATTCTATGATAAACACATAAAAGAAAGGCGCAATTGGTGTATATGAAAAATAACTAGGTGATACGAATTAATATTTTTATCCTTAGAATTCTGTTAAGGGGTGTTTTTATGTTGATATACTAAAATACACTTTAAATTAATTAAAATATTTATGGCTTCGTTGAGAAGGTTAATGACACGCAATTTTATTTAAAGTGTTGTTTTTGTTGTTTTGAAGGTAATGCTTTAGTCAAAAAAAAAGAAATTGTAACTGCAAATTTTCAGTTTCAGTTTCTACCGGCATTGTATTTATGATGAATACCCTGCCTGTATCTCCTACCGACACTGCTTTGAGTATGAATGACATGACGATATTCATGATTGTAGTTTCCGAAATTTTGTATGTACATATACCGACATGGAAACATGTTTGAAAACCATGTCGTCATGATGCCTGTATTTTTTGTACTTTTTTAGTTTATGCCAACAAAGATTTTCCGGCATGCTCGATGCGAAAATAATAATGCCGACACTTAAGCGAAAAAATTTAAGTTTTTGGCCAACTTGAAACATGTGCAGGCATGCTCGTTAAAACAAAAAAATCAATGTCACCAGTATAATAAGTACCTATTTTCTGTAAAAAAAAATTGAACTTCCCGCATGGTTAGTTTTATATATAAAATACCGGCGAAACATTTAAATTTAGGGGATATTGTTTGTCTGCATGGTGAGAGTATGAATATCATGCCGATTAGATACATACCGGCATGGTATTCATATTCTTACTGTGCCGGCACTGAGTATTTTTCAGGCGTAACAATGATGAATTCAATGAAAAGAAAATAAATTTCATGACGTTAATACATATACCTCAGTATTTGGAGTACCTGTATGTTGAGCATGTTTACTTTATTGGGTTGGTTGGTTCTTCAAGAAAATCTTCATACTCATAAATACAGTAGAACCTCTCTATGTTAATACTCTTGGGCATTCACAAAATTATTAATATAGAGAGGGACATATAGAAAATGTAAAACTTTAAGTTGATTGGATGTTCAATGTATTTATAGTTGTACTAGATGATGTATGCACATTTTTATTATTCCATACACAAATACACGTATGTATCTAGGGACTTGTTAGGTTACTAGGGAATTTTTGATGTTTTCGACAACTATAAGTAGTATTATTACGTGTAGTAGAAGGTAAATCATCAATTTAGTTTCTTTTCAACAAATTAAAATGTCATCCAGCTAGGAAAGAATTTATATGAACGTAAAAAATTCTTGTAACAAGATTTATATTTCTTCAATATATTGATGGAGGTAAATTTCTTATGACGAGAATGAAAAAACCATTAATATTAAACTGTATGGGTTATTATTATTTATAACTGATCCAAGTTGGGACCATTTTTAATTAATATACGGAGGTTCTATTGTATCATGATGCAAGGGTGTTTGATCCACAAAATGTTGTAATTGTGAGTTGTTATTATCCAATCTATTAACTTAACTAAACATGATTAAGTACTAAGTATGCTTAGTGGGGGAAAATTAGGAATTACGAAAATTATATGTATATGGGGTGACTCTGAATTACTATTTAAATCCCTATTTTGTCTTATTTTCATCCCCCACTTATTTTGCATATCCCCCAATTGCGCATTCCATAAAAATTAAGGTCACAACATTTCATGATTTCGATAACGACTGAAACCTTTAATCTGCCCATCGAGAGTAACATAACCACCATCTTTTGGGTCTGATATACCACAAAATTGTTTTTCATTTTGGCTTGAGTGGATTTTCTCTGAGGTTCAGCTGGACAAATCTTCAGGTTGTGTTGGAGATGGTCCGGGGTATGGTTTGTTACAACAGAGGATTGTTTTTTTACCCGTCGGAGATGGTGGCTTAGGAACTTATTATATGTTTGATATTATGCAGTATTGCTACTTGGCGTCTTGTTCTCAGACTTTACACTTGCAGGAGTCGATTTTACATTGTTCATGCATTCAAGTTAAAGGCTCAGTATATCAAGATGTATTTGACAGTTTCCTTCAAGTTTGTGATATTGATTCGCCACAACTTTGCAAGAACTATTGGAAGTTCAGTATTTTGCTGGTGTGACTAAGGAAATATCGTCTCTTTTAAATATGTCATGGCGATATTTAGCATTATGGCAGTGTAATATAATTTCACATGCACAAAATTTCCCACTAATGGGCTTGGGCAGAAGATTAGGTCGCATTAGTTTTTTTGCAGTGCTTGGTTACATACTTTGTATTCCCTTGTTTGCTGAAAATAATTCTTCTTCTTGTTGCGATAGAAATATGGATGCGTAAGATGATCAAGCGCTTCATTGTGCCATTGAAGTTGGTCTTAAATTTTGACATGACCTTGTTAGAGATACCTTTGCATATATTTGCTATAGAGCTGGTGTACATTCTAAATTTGAAACATCTTTGAGGTTTCTGTCTCACGATGGTGGTAATTGTAGGCCTGCAGAAATTTGGAGTTGATTGTTTTAGGCGATTTAAAAATCTTTCCTAAAGATACATCTTGTTGTAGAGATGGCCTTAGGTCTCGTCATATTTTAGATGCATTGAGTAGCTTGGGTGTTGTAATTGATGGTCTCTTAACTTCAATGTCTGGTGTTGTCAACCTTTAGCTTTCAGGCATATTCCCCTCTTCTCTGGGTATATACATTGTTAGTGCCCCTTTGACCCTATTATTTAAACCAAATGGTGGCATTAGTCCCATTGATGTAGTGGGCACCATTTGGAGAAGGCTAGTCTCAAAAATTACTGCAACAGTTATGGGCAAAGAAATGACACAATGCTTGGGTGATTACCAGTTTGGGGTTGGGATACCTTATAGGGGTGAGGGTATTTTGCATTCAGTTAACAAGTTGTTGTAATTAAAAGGTACATACAAGAACATGATTATGTTACTTATTGATTTCAAAAATGCTTTTAATCTAGTGGACAAAACTACACTTATTAGAGAAGTTAAGTACAAATGTCTAGTCATTTCTAAGTGGGTGGAATTTTGTTATACTTGCCCTGCTAGGTTGTATTATAGAGACACCATTCTATCTTCCACCCTTGGTGTTCAGAAGGGTAACCCCCTTGGTCCCTATTATTTGCATTGACATTACACCTAATGGTTCGGAAAATTGCAGCTACATGTTCACTTGACCTACACGCATGGATGATAGCACTGTTGTATGTGATGCTTTTGAGGTTTCCAAAGCTTTAAAGCTAATACAAGATGAAGGAAAGTGTAGAAGCTTGAACCTCAACATCTCTAAGACTGAAATATACTGACCTACAATTGATCCACGTAGTTCAGCTGAAGGTGTTTTCCCTGTGAATATTGGTAGGACACTTAACATTGTCAAGCTTCTCGGTAGTCATGTTAGTCTAGAAGAGCAATTCTGCAGTCATCTAGTAATGGACCGAGTTGTACAGAGGGTTCACGCTGGTACTTTACTAGGCATACTACCAGACATGCATCTCTACAACAAGGACATGCTTACTTTGATAGCCACCTCCTTCAATACATGCGATAATTAATCACTGGTGATGGCACTGGTTTTGGCTTGTTTCAGCAGAAGATAGCCATATTTCCTATTAAACACAGTGGCATCAGTATTTACCCGATGTCTGATACTAGTATGTATTGCTTTTTGGCTTCACACACAAACTCAATCTCTGCGTAAAACAATACTAAGCAGTGTCGTATCATCAGGGCCAACTGAAATTTCCATACAATCCCAACAAAGTTTTTACAATTTTTTGGTATCTCACGGTCAACCTTTAGCGTCGTCGACACACTACCCCCCATATCATGCAAAACTTAGCAGTTTTGTACTTCGATCTTGTGGTGAATGAGGTGCGCAAGACTATCTCCTAGTTGTACCAATTTTTGGCCATAAACAATATTTTTGGCCTAGGCAATACTTCGCTGTCTTGAGTTATTGTTTGGGTATTCCACTTTTTGACGCTGAAAGTACCTGCCCTAGATGCAATAGAGCCATTATATCTTTGGTGACCATTATTTACACCGTACCGGTGATATAGGGCTCAAGTTCGGTACAATTTGGTTAGGGATAATTTTCTGATATTTGTTACGAAGTTGGGGTTTCTGCTAAGAAAGAAGTCTCTCAGGGTTTCTCTCCTTTCACAAACAATACACTCGCAATTTCACCCCAAGGCATGTTATTTCTTGTGCAGTCACCTAGGAAACGCAAGAAATATTTTGATAACTGCAATTCTCATGGTTACGGTTTTAGTATCTTGACTTTCACAACCTTAAGGGACCTTAGTGAAGACACAATAGTCTTCTAAAGAGACTAAAGAACTGTCTATTCAACCATGGCGCTAATGTTAGAGTAGACAAAAAAAATTCACATAATATGACTTGTTATTCAGAAGGGATTTGGAGCTCAGCTTGTTGCTACGCTGCCAACTAGTTTCTTGTAACTTACTATTTCTTCAATAAATAAAATCTTCAATAGTAATAACAATAATTGATATTAATATTAAAAACTGGTAGCTAGATTTATTGGTCATCCCCGTTCCTCAAAGGTTTGATTCCCTCCAGGATGTCCCATGTTTGAGTCCCTGATGGCGTGTGAAATACTGCAGAGTTCGACATGGAAGGTGTAGACATCTTTTCCCTTACGACATAATCAACCCCTATCCGCTTCGAATTTCTTGGCTGGTTCCTCATGAGGCTCGCTGGTATGCTAGCACATTAACTTGTTCAACTAATGTGGTACGTTGTTGGAGCTTAGCTTGTTGCTTTGCTTCCAGCTAGTTTTTTATAATAATCTTTAGGGTTATTTGATGTTTAAAACTTAGGTTTTATCCAGAATTAGTGTACGTTGTTGGAGCTCATCTTGTTTCTAGGCTTTCAACTAGTTTCTTACAATATTCATTAAAGTTATTTGGTGTTTGATACTTAGGTTTTGTCCAAAATTAGTGTTTGGTCTAACATTTGTCCAACTTAGTGTTTGGTAATTGGAATAGACGTTAACCATAGTTGACTAGGTTAAGTCTAATTTTACTTTAATAAAATCAATAGTTTTATTCTATTTATTTCAACTATTGATCTTAACTATAGGTGGATGACTACAAATATTTCATCATATATTAGATTATTTTGTTTTTGGTATTCAGGTTTTCTCCAGCTTTGGAGTTTGGTCTAACATTTGTCCTATTTGGCGTTTGGTACTTGGAAAAGACGTAGAACTGCTTTGACTCGGTTAGACCATGGTGTGTCCAATTCTATGTTAACTAAATAGGAAAATACTAAAATAAAATTAACTTTAGTAACAATGACCTGCTACTTCCTAACAATACACGTGTACGTCCAATATTACGTATATATCAACGATGTAGAGTCTCCCTAAATTTAACTCTTATAACCTAAAATCTATCAACTTATCTCATAAGTCAGTTTATTCCCGCCGCAGACACGTACAGAGAACGGTATGAACGACCGAAAATGAAAAATTCGGAAACTGAGTTTAAACGCTTAGTGTTCTATACAAATGAAGAAAAGGTTCTAGCCAAGAACAATTCAAATGGTTTGAATGTCGTAATTCATGCAGTGAGCCGAGATCATTAGCATCTTGTCTCCACGTATAGAATTTGCAAGGAAGCCTGGGAGGTTGGGATTCTCTCGAGACCGTATTTGAAGGTCACACATCAGAAAAGAAAGCTAGACTTCAATCTCTCACTTCTGATTGGGAAAACCTTCGAATGGATGATATCAATTCTTTTGAGGAGTTTCATGTAAAACTGTTTGAGATTGTCAATGCCTCCTTTTCTCTTTGAAAGAACAGTTTTGAAAAAGGATATATTGTGCAAGATTCTCAGACCGCTACCATCTAGATATGAGTCTACGAAATATGCTATCGTGGAAGCAAATGATCTTTCTACACTTTCTCGAAGCTCCCTTATTGGAAAGTTAAAGATATTTGATCATGATGTTCTGCTGAAAGACAAAAACGTTGGATTTAAAGTCTCGAATAATACTGATCAATTTTCGGAGAAAATCGGTATAAATTGGGCTGAGGAATGTTGTAAAGAAGACATTTTACATGTTGAAGATAAGCTTGATTCAACAATCACTCTTCTAACACAACGAGTTAAGCAGATCTTTAACAAATCATCATCCAAACAATCTCTTTCTCACAATAAGAAAGGTGTTGTATCAAAATATGATGAAGAATCTAATGTTTTGAAAGACTCGATTTTAGACATATGGCCAAAAGTTGTCCCAACAAAAGAACATATAAAAATGACAGAGCATATCATACTACCCTTGATGATATTCCTGAGGAGAAAACCTATGATAGGATATCATATTGTGATGCATTTTTTGTTGTTAGTCTTTTTTCTCGCAAGGAATAACAATCACAGGAGGGGATTTCTATATTGAACCGGTGCTTAAATTTCATATCTTTGTGGGTAGAGTGGTTGTGGAAACCAAGGGAAGAATTATTTTGATAATCTTTCCTGATATGAAAACTTGATCGATTCGGATCGTAGTGTAAGGTAGCGATTTAGTTGTGTATGTTAATCGTTTTCCTGTTAATAAAAGTTTATTTAAATGCCTATTCTTGCTTTTGCTTAACAAAAGAGGGAGGTTCAATTGCTTTATAGCGCGTTTGGATACAAATCTTCTTCTGACTTCTGCTTTTCCAAAAGTATAAGTCAAAAGCAAAAGTCAGAAGCCAGGTAATTTTGCTTCACAAAAAATCACCTTTTCGACTTCTAAAAGTCGTTTTGAAATTCGACATCCAAACTGACTTCTGACTTTTCGACTTCTAGAAGTCGAAAAGCTACTTATGATATGCTATCCAAATAGGCTATTAGTCCAATTGATTCCTGATAAGAAATACTAAGTTAATTCATATCTTAGTTTAGGCTTATCGTAAAAAATCAAGATACGATTATTCAAGTATAATCGGATGAAAAACTAAAGTGGTACATGGATGTTTACTTCTTCTTTGGTTTACACTTATATATATAATGTATTTTTTTTTTCATGTTTCTCCAACTTTTAAAACATGTAATTTTTAAAAAATTTGTGTCATTAGTTTAGTGTTGTTGATCATAATATAAGCAAAATTTTCATATTCATTTTCTATCAAGCGAAACCTCTTGTTAATCAAGGAAAAGAACACAAAAAGTGAATGAGCATTAAAAAAGAAAAACTTCTATCTAAAGTGAAAAGTAATATGGAAATCTTTGTTACTAGCCATTACATCATAATAAATAATAACTCATATCACCAGTGGCGGAGCTACATGTAAGTTGTGGGTGGCCATGGCCACCCCAACATTTCGGAAAATTCTCTAGGATAATAGGCATATTTGGTCCTAATTTTCTAAGTTGCAGTTAGTGGCCTCCCTATCATTTATATTCTGGCTCCGCCACTGCATATCACCACCTGGAAGAACTAACGGAAATTCCCATTTAACTAGAATATCAACCAAAATTTTATGTCAATGAAAAACTAAAATTTGAGTTTTCGGAATAAACTTTATTCACTTAATGCAGAAGGATGCTACATAAAACTTAGATAAAGTAAAGTCTAAGAATATGATATTGAGATGCTCATATAGATATCTTATCAAACTTCATGAGAGCAGTATTACATGATAAAACATCCAAATGGGGTTAGAAGATGTAGTTTTCAAATTCTAAACTACACAATAAAGTGAGAAGAATAAAATAAAATCTATAGGTTTGGGTTGAATAACAAGAAGTTAGAAAATATAAAGGATACAAATAAACGTGATTCTCTATAGCCCATCATATCCATGAAGATCTATTTGCAAACAAATAAACTAAAACTAAACATATAAATTCAAATAAATCCAAAATCCCTAAGTTCATCTACTAATTGTTGTAAGAAAATCTAAGATTATGTGGATGCTTATATGCAAGAAAAATGTTTACCTTAGTCTTTTTCCTTGGTTTTTCAAAATTTCCCAACTCTTCACGCAACTGCGAGAGTTCCCTCTTGATATCTTTGTAACTCCTCCTCATGTTTGAAACAATAGAAGCAGTAACGAGAAAGCTCAGAAACCTTGGTGCCGTTGTTTGATTTTTGTTCTTTTGACTCGACTATTTGAAGAATAAAATTGAATACAATGACTGACTCTTTTCGACACAAAATATTACAAAAATAGTCATACACTCAACATTAATTCTTCAACACAAAAAGAGTCGTACCATCGAACTTAGTATTCTGCACCGTCAAATCTAATGGTTTACAAAAACTCTGATAAGTGTTGATCACGTCGGTGCCTACAAAACGATATTGTTCTCTTAAGCTTCCTTTTCTTGTAGATTCACTGATGGCTAGGGATCCAAGTACTGATACATTGTAAAGTCTCACCAGGGGAATAAAAATGATTTCTCAATCTATCCATCTAAAGTAATGTCTCAACAGATGACACTAAGATGTTGTCTCTTTGGTATTTTATCAAATAGAATGAGAGCAACTATATATTACATAATAATATACAAAATGGGATTAGGTGATACAATTTTTAAGTCTAAAACTTCAAACAAAATGAGAAGAACAAAATCAAATTTACAAGTTTTGACTAAATAACAAGAAGTTGTAAAACTTAAAGGATGCAAATTGAGATAGTTCTCTGTAACCCAGCCTGTCCACAAATTTCTATTGGAAAACAAATAAACACATAATTTCAAACAAATCCAAAATCCCTAATTTCCCCTGTCAATTGTGATTAGTAAATCAAATATCATGTGGATGCTGATATGGATATAAAAAATAACTTATACAAGAAAGAAAGAAAGAAATAATGTTTACCTTAGATTTTTTCCTTGGCTTTTCCAGTTTTCCCACCTCTCCAACCAATTGGAAAAGTTCCATTCTGATATTATTCAATTCATTCTCACGCTTGTTTCAGTTTTCTTTTAATTCCTCCTCATGTTTGCAATTGATTTTTCTCAATTCCTTTAATTTCTCCTCATGTTTATGGCAGTGGAAGCACCAAGTAGAAATCTCATAAAGGTACTTTCGCAATGTTGTTTTCTTGATGTTTTTCTGACCTGATTGTTATAAAGAAATATAGTAAAATTAAATTAAAGAGGGTCAAAGAAGTCAAGCTGGGTCAAAGGAGATAAGGAATAAAATAGAAGTAAAAAGGGTCAAAGGAGTTAAGTTGGGGTAAAATGAGTGAAAATCAAGTATACTTACCTCACAAATAGTGCATAGAAAAGCCATAACTACCCCGGATGTAAGTTTCAATTTACATTCTTTATCATCAGTCATGTAAAGAAACATTAAGGCTGAAATATAATAACTTGTTGCAAGCCCTTCTACAAGACCAGCATCATCCTATCTACCCAGTGTTAAATCTGAAGCGGCTGCTAGACTAGTAGGGACACCTCCAAGCAAAATAAAAAATCTTGTTTTTAAGTGAATCAGAAAAATTGAGAAATTCATTGTGTAGTTGACTGTAATCCACCTTCTGATATTTTCATCAATGCATTGGCTCTCAAGAAAACCCCCAAGGAAAGTCAAGATTCTATTAGTGTGCCTTTTCATCCAATTACTTACTACACAAGTTAGGGGCGGAGCCAAGAATTATCGGATGGGTGCAGAACTTTTCTATAGAGAAAAAAAAATCAGGGGTGCAAAAAAAACAAAAATAGGCTTACATATACAATTTTTTTTTGCTAATTGGGCTAAAACGTGCTTTCAAGCCAGCTGGGCAGGGAATGCAAGTGCAACCCCCTGCAGTGGGCTGGCTCCACCCCTACCACAAGCCCATGCAACTAGTCTGCCAAGTGATACTAACCCCCCTTGATAACCATACCAAGTGTGTAGGAAAAAGATCACCTAAGCCCCATTAAAACACATTAAATCCTTCTGTTGAAATGGCCACGGGTATTGCGAAAGATGATAAGATCCTTAAGAATAATTCTGACACAAGAACTCCCATATACTCCCAAAGAAAAATCCCAATCCAACAAAACCCCACAAAATTCAATCACCCCCCAAAAGTCACTCAACTATTGCATTATACCTCTAAAGGGAGCAAGAAATCCTCCACTATTTGGATAACCGGCATCAACAAGGTAATAGTAACCTAAACAAGTAAGCATGTAAACAACCATCACTATCTTAATAAAAAACATGAAAAACACTCGCTAATCCGCAGATTCAAGTTATAGTACTCTAACAAACTTACCATGTGGAACTTTTAAGCCATTTTTTTTGTAAATGGCTTCCCTAAGAACACGAGAATCAGCAGCTGATCCTTCCCATCCAGGATATACATATATAACCTCCAAGTCTTGAGAACATACACCTAAGACATTGGTAGCAATTGCGCTTTTCCTTGTACGATACCTAGGCTTGTCTGCTGTTGCAACGTGGACACTAATAT
The DNA here is from genome assembly GCF_003573695.1 of Papaver somniferum. Lineage (NCBI taxonomy): Eukaryota > Viridiplantae > Streptophyta > Magnoliopsida > Ranunculales > Papaveraceae > Papaver > Papaver somniferum. The sequence continues at coordinate 33,282,081 of NC_039359.1, read as the reverse complement.
GTGTTCCATCTAATGCCCCTAGGCAGTTCTAAAGGTAAACAAGGTGATGTTAATAGTTCATTAGTGATACGAAAAACCAAGTGTTAATATTCATGACATATAAGGTTAAAAAGGTTATAATATTTCATTTGAGACAATCTCATACCTTAAAGCAGTTCCATCTCTGGTCAACAGAACTTGTAGAGACTGCTACCGGTTCTTTTAACAACTCTCCTTGAAGCCTAATAACTCCTTTCAACACCGTGTTCACATGTCTACTAATCGTATCTCCTGATCGCTTGAATTGAAAACCCACAACTCTATTCTTATGGTGATGCGCAATTACATATAAAAATATCGCCACCATTTCTTCGACATCACAATTCCTATTATCTTCTAGTCCACTAACAGTGCGCAACTTATGACAAAGAATTCTAAAAGTGCGTCTATCGATACGAAGTTGGGATTTACATTTGGTGTCACTTTTGTATACCAAATCTTCCATCACCCACAATCGTACCATAGTTAATTCAAAACGATCATTAGCTCTTAACACACTACTTTGATGACGCAAGACATATGAATAGAAATAAATGTAAAATAAAGTTACAGCATCCATCGTTGTTCGGATATTGTCTGTCATCATTTCAAGTTTCCTTTTTTTGTCAAGACTAGAGGTGCCATACTGGAAGTGGGTCTGAATTTGAAAAGGATAAGAACAAAATGGTCAACCATACATGACTATACATACACGGATGATAAAACAGTAAACAATCATACAACCACAGGGTGACTCAATATAGGTCTCAAGTCAAATATCAAAAGTTTTTCAGGAAAAAAAAAAGCATAATCTAAGTTAGTTTTTCATTGTCAAAAAAACATAACACAATCAAGGGATAGTTAAAAGATGATTTCATGGATTATATCATAAACCCAACATACACATGCATAAGCTAATTTTATCATAAAACTAAAAAATTACCGAAATCAATTTAAATGAAATTGGTGAACGAATTATACCTTGAAAGTTCTTATTAGTTGAATCAAAGGGAAACACTGATAATACTGTAGTTGATTGAGTCGGGAAAAGAAGAAATAGGTACTGTTGAAAATGAAAGTTAGAGTTTTTGTGGAAGAAATTATTGTTCCTGAGTTGATGACCGATTATCACAAAGCCGCAAATCCAATTGAGATGATAATTGGTCTTTTAATCAATCATTCCTGCAACAAACTGAAAAGAAATCAAAACCCTAACAAAACGAGCAGTTAAAAAAAAATGAAATTACATACAGATAGAGAAGAAAGAAAATACGAGAAGTTAAAACCCTAACCTAATCATCGTATTTCTCCATCTCTCATTCTTCAGTGGTTTCTTTCTTCTTCTCTCTCGATCTCTTCTTCTCTCTCGATCTAAAACGAAATGGTTAGAAATGAAAAATGAAAACCAGATTCAGATTTTGTTTTCAGAGGGACAGATTCGTAATTTTCGCTCAATTCCCTTTGTTTTTTACGGAATCAAATTCCTTTCCACCCACCCACCAATGCAATAGAATAGTAGGAGGGAATTGGATTCCTCAGAAATCCAATTCTAAATTTTTTTGGGCTGTTCGGTTCAGGGGAATTGAGCCTATTCCCTTGGAATCCAATTACTGGGCTCCCAATTACCCGAAACGAACACGCTATTTATAGCCTGTTCGGTTCAAGTTTTTCAAATCTCAGGAATTGGATTACAGGGTAATCCAATTCCTAGAATTGGATTTCAAGAAATGGATTCCATGGTAAAACAAAATCTGTTTGGTTGGGATAATTGGATTCCATTGTAATTCAAATCTATTATTTACTTAAATATCCTTGAAACTTCTAATAAAGCTAAAACTCAAAAATTTAAGAATTCAAAATTTCAAAACAAATTTGAACCATGGATGACTATTGTTTCACTTGTGTATGAAGAGCCTTTTTCCACATGGTTCTTAAGAACTTCTCAAGTGAAACTATATCTTTTTCATAGACTACAGATTTACTGATTACTTACATAAAACTGAGCGAAAAAATTTATAGAGTAGAATCACAACCTTATTTCGAAAGGCAAAAACAAAATATAAGATTCTATTGTTGTATTTCGAATGTAGAGTTCGAACATATAGAATTTGCCAAAAAAAATACAACGCCATCACAGAAAAGTAGCAGGTGACAATAATGCAGAATTAATGATCTTTCACAGCAGACTATACAGTTGCTGCAGATGGAGAGTTGCTGTAATTCATAAACTTGTATCAAAGTAATTAAGAAGTTAAGCCAACTAAGAGTGCTTTTTCTTGCTTCCTAACCTAGATTTGTAATCAAGAGTTCTTGCCAGCTTATCTCATATGCCAAAACTAGCTTCAGGTTTCATAAAGTCTTAAACAACTCTTCAAAACTACACAAACAAGAACTTAAATTGAAATTGGAGAAAGTACAGTTGTTGCTAACCAAATACCCGTAAGAAAACAAAAGAGGAATTCAGTGGACCTTCTAACGCTTCCTTTTCCACCAATGCGGTTCACACCAGCCATCTTCTGAAGCTTCTTTTTTTCACTACTACTTGAGTATTCTATTCTTCACATAGTGAGCCCTCTTCCCTTCTTCCATCCCGAAAAACATTTTGGTCTTCGTAGATGAATCAAGTATAATCGAAGAAACATCTATCACATCATCATCAGTAAGACCATCAATCTTCTGTAGCTCCTCAAACAACTGTTTGTTGGTGTCTGATTCTTGGGCCAATGTACTACGAATTGCTTCAAAATGTGAAAGAGTGCCTGATACAAACTTGCTGAAAGAATTAACCATCAGATTAAGACCATTCGAATCACCACTTGATTCACCAGATCCAACATCCAAAGAAGATGATCTAACCCTCTTCCTCCTCCTACCTTTATCATTACTATTATTGGCTTCGTCCACTGATCCAGATTGGTTACTTTGTTCGCGTTCAGTTTCCTGTTTTGTTTCGTTCTCCCTTTCTTGCTCATCTTATTTATCTATCTCTTCCAACTCTTCAGCTAAAGAAGCAGCTCCTTTACCATTTGCTCTATCTTCAGCAAATATCTCAACCAATGTGTCCAAATGAGGAAAAACTTTCCCATACACACCCTTTATACTTGGATGAGACTGCAAAATCCAAAAATTGGGACTTCAAAAAATAAGAACAACAAACTTGACAAAATTAAACTATAAACTCACAGTTCATAAATGAAACGAAACAAATGCAAAATGAAATTGCGGACTTGCCAGAGGCAGTGTTATTAACGTGAATGCAGAAGCTACACCCATGATATTAGTTAGTGAAGACACAGGTGAACGGTGAGTATCAGTGCAGTAACAGTGCAGTTAAAATAAACAGTGCACTGAGTATCAGTTGAGTAACAATTGAGTAACAGTGCAGTAACACAAAGATGTAGAATAGTAGACTTACTACTGCGCATTCAAGCCTTGACTTCCTCAAAGTCCATACACAGAGACCTTATCCCACCACAAGGTCTAGTTATCACCATCAATTGATGCCTATAATGGTCATCGTTACCAAATTCACTAAATATACTTACACTGTTCACACTACATGGTTCATAAGGTAGCTCAATCTCAAACTTCCAATAGTGATTAGAGGAGAAATTAGAGACACGGCTAATTAAATAGAAAGGAATATATTAAATAATGGATTGAAATTACCTTAGCCCATTCATCAAATAAATTCTTCTCACACACAAGCTTATTGTTGACATAATCCCATTCAAAACCACTTCCAGAACTTAGCATTTCGTTGATTGCCATTGAATGCTTCTTCAAAGTCTTTATTCTCGAATCAATGTTGGTAGTACTTAACCCGGAATTGGGTAGTTTCTCAGCTAATTTTTGCTCAATCACTTTCAAATAGTCAGATTTAAATCCTGTATCACTCTTCCACTTGCCATCAAGTGCAAGTTCCGTCAAAACATCAACCAATATGTCATCTTCAGCTTGTACCCAACTCCGATGAGGTGCCATTACTTGCCTGTTTACAACCAAATTATGTCAAGATAATTTCATAAGTAGTTTAACTTCAAATGGAACAAGGAAATGAACCATAGTAACTCACATATTAACAGTGAGATTTCATCATCTGTGATTGTTGTAAAGGCGGAAAACATAGTAGTCATTGCTGCTATCAAACTCACACGGATACTATAAGATATAGACAAAAATCAACCATTTGCAAAAATAAATCTGAAATGAACCATCCCCCTTACTATACCATTAGAAGATAAGTAATAAACCTTGTTCTTGTAACATTTAAGTACAAATGAAAGTGATAAAAAATGTAAGCTAATACAGGAAAATGATGAAATCATTTTAACTAAATATGCACCTACATCTACGTGCAGTCCATCTTTCCGCATTTGATCAGCTAACTCCTTTCTCTGAACATCCCAATAATTCGAGGAATCGACATGTTCGATCATTCGACTTTCTTGAGGAGAAACCAAATTAATTGGTCCATCTTCATATTCATCTTCCGGTAAAAATTCATCCATAGGCATTTCTCTCCTAATAAGGTTATGTATCAAACAACAGGCCATGATAAAACGACAATATATGTTCACAGGATACCATGAAGGACCCCTAAGTATTTCCCATCTCATTTTCAACAATCCAAAAACTCTTTCAATCACATTCCTAGCCCTACAATGTTTCATATTGAACAATTCTTCAGCTGTCCTGGGTTCTAAACGATCTCGCCCCCATTCCTTCAAATGATAACGTTGACCTCTAATAGTTATCCTTCATAATCCAGTTATGCGGGGAAAAAAATGCAGGTTATTAACTAGATTGAACAAAACTTAAAAATGAAAACAAAATATGTAGTTTAATAAAAAAATCACTCAAGTTTTTATATTTCACAATTAATAGTGATTATTAGAAAGATCGATTCCACAAAATCGTATGATAACCAATTCAATTTCTTAGTTTCATATCTAAATATGTTATTATGAAAGTTAAATATACTATCATGAAACCTGAAAAAAAAGAAAAAAAAAATCTAGTATAATAAAAAAATCACTTAAATCTTTATATTTTGCCATTAATGTTGATCATTAGGAAGCTCAATTATTCTACAAACCCGCAAAATAAAAAACTCAAGTTCTTATTTTCATATATCTAAACCTAATGTCATGATAGTCAAGAATGAAAATGAGAGTAAAGATTAACATCAAACCTTCAATTTTTTACTTCTTCAAAGCTTCAGACCTTTTGAAAAATAATGTAGGTCATGAGTATACAGTCGAAGATTGTGATTTTCAAGAATATAAAGCACACTTTAGCTAAGTTAGCCTATGTAAGTGGTGGTTGAGATTTACTCTCCCAATACATAAATCTATGGCTGTAATTTCTCCCATAAAACTATCGTTTAATGACCTATTAAGGGAAATCTAGTATAATGAATGCCTAACTAATTAGTGTTTCACACTAATTGCTGATGATAAATGATTTATTAATTTCACATAATAAGTTTTTTTCACTAATTTCTCATAATAAATGATCTATTAATTTTTTTCATACAAATTCTCTATATAAAAATAGAGTTTTTTCGAGGGACTTGGTTAATCGGAGCTTCTGGTTGATTCTGGCCCCGCATTTAAAATAAAAAATTTCCTTAAACAAATAATCTTGCAAAATCTTATAAATTACCAAATAAACATATCGTTCAAAAATTATAATTCAACCTTAAAATTAAGACATGCAAATAAATAATCAAAATTCACGGTTATGCTATTTTCATCACGATTGAACTATTAACATTGAATTATGAATCATGATTTTCATCCCATTTTCATCCTAGAATTAAATCCGCCATAAAGTTAAAAAAAATTGTCCAATGTCCGATTACATTTTCTTATAACGAAACTAATCCTAAATAGAATTCTAAACTAATTGTGATTACAGTTGCGACTTTAATGGAATTAACAAACTCTTGATCAAAAAGAAATCGATGACTAAAATTATAAATCAAAATCCATGTAGTTGATGATACTTACCTGACCCGTGGATCGAAAAATGCTACAGTAAATATAATCCTGTCAAATAATCAGACATACAAAATCATTAGTTGAAAATCATGGTGGAGGCACTAAAGCATATTAAGCAAAACTTTAAAGAAAAGAGAGCAAAATTCATTAACAGACATGGTTTCCATATTGATTCTCTTAATATTATTCATTCCATCAAAAAAATAAAAATAAACAAATTCTTTCCTAGACACCGGAAATTGTTATTTTTTGACCAAAAATATTCCAACGGGGAAATTTGGCTATCAAAAAATATATTCTTTCCCAAAATTATAAAAATATATTATTTCAAAAAAAAATTACAAAAATTATGTAAATTTTAAAATGTCAAATGATATTATTTCAAAAATATCGTCCTTTATTTATGGAATTTCTAGCTTGGTCAATTTCTATGTAAAGCACTCGAGCAAAGCCAAACTTTCATCGTTTGCACGACACTTTTTTTCTTCTTCTAGGATTTTTCCTTTTCTTCTTCTGTTTTCTTCCAATCTCGATCTTTGTCTTCTAAAATATTTATTGTTAATCAATGGCGATATTCCAGTTACAGTGGGGGCTTGTGAGCACTGATATCTATTATTCTGGAGCTTTGTGGCCATAATAATAAACTCATGCAAGGTAGAAAATGGTAAAATCATTATTTTTGGTGTTCTTAGTATTTTTTTGGTAATTCTGTTTTGCAGATCATCTCATGGAAGAATGAAATATGATGAAATACAATCTTTTGATTCACTTTGGTTCACTTTTGTTGTTGTACATGGATGAGGTGATGAACTTCTTTCCTTTCTTTTATCTATGCGGGATTATCTTTGTTTTTCTATTTGTTTTTTATTTGTTCTTCTATTGTTTCCTATGATTTTAACCCTCCTACTTTGTTGTTTTTGTGAAATCTATATGATCAGAAAATAGCAAGCTCAATACATGGATATGGTTATGAACTTCATTTTATGTTCTTATGTGGTTTTGAGTTTTCTTTGTTTTTTTACTTTTTTTTTGTTTTTCATTTGTTCTTATATTGTTTCATTGTTTCCTATGATTTTAACCCTCCTACTTTGTTGTTGTTATGAAATCTATATGATCAGAAAATAGCAAGCTCAATACATGGATATGGTTATGAACTTCATATTATTTTCTTATGTGGTTTTGAGTTTTCTTTGTTTTTTACTTTTTTATATTCTTATCGTGGATGAAGTGATACATTTTTTTGAATTCATGATTGTTTATGTTTTTTTTTTTTTTTTTGTAATCTTACTACACATGCTCCCAGATAACTTGGCGTGGGCCGTTGCTTATTCGGGTCCTAGTTAGTAAGTTCGCGAATCATTCGCGAATTTTTCCGTATCACGAATTTTACCGTCTTATTCGCGTACGTTTGCAACTCCGAACCCAAGTCGCGTATTATGTGGCATTCCCGGATTATTCGCGAACCGTTCACGAATTTTACGTATCCCGAATGATACGTCCGCTTAATTCGCCATAAATTCTTTAGCTTTTACTTTTTAAAGACTCCACTTTTTGGGCTTTACTGCCTCCCGAGCATACACGGCCGAGTATTAAAAGTGTTGTAATTTTTATGAAACAAAAACGACTGAAGAGATTTGAAGGTGAAGGTGAGAGAGATCTCAAACTCACTAACCAAGCATCTAAACCACCATACGACGTCCTCTTGGATAACTAATGTTGTATATATTATTAATATCATCATATTAAGTTTATTTTTTCTTTAAATAACTCACACATATGCATAAAAATTGGTCTATGACCTTATAAATACAGATTATTTGTTATATATAGATACCGAATTTTCAGAGCCGAACTCACATTTATAAATCGAATTATACACGTACGTATGCCGTTCCGAACGAATCACGTCCCGTTGACCGAATTTTGGACCGAGTCTGGATTTTACAAAATCGTATAATACTCGTACGTTTGCCGTTCCGTACGTTTGCCGAATCCCGAATTGCTAACTAGGATTCGGGTGCAGAAACAGTACGAGGATGCTAATAAGCTTGTGCGAGGCGAATTTGGTACTCTGTAGTCTATACACGGTATGGATGACAAATATAGTGCAATGACTTCATATTTTAGTGGCTCTACTATCTAAACATTCAAATCCTGAGTAAAAAATCTTCTAAAAATTAAGTTGTTTTACTAACCAAACCATGACACAATTCCACCTGGCTTTTGTCTTTCAGTTCTGATTTATTAATGAAACAAGGATGACATAAGATGCTGTCGGTTCAATCACAAGTCCTATTGCGACTACCAAGACGGCACTATATGCCTTGGGCCCTACTTAACAGGAGCTGCTCCTCAACCTAACTGTTGCGCATGAGTCAATCTTTCCTTGCAACTGCTCTGCCTACTCCAATGTTTTTAAGTAAACTCAACAACTCATCCCTTACATCAATGTCTTTCCCATGAACCTCTCTTTTAGCTGAACTAATTTTTATCGAGGGAAAGACAACTTTGTCGCCATCACAAACAATGGCAAAAGCAAAGATGAAAGCTCAAGCTGAACGGATATAAACATCCTCGCGTTTTTAGGGGCCACTCAAAAGAATTTAGGGGCCAACAATAAAATAAAAAAGGTCACCCAAAGAAAAAATGTAGCCAGCCCTTATCTCGCGTAATTCGTAATGGCAAAATTACCCTTATATATTCGGAGGATATGATAACATTTTTATCCTCCGATTTCAATCGGAAGCCAAAATATTACCCAGACTTCCGATTGTAGTCGGTGCAGTATTAAAATGATTTCTGTTTCATTTTTTCCATTTCTTTTTCATTTTTGAGTTGTTAAAGTTATGGAGAAGAAGGTGAAGGACATTCGGTAGCGAACTTAAATTTAATTTTTGAAAATATGGCCGTTGAGGTTTCTGAAAATATGGCCGTTGAGGTTTCGTATCAATGATGCACTACAATCGGTTGCTAACGATACACGTATTCCCTCCGAATAGGACATTCGGTAGCGAACTTAAATTTTTATCTATCGATTAGGTTGGTATTTCTAAACACGACTATATTATTCGGAGGATAATTTTTTTTTGTAAAGTCCCGAATGTACGATGGCCCAAAAATCAGAATTTGGGAAAAACTGATACTTTTCAAATTTTAAACTTGCAATAATCGGAAGTAAACTTAGTTACCCAAACTTCCGAATATGGGTTGTCTAACATTCTATATTGGCCCTTGGAACCACCTACAGCCATGGCATGGTTTGTTTTGAACTTGTAATATTCGGAGGATAAATTTTTTTGTAAAGTCCCGAATGTACGATGGCCCAAAAACCAGAATTTGGGAAAAACTGATACTTTTCAAATTTTGAACTTGAAATAATCGGAAGTAAACTTAGTTACCCAAACTTCTGAATATGGGTTGTCTAACCTTTTATATTGGCCCTTGGAACCACCTAGAGCCATGCATGGTTTGTTTTGAACTTGTAATATTCGGAGGATAATTTTTGTTTTGTAAAGTCCCGAATGTACGATGGCCCAGAAATCAGAATTTGGGAAAAACTGATACTTTTCAAATTTTGAACTTGCAATAATCGGAAGTAAACTTAGTTACTCAAACTTCCGAATATGGGTTGTCTAACCTTCTATATTGGCCCTTGGAACCACCTAGAGGCATGGCATGGTTTGTTTTGAACTTGTATTATTCGGAGGATAAATTTTTTTTGTAAAGTCTCGAATGTACGATGGCCCAAAAATCAGAATTTGGGAAAAACTGATACTTTTCAAATTTTGAACTTGCAATAGTCGGAAGTAAACTTAGTCACCCAAACTTCCGAATATGGGTTGTCTAACCTTCTATATCTGCACAACATCATCCGGAGTAATCGTCATCTCCCCAAACGGCATATGGAAAGTATCGGTCTCAGGATACATTCTCTCCAGGAACGTCGATATGGCCACACGATCATGTTCCAACAATGAATTCTCGGCGGCATTAGCTAACCCCGAGTTGGCAACAATTGACTTGAACCTTTCACATTCACCGGATAAAGGCCACGCAAGCATTTTTGTTGGTGCGGCGGTAGGTTTGAGTAGACGGACCGCATCTTGATGATCCTATCAAAGTACATAAAAAAATCCTTAATACAAATATTACGATATAACACATAAACAATACATTAATAAAAAATAGTAATTTTATTACCTCGGTTTCGTATATTTCTCTGGCCCATGAGTCTTTGTATCCAAATAGCAATTTTCCTCCATCCGCCGGTAGCTCAAGGATTGTGCCTGCTGGAATACCCTTCTTCTTCAAGTGCTGAGGGACAAGATGTGATGCTTTCTTAGCAATATCCTTCTTTACACCATCTTTTCATTTTTTGGCTTTTTGGGTACCACTTGGTTGTCCTTCTTCTTCTACTCTTGGCACTGGATCAACTGGTTCAATTTCATGGTGGGGTGTAACTTGTGGAGCAGTTGGTTCTGCACTTTGTTGAGCGGCTTGTTCAACACTTGGTTGCACCCCTTGTTCACTGCCTTGTTGTTCTACACTTTGTTCAGCACTTGGTTGCACTCCTAGTTGACTGCTTTGTTCTTGTAAGCTTTGTTGAGCACTTGAATTATCTTTGGCACTCCTTTCCCTCCTAGCACTAGCTGTCACTTTCTTCCTCCTTTCTCGACTTTGTCTAAACAACAAAGAAAGGAACAATATTTACAAACTATACAATCGGAAGACAAAGTATGGAAATATAACCCGAATGTACACATTCGGACGTAAAAAGACATATACTGTTCCCGAATACAAAACAATCGAAAGCTAACTAAACATATTTACAACCGAATATGCAGCAATTGGAGTTCAGAAGCTCTAAATTTTTCATCCTACACAATCGGAAGAAAAAGTACAAAACTATAACCCGAATAAACAAATTCAGAAGTAAGAAGACACATATCTTTCCCAAATGAAAAACAATCGGAATAACTAAACATGTTTACAACCGAATATTCATCAACTGGAGTTCAGAAACTCTAGAATTTTATCCTACACAATCGGAGGTATAAAACATTATATTGTCTTCCGAATAAATACTGGCCCCAAAATGGGATTTTTCCTATATCATAAATTTTGAGATTTTTTCAATATATATATATATATATTCGGTAGTGAGTTTACTTCCGAATACTGCGTGTCTACTTAAATATATCCGGGAGCCAAAAAATTCATTAAACTACCGATTATTACCAGTTTGTATCCAGGAAGATATGGCCAACAATATTCGGCCGATAACCATCAAATATTTCTCCCGAATACTGTCGATGTTCTTGAGAAATGAAGAACACGACTACATTCGGAAGTAAATAAGCATGAATATCGCCCGAATCTGGATAAATAACCGAAAACCCTAGAATTTTTTTTCTCGATTCGTCGAATTAAAGCGAAATAAACCCCAAAAATGATAGATTATTACCTAATTGGGGCCATTTGAAGTTGACGAAGTGTTTGACTATCGGAATCGCAACCACCGACTACATCGACGGGTACTTCTTCTTCGCGTTCTTCTTCATTTGCAGCAATAATTTCTTTATTTCTTGCTAAAATCCCAATCTTTGGATCGATACCCCGAGCAACGTTTTTGATTCTAGGTCTGTGGGTTTCATTTCCCTTATCCATTGTTTTATAAACGAATCGACGATGTTTTGATTTTACGATTCGCGGGGATGTTTCGGTTGAACACAAGAACGAGTGAAAGTTTTTTTTTCTTCCACAATCGGAAGATAATATGAAACTGGAAGAAGAAGAGTTGAAATGAGTAGAATTTTTTTTAATTTGGTTTTTATACAGTTTTACCAGAAGGACATTTATGTAAGTTCAATATTATATAGGATACCCCTTAACTAGAGTCTTTGACTGGGTATAAATTGATGGGCTCTAAATCCTTTCGGATGACACCTAAAAACGCGAGGATAAACATTAACCTATATAGTATTGGGGTTCAGACCTATATAATATTGGGGGTTCAAATATGGGGTTCAGACCCTGAGATGCAAGCGCAACCAAATACACCATATAAACTTTTGATGTGTTAGAATGTGATGCTCACTTCGTTTTAGGAAGCTTTTTTGTTACTAATTTTTTTTTTATGTTGGGCATTGGATAAGGAAAGTTGTTTATGAGTGTAGGTTTGCTTTACTTTTGGCTTTTGGTTTTAGTGTAATGAATGAGATGTTGAAGGAAATGAAATTCAAGCGATTTTATTGATTGAGTTTGTGTTTGATCTCATTAAAATTCTAGAAACGCTTTGTTTTATATATTGCAAAGGGTCTTCTTTTATATACCCCTAAGAGCATCTCCAATGCTAGGGACGGAGGTGATCCTATGTGGAGGTCTAAATATCACATTTTCTATGAAGGTCATTCATATATAGACAAAGCAAATAAAGTTAACACCTTTTAATCCAAAAAATCATCTCCAATCCTCAAGGTTTTATCTAACAATTTTCAAATTAACATAGAGACAAATTGATGATGTGTATTCTGACCCAAGGTCATGGAGAAGGTCTTATTTAGACTTTCTCTTCCACCCCCACATAATTATGTCACAATTCCTAAGGATCTTAACCTTTGCATTGGAGATGGAATTATGATAAAAAAATAATAATAATCTTAGGTGGCATGGTTTTTTTATGACCTCCACCGCATTCATTGGAGATGCTCTAAAAACACTAAAAAACAGATTAAAAATTGCGGGATTTAAAAACCAGATTTTGTTGTTATTAAGAACTCAAATTAAATTCTCTACGAAAATCATTTCCGGATCATCGTACCAGTGTTTCATAGTCAAGAAGGGCATGGCAGCAATTTTACCGGACCAAAACACTGGCATTCTCTTTTGCCAGAAAAAAACAAACAAACTTGCATTCCGTTAGTACATATAATTGTAGGGCTCTTCGTATCATTCAGAAATTCATCTCATGGATCCCAGATGCACACATATGCATTGCATACAATTACTTAATATATATACTGTTACAAGTCTACTGTCTTTGTGGCTACCCACCGTGGGACCCGCACAACCCACCTTTGACTAAGTGGTGAGGCTTATCCATGTTTGGATTAACACCAAGTAAATTAGTGTCATAATTTGTTGCCACATTAGTGGACACGTGGGAAGTACATATTTTATACATGCCTTGTAATGCATGCACTCCATTCTATAAATATGGATGAACGGTTATGTAAATGACAGGACTTGGCGATAATAATAAGCTCCACCTTCTCTCGTTTCTTTGTTTTGGTTATATAGTATCATTTTAGTTAAAAATGTTTGATACTCGATCTAGCCAGCAAGTCCATGAAACACAACACGCTATCAGCACGAATAGCTCGATGCCGCCAATTGATAAACCAGTGTTCGACGATGTTTATGCCAAGCTGCCGGGGATGATACCCACAAAGCCATATAATCAACTTCACAATTTATATTTGTGTTTTGAGTTGAATTTGTGTTTTTTATTATATATGTGGACAGTAGTACTGAATTTGTTGCTTCTATTGATCAGGGTAGTAACACTATTAATGGAGGCAAGTTGTTCTACAAGTATTGCAAACTTGTACGAATGTTTTTGGGTAAGTGCGGGATGGTGAGAACCGCGACTCCGTAAACTTTAATAATCTTCCGCTATATTATTTTTGTTATGGTACTTACGGTTTTAATACCAGCGAAGCGAGAAATTGTTGTATCCCTAGAGGATAACATAAATTTAATTTCTCTTGCTCTAAATAATCTCCAGAGATTTTGAAATAATTCCACCAGAAGCTGGAATTTCGTCTAGCATAGTATGGATGCAAAAAGGCACGGTCCGCTAGCCGTTTGGTCCCAGAAGTGACCCATTATAAAGTGCTAGCCGGTTTCTATCAGCGGTCCCTGAAGTGACCTGTGACTGATATTGAGGAATTTTCCTATAAAGCATGTATCCATTTGCACACTTGTAAATTAATATTTCGTCGACACCCGAGGGAAGAAAATGGAGATTTATTATGTCGGTACCATATATGTTTTCTTTGTTTTGAGTTTTGTTTATTTTATTTACTTGTTTTTGAATTGATGGATTCCCGAAGTAATCCATGAGATGTCGTTGACCCAGAAGCGGTCCAACATTTAAATTATGGTTCCCTGCGGTGATCCAAAATATTTGGGTTCCAGTAGTAATCCATAAAATAGACTCCAGAACTGGTCTATCGAAATACTTGGATTTCAGAAATAGCCATAAAATTATGGGTTCCAAAAGTAGCCCATGGTTACCAAATGTTTTTGTTGGTGACTCTACTATTTTTATCTCGTCTTATCTTTGCCAAAGGATATGGATTCCAGAAGTAATCAATCCAGTATAGATATGGACGATGGAGATACTTGTCTCAAATTTAGACGAAACAACAAACACGAATTTTCGAACCATTTTATAACCTCGTAGAGGTTTGTGGAAATGTGAAAAATATAATTTCAAGTTCGAATAGTATGATAGACATCTGCAGAAGAGCGTGTATCATTTTATATGGTGGTGTAGTATTTGCCTTATATTCTATCAGGTTCCAGAAGAATCTGTTGAGTTTTAGAAATATTTGGTATTACCACCTTGAAATAATAAATGAGCATTTTTATGGAGTATTTTGTTACTTCATTTGTTTTTGTGCTAGAAGCACGTTAAGAGAAGTTTGAGGCTCTCTCTTTTATGGGAGTGCCATATGAAAATTCTATCAGTAGAATCTCACAGTGTCATTAGCCAGAAGTTTAATGACCTCGATTTTTCATGCCTAGGCATGGTCCGTATGGACACCAAAGTTCTACCAAGATGAGTAGACAATTAAAAATGCTCATGTACATCCTTTACAGAACCTGAAGCTTCTATTACATGAGGATGTAAATTGTGTTGTTTGGTCCCAAAGACAATTAGTTATTAAATTCCATTAACATTAACATTATGGTAACTCGTTGCTGAAACACCAACTTTAATCCCTAGAAAGGATTCAAGGTGGCATATGCAGGACTTATTCACCCTGCAGTATGGAAAATTATTTCAATACTTTATCGTATTGATAGACACGTATACTAGATGGTCTCTTGTTATATTAACACGTGATGTTAGATTTTGCCAAACTGTTTGTGCAAATCTTGTGGTTGCGTATCCATTTTTAGACTTTCCAGCTAAGTCCATTTATTTTGGTGGTAAATTTATAGGCTTTTGATGCTTTGCCTTCAGTTGGTATTATATCGAGCATATAGTTAGCACATGTGCGCACTCGACATGGTCTAGTTGAGTTCTTTGCTTAAGCATCTTTAGTTTATTGCTCGACCAACTATTTACCATCAATTATATCTTGCGAAGCAACCTTACAATTTACGTGTTTGGTCCATAGCGTCACCCAGCTATATATATTGGTTTCCATTCATAAGACATTTAAAACCGTGTGTTGGTAATGTCTTATTGAAGATGAGATTGTATTCCCGCCGTTAGGGGGAGGAAGTAAGCCGCCAAAAAGGAACGGCGTGAAATGTCTCATCTCTTGTCGAGCCTGCGGCTGTTTTTGGGACACTTATTGTGTGGTTTAATTAACACCCAAAATCTATCATGAGCAGAATTTCCTTTGAAAATCAGGCAATTATGGAACCAAAAGTTTCCAGAAATGAGATAGTAGTGTTTCCACCATGATCAGGAAAACTAAAATGCCACCAGAAGTTGGCATGACAACCCGCCACCAGAAGTTCGGCAAGAGTAGGGTTGATAACCTTTAAGGTTCTCCCACTTTAGTCAGGGGGATAAACGTCACCATAAAAGGATGGTGCAAATTATGATAACCTAAAAGGTTTTCCCTCCCTAACCAGGGGAGAAAGAATGCCACCTGAAGATGGCACGTATTATATCGACAAATTTAAGAATTTTCCCTTGAAGTCATGTAGATGACCGACACCATTTAATGGTTGCAGTAAGAAATGTCGATAATTAATAGGTTGTCTAATTAAGTATTTATCCTGATCAAACAAAGTTTGGTTGCCGCTATATATTGGCGTGAAACCATCTCAGTTTGTTTTTCTCACACCAAGATATTGGATGTAATTGAGGTGTTGGAGGTTACTCATGATTAAAACAAATAACTGCAGTAGCTCTGGGAAAATATTGTTTGTCACTTGCTTGAGGATGCATACACGAGAAGTTGTCACAGCAGGTTAAATCATGCATCTCGCAGTGACAAAGTCGTGTGTTAAAACACGCTTGAGGCCTGAATAACTGCCTCATATATGCCTCTTAAAAGAGAGTCCAATCATTTTCCAATATGTAATGCTCTTGAAGAGAGACTACAGATAGTGCTCGTGGAGACTATCAGAATATGATCCACACTCTCTAAGCTTATACCTCATTAAAATGAGGATATCATAATGCCCCTGAAGTGGCGCTGGTACCAGTCTATGTAATTTTCATGAATGTGCATGCACTAGAGAATGTGTTAGATTGTATATAATTGTCGATTATTTTACAATAGTGATTGTGTACCCCTCTGCAGAGGAACATCGACATTGTGATTGGTAGGCATATGATCTGTTCCCCTCCAATTAAGATAGAGGATGGAATCTCTCGAAAAAGCGCAAAAGATCGGATCCGACTCACACCGTAAAATTGTGAGGCCTGAAAATTACAGGTTGGTGTTTGAGATTAAGCGCAGAGAGAATACTATTATCGTTTTAAGTACGATTGAGGGTTTCCTGCTGAACCCCAGGATTGGTTGTAAAACTAAAGGTATTCTCCTAATATTGATGCACCTTAGCGTGGTAGTCCTTGAAGGACTCTGATTGCACCTTGCTACGACTTATGATTGGTGATTATATTTGAATCTTTGAAGGATTTGATTTTCTGAATCAGGCAGCCACCTGACTTTGTGAACCACGTCAGGCTTGAAATTTAATCATAATCACCATCTTGAAAAGGAGAAATTTATGAACAATTCTTTGTGTATTTTATGTTCTTGATATAAGGTTAAAATCCGGACGAAATGATGATATCATTTTTGGCTTTTAAAAAGAGCCCTTGGTAGCGCTAAAATCCACGCTTGAACTAAATTCTGAGATCTCGTCGAAATTGAAATATTTCTCGGCCAGAAGTTCGAGAATATGCTAGCACAGACTAGAGTATCTAACTTTTGATACTGGTAATACTTATTGTGCTAGTAAAATTTACACCATTACTATGTGATTCCCAAAAATGGGAAGTGATCGATCTATCTGATACGTACGTAGAAATAATACTTTATGGTCCAGAAGTACCATATACGAATATAATGCATGCATTATCTTGTTGTTTTCTAACTATCGTTTCGCAGGTTACACTTTTAGAGGCTGAAATTGATTCTACGGTATTTATGAGTTTACAAAAGGCCTTTCATCGTTATGCCTGAAGTTAAAGCGGAAAACTGAATTTGGTGTGCAATGGGCGGAGGATTTAAATGCGAGGTGTACAATGGCGATTGTTCACCCGGCGCAAAATATGGCAGTCAATCCTCCATAAACTGAACTTAGTAAAGCAGTTTTTTCTAAAGGCTGTAAAATGTCCACACCACCAACCGCTTTAAGAAGTCATGCTTCAGGGGGAGTAAACTCGTAGAATCTTTGGTTGAGCTTAAACGCGCTATACTCTTTTTCCTTCATCAAGGTTTTGTCCCGAGGGGTTTTTCTTGTCAAGGTTTTAACGAGGCAGCATATGCGTATCCAGCACTGTCATTGGGCGACGTCCGTTGTACTCTTTTCCTTTGGTCTGGTTTTTTCCCACGTGGTTTTCTAGACGAGGTTTTTAACGAGGCAACATGCTCTTCGACGTCGGCATTATTCTAAATTTTGGTGGTCAGGTTTTGTCCCAAGCGGTTTTCCTGGCACAAGCGTTCAGGTTTTGTCCCAAGTGGTTTTCCTAGCGCAATTTTTTATGGTGGAAGTATTTCTCGGCGCTAAGGTTTTATCCCAAGTGGTTTTCCTGGCGTAAATCTTGCGATCACCCTTATTATAAGCTCAGGTTTTGTCCTAAATGGTTTTCCTGACGCAATTTCGACAAAGGAAGAAATTCATAGCAGCGACTAGCCCTATTTGGAATTTCAAGTGCTCAGATTCTTCCCCTAAGTGGTTCTCCTGATACAACTATGACGAAGAGAGCGATTCATGGCGGTCCTCACCATTTAAAGCTTCCAGTGTTGTACTCTTTTCTTTCGGCCAGTTTTTATCCCAGTCGGAAGTTATGGCGAGGTTTTGACGAGGCAACAAATTCCTTATGCTCGAATTTTTCCCATCAAGTTTTACCGGCAAAAGTCTTAACAAGTCGACATTCCGAAACGGTGGTCATCCAAGGGGGAGTGTCCGTGGGACCCGCACAACCCACCTTTGCCTAAGTGGTGAGGCTTATCCATGTTTGGATTAACACTAAGTAAATTAGTGTCATAATTTGTTGCCACATTAGTGGACACATGGGAAGTACATATTTTATACATTCCTTGTAATGCATACACTCCATTCTATAAATATGGATGAACGGTTATGTAAATGCCAGGACTTGGCGATAATAATAAGCTCCATCTTCTCTCGTTTCTTTGTGTTGGTTATATAATATTATTTTAGTTGAAAATGTTTGATACTCGATCTAGCCAGCAAGTACACGAAACACAACATATACACAATTTTAGTTTATTGAAACAGCTCTTTGTGGTATGTAGAACTTCACGAGTGCTCGTAGAAACTTAATATAGTACATAATTCACATGCATGCACGTAATCATTCATAGAAACTTATGGGTCAAGATTCTTGATTTTGTTTTTCTTCTTTGTTGTACTTCTTTGACTTTAAACACTAAGGAGAGACCCCAAACTTCATTTTTAACGGGCATGACATAGTTTCTACGAAACTCAGTGTACACGGAACGTGGGAAATATAATCCAGAGAAGAGTATTGCCAGTTCAACATGATTTTCCTTCACAAAATGTAAGTAGCTTACTTTATTTCCTTAATTCTTTTGAAAATAATTAGAAAATAAATAATAAATAGGGAGAACAAAGATACATGTTGTTATAGTCGGTAAGAAAATCAAAATGCAAAGTTTGACGAATATAACAGTCATGTGTACACTGGTAGCGTCACTCGGTAACAGTGACCCGAGGGCAAAACTCCCCAACACCAAATTCTCTACCAATAAAAAAAATGGACATGATGAACTTCCCCGTTTTGATTTTTGACGGGGAATATAAGCATATGTTCCTGGGAGTCCAGATTGTATTTCATCGATCAAACACGCATTACCGTGGTCACCGAAGATGATGAAAATATTTCGTTACAGGCATAAATTTAATTTTACTGGATTACAAAATATCTCAATGCACTTGCATGCAATTTGTTATGTTTATCTGTATATTTTCATCCAACTTTATAATTAATTGTAATTCATTTTATGTTGTTTAGATCCAATTTTATTTATTATTTCTATGTATATATATTTTTGGGCTTGAATAGAGAAAAAGGAATTCAGAATAACTGAAGAAGATAAATGCTAGGTATCTATTTTATCTTAATAATATACCAACCGAATTGCATAACATAATCGAGATGAAATAATTTATATATAATTAAGCATTTAAAAGAGATTTTTTTGAGACTATGATGTACCACGATCCTGATGACACTTTTGTTGATAAATTAAAAACGAATGTGCCGACCAAAATTGATAAGAATATATAAAAAGGAATAAAAGTATGAGCTCTAGAAATTTGAAGAGTATCAAAATTTGAAAAAAGACAAAGCAACATAATTTAATTAATTTTTGAAGTTGCACACTACAAAACCATTTTAACTGGTCTTTTCTTATTACATTCATTTTATTAAATTATTAGTTTATAAGATCAACAACTTATTGATTTTTCATTAGTTTTCTGATAATATGTGAATAAAACACAGAACCAATGTTTTATAAGCGATAAATAACCCCGTACATTTGGACAAGATCCACCACTCTTGATTAATTAATTAATGATCGTAAAATTATCAATGGCAAAAGCAGATACAGTAGCATGCTAGGCTAGGCTCTAGGCTTTAAGCTTTCCAGGTCCAAAGAAGTTGTTTACAAGACGTAAAACTTTGCATAGACGTTGATAAATATGGTAAAAGGCATTGACTTTCGAGAGTTTGGCATGTGAACCGCATGTTGCATAAAACTAATCCATAAGATATTTTCCCCTGCTAACCTAACAATTTGGACGTAACAGTGGAATGTAGATAGTTGTCGATAGGGATGCACATACCTTACCCATACCCGCCAATCCCTATCCGTCAGCTTTTTAACCGTATCCTACCCTATCCACTATTTAGCGGGTAGGGTGGCGGATAAAAATTTTCTTAACCGCCAGTAAACGGGTAGGGTGGCGGATATAGGCCATATCCTACCCACCCTACCTAGGGATGCACATACCCTACTCATACCCGCCAATTCTACCCTACCCGCCAGTTTTTTAACCGTATCCTATCCTATCCATTGTTTGGCGGGTAGGGTGGCGGGTAAAGATTTTCTTAACCGCCAGTAAACGGGTAGGGTGACGGGTATAGGCCATATCCTACCCACCCTACCCGTTGTGCAGCCCTAGTTGTCGAGCACATTTAGATTGCACAAAACACCAAAGTTTTTTTTTTTTAGGATATTTGCTCACAAAATTTGAGTTATTGAGGTGTATATATAGCCCATGACATATTTAATGTTCTTATTATTGTTCCTTTTTCCAGTTTATCTTTTTTATTTATTTATTTATATTTTTCTGATACGCGAAAGTCGAATCCAGGTTCCTACCCGAATCCAACCAGTTGGACTGGCCCCACTGCCAGACGCACACCGCTCAACACACCATACAACTAATGTACCACAAACCTTTACGGCAGCGGGGATTGAATTCCTGACTTCATTTCTCCAGTTTATTAGTTATCTGGGTTATTGCTTATTGAATATTTATTAGTTTTTCTTAATATCATTTGTTTAGAGTCCAACTCTGTGCTCCCATCTAAAACCGGTGTGCACGTTCTGTACTTCCCTGTTGGGCGATTTTGTAGGCACAAACCACTTACAAATATTTTCTCTTTCTTCTTTTATTCTTCATCAAGCAGAGACAACTGAGTTCGTCTCTTCATATTAGCTATGGCCCATGATCATCTTGATTATGCCTAATTATTATTTTATGCATTTGTTTTGTTCAGCCTTCTTTTCTTTATTTTTTTGTGTAAGCATGAATCAATCTGTTTCTTCTATGCTAATCGAGATTATAACTTTGGTTTTTCGTTTTTAGAGGAAATATACTACGGTTTATGGACCAAAAATTATTCAGAGATACATGTATAAAACGGAAATTTCAAAGCATTATGATCATGTGATTCATGTTTAGAGAAGTTCATAACACTCTTGATTTTTACCAACATCAAAACATTTACGGTTTATGAAAAGAAAAGTTCAGTGAAGTTGTTAACCTGTTACGAAACGTGAGAGAAATAAGTTGTTTTACCAAATATACCAAGACAAATAACTGGTTTTGAGTCCGAAAATCCTCCAGTAAGGAAGTACGGAACGTGCACCCCGGTTTTAGAAGGGTGCACAAAGTTGGACTCTGATGAAATTATTGTTAAAACGTGAATCAAATATTTTATGAGCAAAAGAACATACCAGCACATAACGCAGGGTAGAAAACTCAAAACTTACCGATGTGTTACCCATTTTATATTATTTTCTGTAATAAGTGTCCAATATTCCATAAACAAGAAACAGACCCGTGCATCGCACGAGTGAGAAACTAGTTTTTTCTTAATTAAATTAATAAATTTGTATCTCCATTAATAAATAATTTTAGATTAAGGATCTAAAATTTAAGATTGAAGATTTTGAGTAAGAAAATGTTAAGTATTTGAGGTTGAGAATGTCATAAGTAGTGTTGTGAATTTTCGTGCATGGTTTTAATCATTGTATCTGTTGCATTTCATTTAGTAAATTTAATCGATCTTTAATTATTGAAATATTTTTTTTAAAAAATTTTGGTCTTACACGAGTGGGGGTCAGGAAATTTGGATTTGCTAGCTGGATGGGACCCACCGACAAGGTTGAATCTGTGTCCGTTAGAAGTCTGAAAATCAGGCCTATCACGCGCCACCACAACAAAATCACTTGATACCATTGTTGCCACCCTCAACATCTAGGCGTGCTTTTAATTCTTAATCACAAACGTCATTATAAAGCTTAGATTGAACAAACTTAAGTCTTCAATTAATTTTTTCTATTTTTTGTTGTTGTAATATTCTCTTTTATATTGAAATCTAATATATTTTATTTTAATATACTAAAAACCATAATTTGGTTAATTTTTGCATGTGTTAGTGGTTGTCCAGATTTGTCCTTTGGAAAGATAAATCAATGGCCATGGTTATCCAGATAACAGACATTTTCTGCACGTGTGCGTTAGGTTTTAGGGAGATGGATGAGTCACCGTGGGTGCTCAATCGTTTTGTACAGGTACCCAAAATCCTCTATCCTAGAAATCTTGATACCACATCACTGTAGCAAAGCTTCCTTCACTCCCTGCAACACAAACTCCAACCATATTTGCGCAGAATAACGGAATCAACCGCGTTGAAGATGAGTCTGTTGTCGATAATGATCCACCTCGCAAGAAACCCTGCCTTCAGAAGATGCCGAAGGTTTCTCGGGATCTACCATTGCCGAAGATTAAGCATTATGAAGCCTTGCACCAAATAAAACAATACCTGGGAATAATATATCATGTTTCTTTGTATGTCCGCATTTTATATATATATATTTTTTGGTGTGTTTCCCTTTCTGCATTTTATTTTGGCGTGTCTCCCTTATTGCATTTTGTTGACGTGTAAATTCCTTTTTTTCCCCTTTGGTCATGATCTACAGTGGCATTGGTGGATCTGATTTATCCCTTGTACAACCGTGCTGATGTGTTAATCTAATTTATGTTTCCAATCTTGATCTGAATCCCAAACTTGGAATGTTAATTTGTTATAGTGGTTTTGAAGAAAATTTTCTGACACTGGCATCACCAATCTACCATATTTCAACTTACTAAGCAGATGATTTTACTTTTGGAAAAACATAAATCAATAAGATTGCACCTTTGGCAAAAAAATAAAATAAATCAAAGACGCCAGCAAATGTTATGGTTTCGGATAATGTACCCTGACTTTTGTGTTTTACTCTGCAATTGTTCGATTTTCTTAAATAGGTTATAACGTTTGCATGTTCTACTTTTCTTATTGATAGAAATTCTTCATATTGATATGCGGTAAAAAATGAAAAATTAAACAATGCCATTACGATGACCATCACGAACGCTGGCAAATTAGTTTTTTTTTTAATTTGTTCTTTCTGAGTGTACAGAAATACCAGAGGTAGTATGAATTAAAAGAAACGAGACCGCACCAATTGGTCACTAGACTGCTCCACGTTGAAAAGACAAAAGATATATTGTTATGCCATATGCCTACCAAAGAGATTGACGATTCTAGAAGAGACAATGGGCACCTATTGTCAGGTGTAAGAGATGATCGGACTGTATGAGCGGCTTTGCAAGGTAAGTATATGGTCTTACAAATCAGCAAAGTAACAAAAAAGATGTACTCGATCATTGAAAGATGCATGACAATAAGGGAACTTCGATCTTGCCTCCCCAATTACATATTAGTCGGTTTTGAAATTTCTTTCTCTCCAACAAAAAAAATACATATTGCGATTAAGCCGCATACTCCTCGACCATAAAAAGTCATGCAATGGTTACGGAAAACGGCTGCCAAAGAGGATGACGATTCTGGAGATAATTTATTTGCCAAAGAGACTTCGCAACATAAGAGTATATATATATACGTTCTTACAAATCAAGAGATATATTTCCAGAAGTAAAATTTGAATAGCACATTCCAATAATTAAAAAAAAAGTCTGAGACAGTACATATTATGTATATATTTTTTAACCCAGAAATGAGGAAAGGAAATAAAGAATCATGGAGGTGAACTCATTTTCTTAATTTAAGATATTAAACACGTAAAAACTCCCTTTAAAATTATTTGTAGTATATATTTTTTTGAATTTTATCTGGCGACAATATGTATAATTTTAAAAAACATTTATGATTTAATGGAATATGTAAACAACATTAGTGTTAGTTGCTTACCCGATAGAAAAGAGAAAACAAAACAGGGATATCCCTACAATATCTTTGACCAAGCCAGATTTAACATACATCGACCATAAGCAGTTGATAAGTATTCAGGACACTTTTTCTACGATATTAAAAATGAACCAACATCAAGGCCCGTGCCGTTACGACACGGGTTAAGGGCTAGTTTCTAGATATGGAGAAGAAATGCGACTCTAAGCAAGCAATATAAAAGAAAGGAAAAAATAAGAACCAAAACCATTTCTCGTTCCACACAAATTGATTTGTACGTCCAATAATTTTTTTTTTTTTGCAGAGGATGCATTATCCTTTAGTGGATTGTCAGATTTTAATTACATTATTATCCTCCTTAACACTAACTAGTTTGTGTTTTCAAAACCAATCAGGTAATTTGTTATTGATCACCTCCCCTATCCAATGATTTCGACAACCGATATGTTATTTCCTTTTAAAAGGAGCATCTCGTGGTGATTGAAAAATTAAAGTGGCTTGAAATTAGTACGTTAATGTTTATTTCTTCTTTGGTTTATACTATATATATACATATATATATATATATATAACATTTTTGTTTATTATGTTTCTCCAACTTTTAAAACATGTTAAAAAAAATTGTGTTATTAGTTCAGCCGTGTTGATCATAATATAAGTAAAATTTTCATATTAATGTTTTATCAAGCGAAACCTCTTGTTAATCGAGGAAAAGAACACAAAAAGCGAAAGAGCATAAAAAAAAAGAAACTTTTATCTAAAGTGAAAAGTAAAATGGAAATAGTTATCACTAGCCATTAAATCATAAATAGTAAAAGGCAGATCATATCACCGCCTGGAAGAACAAGCAGCAATTTTCCATTTAACTAGAATATCTACCAAAATTTTATGTCAAAGAAAAACAAAATTTGAGTTTTCAAATTAGTCCACAACTTCAATAATATCTCTAAAGTGATCGTGCTTTAACATAGCGTCAAAAAATTAACGTGCACTCATATCAAACCTTACATAGAAATTAAACTTTCACTCACTTAATGCAGAAGGATATTATATAAAACTTAGCTAAAGTAAAGTCTAAGAAGATGATATTGAGATGCTTACCTAGATACCTTATCAAACTTCATGAGAGCAATATTACATGATAAAACATCAAAATGGAGTTAGAGGATGTAGTTTTCAATTCTAAACTACACAACAAAGTGGGAAGACCAAAATGAAATCTATAGGTTTAGGTCGAATAACAAGAAGTTGGAAAATTTAAATGATACAAAAAGGTGATTCTCTATAGCCCATCATATCCATGAAGTTCTATTTGCAAACAAATAAACCAAAATTAACCATATAAATTCAAATAAATCCAAAATCCCTAATTTCATTTGTTAATTGTTGTTAGCAAATCTAAGATTATGTGGAGGATTATATATATACTAGATATCTCCAGGGTCCGTGGCCTTGGTTCAACCTCTTATTCATTTATCTTGTTTTACAATTTAATATAAACAACATCATAATCGTACAATGTAAAATTTTTGTTGGTAGTAAATATGTATTCAAAATAAATGCACGTAATTGATTTCTAGGATATATGGATATACAAGTAATGGTATGCTCCATGATTTACAATTTTAGCAAGCCACCTTGTACTTGACGTGACATAACGTATTTGTTGTTTAGTTTCTCCCGCTATGCTTTTCCCTAGACGAAAACTCTTGTCGAGCCTTATATTTTTTATTTTAAGATTATAGTTAAGAATTAACTGTTTACGGCATACAATTTCGGTGCAAGATGGAATTCATATTTTGGCGATTCCCGGTCTGCCAATTCTTAAGTTAAGTGCTAGTACTTCACAGAATCATTGCATTTGTTTTGTCTCAGCATATCCATTGTAGGACTATTGGCATATGATGTTTATAATTTTATTGATCGTAATCCTTCAAATAGTCAGTTTCCCTATGTTTCCCTATTTGCACACACGATGAGTTCTGATCATGCAAATATCAAACTTTTTGCTTACCCCTACGAATTTTATTTCCCGAGACATGTTCCCTACCTTTGACACGCAAGACATGAATGGTCAACCTTTTAATCCACGTATGTCAGTGCAAATAACGGTTAGTTGATTATAAGCATTCGGAACTCTTCTAGGTGTATATTTGTCTACCGTGCATTCGAATTTCCTATCTCGGTTGAATAATTTATAAAAAGAAATCTAGCAAGAGAAAATATACCTCATATAGTTATGGTGCGGAGGTTCATTTAGCAGTACACTTAAATGCAAACATAATATGTTGTAACTATAAGCTTCCTTGACACTTCATGAATGATATACCTAAATATACATTGCGATTAGGTGAAGGTTAAATTAAGTTTTAGCGGTTACGTTATAAACGTAGTCATCCAAGATATAACCAGAACCGTTCAAAGTCCCAGACGATCTTTCTCGAAGCTGAAACTACCAACAATACCTAAGATATATGCAGATTTCATCTCAACCAAAACTCGAATATGCATTATTGCGTAAGATCGATAGAAGTGCAATCTTTATCTGATAAGCCTGATGAGTAGGCAAAGCTTGACATGCCAACTCCCCGAATACTAAATTGCCAAAAAATTCAAGTGCCTCATTTTCTTTTAAAGCCCAAGTTATCCAAATGAACATTGTTAAAGTAAGAATTTGAAAAGGAGGGTGGTCTAACAACCACACCCAATATTTCGCTTAGCAATCTGTATGGACAAACTCCAATATACTTTCTAGAGAATCAACTAGACAGCCAGACTCAATCTAGATAAAAAGTATGTCAAAGAGTTTATATCTCATCTCTCGATTTGATCTATACTCAAGCAAATAGAAATCTGCGAGTCTTTATCGAAGAGAGATAACTTGGATGGTACCAAAGACCAATATCCAAGTGTCAATCAATTTAAATCAACAACCCAAAAGGTCAGATATTCTAATTGAGAAACGCACAACCTGTGATATTTCAATTATATAACAAAATATAATGCGGAACAGAAATAACAGAGACACCAGAATTTTGTTAACGAGGAAACCGTAAATGCAGAAAAACCCCGGGACCTAGTCCAGATTGAACATACATTGTATTAAGCCGCTACAGACACTAGCCTACTCTAAACTAACTTCGATATGGACTATAGTTGAACCCAAACCAATCTCTCACTGATCCAAGGTACAATTATGCTCCTACGTCTCTGACCCCAGCAGGATACTATGTACTTTATTCCCTTAGCTGATCTCACCTACAACTAAGAGTTGCTACGACCCAAAGTCGAATACTTTAATAAACAAATCTGTATCACACAAAAAAGTCTATAGGATTGAATAAATCTGTCTCCTACAGAAATACCCAAGAGTTTGTTCCGTCTTTTGATAAATCAAGGTGAACAAGAACCAATTGATAACCCGGACTTATATTCCCGAAGAACATCCTAGTATTATCAATCACCTCACAATAGTCTTAATCGACGCAGGAAAAAAAGATATTGTGGAATCACAAACGATGAAACAAAGATGTTTGTGATTACTTTTTATCTTTCTTATCGGAGATAGAAATCTCAAGCCAATTATTATAATTGTACTCGTACGATAGAAACAACAAGATCAGATCACACAACTACGATAAATTAGTATCGGTCTGGCTTCACAATCCCAATGAAGTCTTTAAGTCGTTAACCCGGTTTGAGAAAAGAAAACCAGAGGTTAAAGGAGAATCGACTCTAGCTTACACAGCTAGTATCACACGTAAGGTGTGGGGATTAGGTTTCCTAGTTGCTAGAGTTCTCCCTTATATAGTCTTTCAAATCAGAGTTTTCAATCAATGTTAGCTTAGTAACAAAGAATTCAATATTCACCGTTAGATGAAAACCTGATTAGATTCAAGCTATTTATCAACAGTTAGATCGAAAACATAGCTTATTATACACAAATGAAATGCACGTTTCTAGGCTCGTGTGACCGTACCCAAACTTGTACATTAGTTGGTTCAACAATAATTAACCAAATGGTTAGCTATATGATCACTTTCATATCAACCATATTCTTCTTCATCATAACTAGTTCAAATGACTCAAATGAACTAGTTAGAGAGTTGTTCAATTGCTTAAACATTATGTAACTTCACAAGACCCAATCGAAGAAAAAACGATTTGATTCACTTGAATCGTTTCATGAACTTAATAGCCACGGTTTACAAAAGCATACCTTAGTCAATATAAAAATGAGTTCAAGAACAATTGTTTTTAGATATAACCTACTCAAGTTCGCGGACTGGGTTCGCGGATTTAAGTTCCCAAAAAAAGAGTTTTTAAACTCCAACAGATATTCTCGGGTCGAGAACTATCGTCAGTTCGCGGACTGAGTTTGCTGAGTGAGTTCTCAAACTCCAGCAGATATTCTCGGGTCGAGAACTTCCGGCAGTTCGTGGACTGAGTTCGCAAACGGTGCAAACTTTAGGTTCTCTTGATCAACAAAGTTCGCAAACTTTGGTTCAAGGAATAAAACTTATTCATATATGTGTTTCCACAACAATGCTTATATCCACCAATGGTTATATAATCTAAACTCTCATTTCAATCATTGAAACATTCTCAGAGGACGTTATATAGTTGTTATTCACAAACCATTTTTCGTCAGAGTAATTTTCAAAGTAATTGAAACATAACATGACTTTCGTCACTAGGTAAAGATGAACTTGGCTAAAGTGAAAGCTTACCAACACATATTTCGAGAAATAAATAGGCGAGATAAACTCGGCTCGAAATACCAAATGTGTATAACCTAAGTCTATATAGCAAAACGAATTTTGTCTCAAGATAGGAGATAAATAGACTTTTGAGTGATAGATAAGTTCAAATCTCCACATACCTTTTAATCGATGAAGATCCACCAGTTCCATGAGTAGTCCTTCGTCTTATATTATGATTGCCATGGAGTTCTTGAGCTCAAATACACTTTCGATCCTAGTCCGAGACCTTAGTTATAGTAGACTAGAAATCAAGACTTATAGTTTTGATCACTAACATTGACAAACATGCTTGAGATAGCAACGCATGCGAGTTCGACCGAGCAATGCTCTAACAATCTCCCCCTCTGTAAATTTTAGTGACAAAACTATTAATACATATGGAATACAAAAAAGATAAATACATTTTTGAAGCTCTTATTCCACATGCCTAATCTTCAGCATTGCTCGAAATCTTCGTCACTTCCAAGTACTCCAATGATACCAAAGGTTGTAAGTTTAGCATCATCGTTGTTGAAAATCCGTAGCTATAACAACGAGAAAACAAGAGTTCCAAATCATTGTTATACAGTGACATAGTATCATTACACAATATCAAAGTATTTTTTTAATATAACTCTGTCTGAAGTAAGTGGAGGAATGGATACAATGGTGTGGAATGGAGATGTTAAAGGAAAATTTTCAACTTCTGCAGCTGTGAACAAAATCAGGTTAAAAGAACCAAAGGTAAATTGGCCTTTTTTCATATAGAAGCATTTCTTTCATCCCAGTATTGTAAGTAACATATGGAAAATCCAGCATCAATTATATGTGGATGATGAAGTCATGAGGAGAAATGGATATGATATGGCTTCTAGATGTTGCATATGTATTGCAGAGCAAGACTGTATGGAACACACTCTCCGGCAATGCGAATTCAGTATAAATGTGTGGGGTTGGATATGTTCCATTTTTGGTTTTAATAAACCAAAGCCTTTCAGTGACATCTGCAAAGCTGCTCAGCAAAAAAGCCCTCTGATAAAGGAAATCTGGATGACTGCAGCCTGTACAATCATGTAAGATCTATGGTTTAAAAAAAAATAGAAATCTCTTTTAAGAAAAATCACCTCAACTCAATGAGTTTAAAAGGGAAATATGGAACTCAGTGCATGAAGGAATGTTTTTGGACAACTCATGACTATGGTTTTTTATTATTCTGCTGCGATGGCTCTTCATTTGGTAATTCAGGTGCAGTTGGTTTTGGTATCATTGCTAGAAATCATGAATGTCATGTGATTGGGACAATGTCAAGGGGCATTAGTACAGCTATAAATTACATAACTGAGGTTTTTGCAGTTATTTGTTCATTGGAGTGGGCCTCTGCATTGTGTGCTACAAAGGTAATCAAATCAGACTCTAAATCTGTGATTAATGATTTTATGTTCGAATAATATTCCTTGGGCACTCAGAACAAGGTGGCTCAATGCAAAACAGAAAATGGAGTGTGTTGTTTTTCAACATATCTTTAGAGAAGCTAATTTTTGTGCTGATGATCTTGCAAAAAGAGATGCAGTTTTAGGAGCTGGAGAAAGAATAATACACACCGGAAAACCCAACTTAATCAAAAGAGTTGAAATGCCTAATATAATTTACTATAGGATCTGTTAAAGTCCTTACCTCTTGAGATTGTGTATCTTTTAAGGTGCCTGTTTTTGCTTTTCATTTTTTGTAATAATTGAAACCTTTGGATATTCAATTAATAAAAATACGTGATTAAGCACAAAAAAAAAGCATAGAGATGCTTGTAATAAAAGATTAGCGAAGCTTCCTCATCTTAATGTCTGCAACGCATCCATTAATGTTCCATCGTGCCATTGTTACAAAAAAAAAGAGAATTAGATAATTTGATGGGTTAGTTTAGCAAATGGAATCAAACTAATAAGTTGAATATGAATTCAAACATTATTTACTGTCAATCCAAAATCTATTGATTGTTTTTGTCTATAAGCATGGTGGTATTTATTGATACGTTAATTCAAATACAAATGAAACTTTTTTCTATGCTACAGATGCGTATTTTCATTAAGGAACTTGTTGGTAAGATGATTGTAATAAATATTGCAAGTACTGAAATTGTTGAGAGTTTAAAACTGAAGATTCTCGATAAAGAAGGTTTCCCAGTTAAAAAACAAAGATTGACCTACTATAGACAACAATTCAAAGATGAGAAAACCATATGAGACCTCCACAATATCCAAAAATAATCTACGACCCAACTTGTTATGGATTGAGGGAGGTGGTGGAGTATGTTCGACACTCTGATGGATCAGAATTAACGAACCACCAAAAACAGTCAAAAATATATAATAACATGAATTTGTTTATCAACTGAGAAATTGCATAGATTAGTATTATATTTTTAGAATAGGAAACTATTTAGGAAGAGTCATGTAGGGTAGGAATAGTCGAGGTCAGGCTGAGAAAAAGGTTAGAGGGATAGGGGATAGAGAAAGGGTGAGGTTGGGGGGCGAGGTAATGTCTACCATTCAAATTTCAGGATAATCTCGACCACTTTTGATCCCACGTATACTCACCACCCCCCTTAGACGATATATATAAATATTTATTCAAGAAAATTATTTACCTTGGCCTTTTTCTTTGGTTTTTCAAAATTTCCTAACTCTTCACGCAACTACAGGAGTTCACTCTTGATGCCTTGTAACTTTTCCTCATGTTTGCAACAATGGAAATAACAACAAAAAAGTTCAGAAGGGTCCTTTGGTGATGTTATTTGCTTTGTGTTCTTTTTACCTGACTATTTGAAGAATAAAATTGAACCAACAAGGAGTTGGGTCAATCGATTCAACTTGAGCTAGTTACTAGTCAAGTGAATCAGATGTGTCAAATATGCATACCCCACGAATGATGCATAAATATGTCATAACCACTCTAGCAGCAAATTTTTATTGTAATTCCTCGTTATCAGGAAAATAGAGAAATATCAAGGTTGAAATATATAGTAACTTTTGACAAGACCTTCTATAAGCCCAAAAGTATTTTTTTTTTACCCAGTGTCAATACTTAAGCGTTTGCTAATTAAACTAGTGGAGACTTCTCCAAGCCAAACAAAAGGTCTCACGGATAAGTGGTAATTTCTTACAAGTTTATGGGGTAATTTTCTATGCACCACCTTCTAACATTTTGTTCGGTTCCCCTGCTCTAAAGAAAGCTCGCAAGGAAAGTTAATAATTTGTTAGTGTTCATTTTCTTTTAATTAAGCATCCCATGACCATGCAATCAATATGCAAACGAGACCCATGAAAAACTAGCTATGACCAAAATTATTGGTGCCGTTATTTCATACTTTGTTAATCTCATGGATTATTCAACTATTGGTGTCCCCTTCGAGCGTCTGAATAATGATATTACTAAGAAGCTTGTTGCTCACAGTTACTTGTTATGGAAGACTCAAGTTAAATTTGAAAAAAATAAAATAATACATCTACACCAATTTTAAGTAGCACAAACTTCAAATTTACATGTTTTAAAAGTTGGCGAAATAAAAATATAATTATATATAAATTTAAACCAAAGAAAAAATTAATAATATCTCTATACTAGCTTCAAGCCACTTTAATATTTCCATCACCATCACAGAAAATAAATGCTCATTTTAAAAAGAAATAATATATCTAGATTAATCATCAATTTTTAATAATTTTTTTAATAGGTTGATTAATATTTTGACGAAATATATGATCTTGCAAATGTGTAATGCAACACTGTAAAAAGATGGCCTCGGGGAATAAATTCTTCTTTATATCTTACAAATTTGTTGGTATCAGTATTTATGACTTTGTCAATCTCATGGCTTCTTCAAATGTCGTTGTCCCTTTCGAGCGACTGAATAACAATATTACTGTGAAGCTTACTGCTCACAATTAGTTTTTATGGAAGACACAATTTACTCCTTGTTTTGCAGGGTTATTATTCACAAAAGTTTATCGATGGTTCCTTATGGATGTTCATCAGTTGTTGCTAACGGAGCCCTAATCCTTTTCTTTTTCGGGGCGACGAATAAATAATCTCTCTTGTTGGGGAGATTATGTCTTCTTTAACTTCTCCAATATTAATAAAAGTTAATGATTTTCATACCTCACATATTGACTTGACCAGTATTTCCCAAAGCTAATGATTTCCATGCCTCACATATTGGTCTTGACCAAGCTAAATGGTTTTGTAGCATCAAAACTAATGCACGTCTCATTTATCTTGAATAATCTTTGAATAAATCGTTTTTGTTTTTAATTTTTCAGATCCGAGTGAATGATGATCTTTATGTACGTAGTTTATGGAGCAGAGTAAAACCCGAAAAATAATTTGTTAAACAATGATCTAAGCATGTCGTAGAGGACCTTGAAAATAAATGACCATATGATACTCTTTGGTCATATAATTGTTTTATTTTGTGGATCATTATATAAGCAAAATTCTCATATCATTTTTTATAATCGGCACCCCATATCAATCAAGGAAAAGAGAACAAAAAGTGGAAAAAATAAAAAAACTTTTATCAAAAAGGAAAGGTAAAAAAGATATCTACGTTCACTAGCCAAATTACATCATAAATAATAGAAGGTGGATCATATCACCACTGATGATACCATGTTTGTCTTCTTGAAGAGCCTTTATGTAACGCTAAAATCCATACTTGAACTAAAATATGAGATGTATTGAGATTTTTGAAATATTTTACCGACCCGAAGTTCATGAACATGCTAGCCTATAAAACCTGTTTGAAAATGAGAGATTTCCTAATCCATCACCAATTTTTTCGTTTGTGAACCTATATGGAAAATCCCTGTGCAATCTATATGCTCGTTTACGAAAAATATACAAGATTATTTAACAAGTTAAATCTAGTATGTACCGAAATCCAATAAGAACACGTCTTGTAATTTACATTTCAAGGCACAAATCCAACAAGAACAAGTCTTCTAGGTTCTTTACGGTTGAACTAAGACTATCTAGGTTTAACGACATACAACCTGTGATATTTCATTTTTAAATATATAATAATATAATGAGGAAAAGAAATAACACAAACACCAGAAATTTTGTTAATAAGAAAACTACAATGTGTTATAAAAATCTCGGGACCTAGTCCATATTCAACACACTAATTTAAGATGTTACACCAATTACATACTATCTTATTTCAGACTAGATATAATACCCTGCTTTATATGTATTCATGCACCTGAAAAACTCGTAGTAGAACATTGTATCTCTTTAGAAATTTCTCTTGTAAATCTTCTAGTAGAATGCTATTTCTTTTTAGAAGATAGTCGTCTAAATCTTCTAGAAGAACGTTAATTATCTCTAGAAGATTCTCCTCAACAATTAAAGTTTACATGTTCTGTAACCTAATTTATTTTCCTTACAAGATCAACCATAAGTATTCTAGAGATATCTTGATGTATAAAATGTAGGGTTTATGATAAATAATCTTTGAATGGCCTCACAACAGAAGAGAGTGACCTTGATTAGAATAAACGAGGATTACTATAATCACCTACATACATGTTCCAAAACCATCAAAGATAAAGATAGCTTACATTGCTTTATGATCCCCAAGTAAAGTTTTCGAAATTTCACTTTTGTCCATCAACAAATAAGATGTTGAAGACAACATTATGCAACACGGACACATTTTTCCAAGGGATGGATTGTGTAGTTACACGAATCCTCATTTTATAGTGAATGACCAAGGTTAATTGATTAAGACTCAAGCCACATTCTCTAGTAAAGGAAACATCAAAAAATTGACTGAAATAGACCTTAAATCACGTTTTTGAGGTTTTAGTTCGCGAACTATCGCTGAAAGTTCGTGTGACGGACCGAAAAATTATACCTTTGGCGTGTTAGTCATCAGGGCGTAATCTCCTCGATGCATCATTTCTATGCTACTAACAATGCCTAAAGTAGGCAAATGTAGGCTCATTTGCCCTTGCAAGAATGCTTAACGAGCATGTTGCAGCTTCCACACTGTTCCAACTTACCCTCATAATAAGGTTATAAAGCCTTGAAGGCTATGGCCGATGCATCTTGCATGCATCACTAGCATCTGAATGTTGTCCAGGCATAAAACGGATTTTGGACTTGCACATAGGCCATTGAAGGCCTAATTCCATCATCCCTACCTAAGCTAGGCTTATGCAAGCTCTGATACTTGCACACCGGTAAAAAATTATTTTCTTGGCCATCCCCAATGTCATTCTTACATGCCTACGTTGAACGCCTTGATATGAAGTATGAACATCCAAGAAAATGATATGCAACTTGCCTCATCAAGTTTGACCACAATCATCTCTTGCACCAAAATACCGATCCAAATGATATGAGAGGCCAATATGTCACAATCATCTCACAATTAGATGATATGAGCGACAAAATGCTGGACCGACAATGCTGTAACTCGTTGCGGCTGCCTACGTATCCTTTCCTACTATAAAGGGATCGAGCATGACCGTATTTCATCACGAAGGGACAAGCCAACTTATTTTAAAGGTCGTGGACAAGCAATGCCTCGTCCGTATAGGTTAAAGGGTTATTTTCTAATGACGTGCAAAAAATGTGCATCATTAGCCTTGGCCAGGTCGGAATAGGTCATTCCGTCAAAATGCACAAAGGTTTTGCATAATTCAGTCCGCAACATGGCATAGTGATGCCTAAGCATCACATGCCCGATTTGCAAGGTTACACAACTACAAAATAAGCTTAAGCATCATTTACACTCTTCCGGCTAAGCTATGAAGCTTACCTGGTGCATAGTACGCATATGCACCCTCAACCAACTACCCACCCCAATATATATTTTATTGACATTTTTACAACTTAAACTTGGGAAGAACGTTGACATCACCAGGTGTCATTTTTACTATTTATGGCCGCTGCCATGTATTTATGAAATAACCGACAATGATTTTGATAAAGCGGGGGTTTAACAACACCACCAATATTTCATTTGGCAATCTGAATAGAGAAACTCCAATATACTTTCAAGAGAATCAACTAGACTGTTAGACTCAATCTATAAAAAAAAGTATATCAAAGAGTTTTATATCTCTATCTCTTGATTCAATCTGCAATCAGCAGTCAACAAATAGAGATTTGCGAGCCCGATTGAATATAAGAGGATTAACTTGAACGGTACCAAGGACCAATGTTCAAGTGTCAAACAATTCACTCAACAACCCTAAGGCCGAATACAAGAACTGATTGATCTTAACGTACAACCTGTGATATTTTTATTATATAAATAAAATATAATGCGGAAAAGAAATAACACAGACACCAGAACTTTGTTTACGAGGAAACCACAAATGCAGAAAAACCCCGGGACCTAGTCCAGAATAAACACACACTGATAATAAGTTGTTACACCAATTTCCTACTACCTATTCGGACTAGATGTAATACCTTCTCCATCACTTGTAGAACTCCTAACAGAATACCGATTCTCTTTAGAAATTCTTCACACAAATCTTCTAGCAGAACCCAAGATTCTCTTTAGAAGATACACCAACACGATTGATACGATTCGATATTATGTTTGCACAAAACACCGATTTGATTTCCCTTTAGATGTAAATCAAGGTTTCGGAAATCTTGTGTTTATTTTGATAACAACAATTACTAGGTAAAAGTAATATCAAAACAAACTTGTAGATTAGGGTTTTAACTTACAATCAATATGCGTACACACAAGGAGTCCGTGAACCTGATTTCCGTAAGTAAACTTGGGTGATTCCAAAGATCAATTTCCAAGTTAAGAAAACCCTAATAATTCTACAACAAGAACAACTAGAATAAATCTAGAGATATCTTGTTTAAAACTTCTCAAGGATTTTTTTACGAGATGCCTCAATAGAAGTTTTTCTTTCGAGTCTCTGATTTCGACTAACAAGTGTTGGTATACGATCGGAAACTGAAATCTATCAAAACCTAGGGTTTATAATCAACAACTCTTGACCAAAATGCCTTTTAGTCACGTAATTGGGCCGAAGTCCTTGAACTGTTGCAAACAGCCCATGGATTGTTTCCTACTAACGAACTGTAACAATCACAACAACACTTATAATTGTTACTTTAATAAATCACTCATAACTTCATCGTTATAACTCGAAATTGAGTGATTCTTGGCTCGTTGAATTCATAAGCTCATTCACTAAAACATGAGATTTTTTATCAGGATAAAGGTTATTGTCTCCAAGGTCATGAATCAAATAACCTCAAGTATATATACATAAATGTACATTTACTGTCATTGGAATTGTTCCATAGAGTGAGCATTTATCTTGATAGATTAGAAAGGTAGAATTGAACAAGAATCCAAATGAAATCAATCACATACCTTTGTTGATGAAGTACTTGTTGATGTCTTCTTGTAGCCTTCAATCTTCAATCTCCATCCTTTAAGGATATCTTCGATTCAACTTCTTAGACCTAATCTAGTCCGAAACTATCTTTAGTATGATAAATCAAGAATGCATTTCGGCAACTAAAATTGACAACTAACTTGACATACCAACGCTAGTGGGTTCAAACACGCAGTGCTCTAATAATCTCCCCCTTTGTCAATTTTAGTGACAAGACCATTTTACATATGACTTGTACTTTTTAAAAGTAAAAACGACATGCTTGATATCCTTGGTTCTTCAACTCTTCATGTGTTCATCCTGTACTTGTTGAAGATCCATCATAGTATTATTACACAGCATCAAAATTTCATTGTATCACAACTTTGACAATAATACTACGGTGATATGTATCACTCCTCCTTAGTCAATCCTCCAACTCACATTGAAACCACTCCCCCTTACACAATGATCTGAAAACCATATGTATACGTAGTGTGAACTACATATTAATTCTCCCCCTTTTAGTTAATAAAATTGGCAAAGGTACAAGAATGGGATCCTAATGAAATTTCCGAGAAGAGACGTTTCATGGACTAAAAGAAAAAATACACACCAACTTAATTTAGATGCAATCATGAAGCCGAAGCTAAATGCATTCATCAAGGAGTTTTAAGATGAAAGATAACCCCTATAAAATTCCACAACCGCACACCCCGCAAGATATTACCATTAATCACAAGTTCAAAAGAACTCTCCCCCATTTGATGTCATTCCCGAAAGAACAACAAGATCGACCTTACTCCAGAGAGAAAGATTTATATTGGATTTTAGAAATACTACAAGGAGATATGATTTAAGAACCAATCATTGAAAGTCTCTCATGAGATCATGTTATTAAAAAGGAGATATGATCATCTTTTCTAAGATACAAACTTGTATAAACAAGAACTGATATGCTTAGAAGGAAGAATAAACTTTTCCACAGGGATTTACGCCAAGAATGGTTACCATAAGAGTATGAAAAAGTTTCTTTGACAATAAAAACCAAAATCCATGGCTTTGATAATTGCTTCTAACCTGTTATATTTAAGAATTTCAATCACAAATCAAGTTAGGTAATTAAGAATCATACATGTGGTATCTAGACATGTTCATCTTCACCATAACTAGTTATAATGACTTCAAATGAACTAGTTGGAGAGTTGTTCAATTGCAAGGAAATCTTATGTAACTACACAAGACACAATTGAAGCAAAGATGATTTTATTCACTTGAATCGGCTCATGAACTTTATAGCCACGGAATACTGCATTCCTTAGTCTTTAAAGATTTAGTTCAGAGATCTTATTTAGATACATAACCTTTCTCAAGTTCGCAAACAAGTTCGCGGAATTAAGACAACCGAGCAGAGTTTCCAAACTCAGCAGAAAATCTCTGCAAGGATACTTCCGCCAGTTCGCGGATTTTTACTTCACGAACGAATTTATAATCCCAGCAGAAATTCTCGGTAAAAGAACTTCCGACAGTTCACGGACCGAGTTTGCAAACTGGGTTCGCGGACTTGGCAAAGCCAATTCCTCCGGTTTCTCTCAATCAACAAAGTTCGCAAACTTCGGATTAAGGAATAGGATTTATGCACATATGTGTTTCCACAACAATGCTTATATCCATCATTGGTTATATTGATCTAAACCCTCATTTCAACCATTGAAACATTCTTAGAGGACGTTATATAGTTGTTACACTATTTCTCGTCAAAGAGATTTTCAAAGTGATTGAAACATCATGACTATCGTCACTAGGTAAAGATAAACTTGGTCAAAGCGAAAGCTTTACCAACACATATTTTGAAGAATGTGTAAGCGAGTTAAACTCAATATTGAAACAATAAATTGTTCCACATATTCAGAAATTTCCCAACCTAATATGTGCTCCCCAATTCTTTTGCAATCCTCACCGCATTTAGTATGGCTTCTTGGTGAGGATGCACTTTCAACATAATCAAGTTGTGTTGAGGTGAGCAAGATCTTGCTCACAACAGGTATTCGACACAATATCAAACATGAAATCTAGGAATTTAACAACTTCCTTGAAACTTTCAATAAATGTTCCATACCTTTTTAAGATGTTATCCCTTGTCGAACTCTTGTCTGGGAGATCCTTCTGAATATTACTCGTTGCTTTATTGGTCTTCTTTGGTACCCATTTGTGAGCAGCTTTTGGAGCAACGTATTTCTTTTTCTCCCCAATATAATTATGGAACTTCTTGTGAGGAATACTGGAAAAACTGATATTAAGAGACTCAGTTTTTCTCCAGTTTGGAACATCAGATCTTGTCATCTTAATAGAATAAGATCTGGTTTTATCTCGTTTAAGAAATCTGCAATTCCTTTGCAAGTGACCTGGTTTTCCACAATAAAAATAATGTTTAGTAGAATGGAAAAAGTTATGTTTAGTATTACCTGAATGTATATGTGCTTGCTTTAGAATTTGACGGAATTTCCTCTTTTCGGCATCGACAGTTGGTAGAGATACTTTACTTTTGTCAATCGTGGACGGTTTTGGTTGAGGAGAATCTTTAGATTTGACAAATTTTACCTCTTTGCACATACTAGGAGCGTCTATCCCTTCATAGCCCAATCCTCGTGTATCACGATGAATTCTACATGCTCCCAATATCGAAGTTAATTTTTCTGAGCTGATATTTCTAGACACACTCTCTTTTAAGCTCGAGTTTTCTTCTTCCAACCTTTTGACCTTTTCAAGTGCAGTAACTAGATCATTATTGGATGATTCACATTGAACTTTGAGATCTTCTCGTTCCGAATAAAATAACAAGTTCATCTCAATATTCTCCAAGTTATCTAGATTTGCTTGAAGAGTAACTTACCGATCTCCACCTTAGGCAATTTCTTCTTTAAGCTTTCGTATTTCGTTGAGGTAATCTCTTGCACCAATATAATCAAGTTGGTCTTGCAAGTATTTATTCCGACTACGAAGTCTGTCATATTTAACTTTCTCACTGAAAATGGTGCTTTCAGCCTCCGAGAGTTTCCGATGACTTTCTTTAAGAAGATTATTAGCAAATGGATCAACATGGAACACTTCTTCGTCAGAATCAGAATCAGTATAAGAAAGAATTTTTCCAAAAGCTAATGCGACCTTGCCTATGAGCTCTTGAGGATTATAATATTCAGGTCCATCATCAAGAGTAGGCAAATCTGTTGCATATGCCGATTGTCTAGGCTCCAGCTAGGACATACTGAAGAAAGATGCCCGAAACCACGACAGTTATGGCATTGTACATCATCATTAGGAGATGTTGTAACTTTAGAAAAACTTTTTTTCCCGTCTCTCAAAAGTTTTCTAAATTGTTGTGGAGTAACATCCTTAGTATCTAGTGAACCATATTTATCCTTAGAGGATTCAGAATTGTTTGCAGCTTTACGAGAAATCACCTCTTTTCTTGCGTGTTCATTATCAAAGATCTTTAACTTTCCAACAAGAGTATTTTTGGAGAGTGTAGAAAGATCGCTTGCTTCTTCAATGGTATGTTTCTTAGACTCGTATCTTGCTGGTAGAGACCTAAGAATTTTACACACAATATCTTTATCTGGAATGACGTGGTGCTGAAGATCTGGGGTAATGACGTAGATGATCGCATTTAATCCTTCAGAATTTTTCTTTGCAGCAAGAATCTCAAGATCATCATAACCACCAATATCCTTTTCAATAGTTACACCGTCTACTGTAACTGATGGAGGATCATAGCCAGTAACAATACGAACCCACGATTTAAAAACTCGCGCTTGAATGAAAGAACGCATAACAATTTTCCACCATAAATAGTTCGTACCATCGAAGACTGGCGGTATGTTTATAGAGATAGCACCTCTGTCCATAGAATCAAATTGCTACAAAAACAGACTTATGAGGTCTTAGTGTATTTGCCTGCTCTGATACAATTGAAAAAGCGGGGGTCTAACAACACCACCCAATATTTCGTTTGGCAATCTGAATAGACAAACTCCAATATACTTTCAAGAGAATCAACTAGACAGTTAGACTCAATCTATAAAAAGTATATCAAAGAGTTTTATATTTGTATCCCTTGATTCAATCTGCAATCAACAAATAGGGATTTGCGAGCCCGATTGAATATAAGAGGATTAACTTGAACGGTACCAAAGACCAATGTTCAAGTGTCAAACAATTCACTCAACAACCCTGAGGACGGATACAAGAACTGATTAATCTTAACGTACAACCTGTGATATTTCTATGATATAAATAAAATATAATGCGGAAAAGAAGTAACACAGACACCAGAATTTTGTTAACGAGGAAACCGCAAATCCAGAAAAACCCTGGGACCTAGTCCAGAATAAACACACATTGATAATAAGCTGTTACACCAGTTTCCTACTACCTATTCGGATTAGATGTAATACCTTCTTCAGCACTTGTAGAACTCCTAGCAGAATACCGATTCTCTTTAGAAATTCTTCACACAAATCTTCTAGCAGAACCCAAGATTCTCTTTAGAAGATACACCAACACGATTGATACGATTCGATATTATGTTTGCACAAAACACCGATTTTATTTCCCTTTAGATGTAAATCAAGGTTTTGGAAATCTTGTGTTTATTTTGATAACAATAATTACTAGGTAAAAGTAATATCAAAACAAACTTGTAGATTAGGGTTTTAACTTACAATCAATATGCGTACACACAAGGAGTCCGTGAACCTGATTTCCATAAGTAAACTTGGGTGATTCCAAAGATCAATTTCCAAGTTAAGAAAACCCTAATAATTCCACAACAAGAATAAATCTAGAGATATCTTGTTTAAAACTTCTCAAGGATTTTCTTACGAGATGCCTCAATAGAAGTTTTTCTTTCTAGTCTCCGATTTCGACTAACAAATGTTGGTATACGATCGGAAACTGAAATCTATCAATACCTAGGGTTTATGATCAACAACTCTTGAATGGTTTTATATCATAAGAGAAAACCTTAGAATAGACAAAAGGTGAAAAACCTAGATTACAAGTTGTATGATCAATCACAAAGATTAAATCCAACTTGGATTTTTGATCCCTAATACAAAGACTTTTATCTCACTCTCGTTCACGAAGAACGGAAGACGTGGAAAACAACCTGCAGAGCTTACGCCAATTTTCCAAAGGGATGAAAAACGTGTAAACTCACGAACTCCTTTATTTATAGTGAGCAGTAGCTTGGAAGCTAAGCAAAGCTATTTTCCTTTTTCAAGACTCTCCTAAATAAGGGAGTCTTTCCTAAGTTACAACTCTTGCCAAAATAATTAAATAAATAATTAATTTAGCAAATTGTATTTTTGTGAATAAATCACAAATTAAATTAGGAAGGTATCACAAACACTTTAATATGGTAATCAAAGATGTTTAGAATAATAGCTAACTTGCCTAGATAAGGAAACATCACCAACTTGACCAAAAATGCCTTTTAGTCACGTAATTTGGGCCCAAGTCCGTGAACTGTTGCAAACAGCCCATGGATTATTTTCTACTAACGAACTGTAACACACATCAACACTTATAATTGTTACTTTAATAAATCACTCATAACTTCATCGTTATAACTCGGAATTGAGTGATTCTTGGCTCGTTGGATTCATAAGCTCATTCACTATAACATGAAATTCTTTATAAGGATAAAAGTTATTGTCTCCAAGGTCATGAATCAAATAACCTCAAGTATATATACATAAATGTACATTTACCGTCATTGGAATTTTTCCATAGAGTGACCATTTATCTTGATAGATTAAAAATGTTAAATTGAACAAGAATCCAAATGAAATCAATCACATACCTTTGTTGATGTCTTCTTGTAGCCTTGAATCTTCAATATTCATCTTTTAAGGATAGCTTCGATTCAACTTCTTAGACCTAATCTAGTCTGAAACTATATTTAGTATGTTAAATCAAGAATGCATTTTGACAACTAGAATTGACAACTAACTTGATATACCAACGTTAGTGGGTTCAACCAAGCAGTGCTCTAACAGATTGTTGTGTTTCCATTATGGCCCATAGGCTAACTTCAGTATTGCACAATGATTGTTCAATATTCACTCGGCCAGCACTCTCTGGCATATTGCACAACTGTTGTGCAATATTGGCTCTAGGTCAATAACCTGCTTAATGCGTTAAGGTAGCGCTACAATGCTCAAGACCATCTGCCCAACTGAAATAATGCACCATTTGATGCGAGATTAGCCTTTAGCCAATATAACTTTCGTAATGCACTATAATAACGCGATATTTTTGGCCCTTGGCCAAACTAGCTATAACTTGCACCCTCTTTGGTGCGATAATGGCCTTTTGGCCAATCTGCCTCTTACTACGCAACAGAAGCTTAAGATGAAGCTCCTTTTCAAGCCATGTCGCATCTTTGAGCATACGCCATGCTAAAAATACAGGGTGTTACAGTTTCGTATACTATCTCCTATTCACGAAAT
This sequence comes from Papaver somniferum, assembly GCF_003573695.1. NCBI lineage: Eukaryota > Viridiplantae > Streptophyta > Magnoliopsida > Ranunculales > Papaveraceae > Papaver > Papaver somniferum. Next base: position 33,238,152 of record NC_039359.1, on the reverse strand, counting down.
GAACCTTTAGCCACACTTTTCCAGCTTTAGTAAATCACTCATAACTTCTCTCCTATAACTCGAAACTGAGTGATTCTTGACTCGTTAGATTGGTCTTCTCGTTCACTATAAATTAAAGACCTTTCCAAGGTCATTGGTTAATCTCACTAAAGTCATGTGGATCAAAACTCTTCGGGTGTACATAGAAAAATATATTTGTCGTCATACATAAATTATTGCTTCAATAGATAGAGAGGTAGAATACACAAGAGAATAAAGTATTTGTTATTAACCTTAAATGAAGTTCTCCATAAATGTCTTCATGAGTCTTAATGATACGTTTGGTTCCATATTCTACTACTTAAAACCAATCTATTTTGAAACTGATTTTCGTGAACTAAATCAAGAATGCGCGTTGGCATCTAAATTGGACAACTGGTTTGACATACTAATGCCAGTGGGTTCAACCAAGCAATGCTTTAAAAATGTCTACATATACTAGGGTATCCAAATTATGATACTCATTGTACTGCTAAATTAGCACCATTGTTATGTGAATATCCCTTATAGTGGAAGGTGATTTCTTTTCCCGTACGTAGACAAATTACTTTATGATCTAGATGTACCATGTGCATGCATTATCTTTTTGTTTTAATTTTTATTTTGCATATTACACTTTTAAAGGTTAACATTTATTATACGAATAAATAAATAAATTTAGAAGAAGCCTTTAATGTCATGCCAAGCGACATACTAAGATTTGTATGCAATGGTCGGAGGATCTAAATTCAAGGTGTACAATGTCGGTTGTTCACTGGGCGCCATACCTGGTGGTAAATCCTCCACAAACTGTAAATAGTAAAGTAGTTTTTTAAAAGTTGTACAATGTATGTACCACCCGCCGTTTTGAGAAAGTTTTACTTCATGGGGACTAAACACGTGGAATCTTCGGTTGGGATTAACTGCACTGTACTCTTTTTCCTTCGCCAAAGTTTTGACGCAAAAGGTTTTTCTTCTCAAGGTTTTGACGAGGCAGTATATGTGTCGAACACCATCCTCCAGCGACGTCCGTTGTACTGTTTTCCTCTTGATAAATTAATTACTTCATTAAAATAATAAAATTTTTTGGCCCCAACAAAGCTTGTATAAGCTAAATTTTAATTTGATAAATTGATAACTTTGTTAAAATAATAATTTGTTTTGGTACCAGACTACTAATTTATCAAAATTTTACCGTAGATTTAAGCTCGAGGTAGAAAAAGTTGGCCAAAGCCTCTTCCATACTAGATTCGTAGTTCCGCGGCTGCTTGATGGATACACTATACTATTCTGAACTTCAGCCTTGAGTCGATGAATGCACAACAAGAATCACTCTTGTATTACATCCAAGTGCTTGTCCAAGACAGCTCCCCCACCGTGAAATGGCTGTGGACCTGTGGTCCAATACAGGAAGGCCGAAAGCACGTTTACTTTTCCCATTTTGAAATAAAGTCACCATAGCGTTTGAATTTTGAACCCTGAATGAACAGTCTCGTGATGGAGTTAACGACGTGGTGGGAATACAAAACACCGACACCCCAGTAAAGTAATTTCATACGCCACCCCAGGTATTCGTGTTTTTAACAAATTGTAAAAGAGAACGACAACAAACAAAAGATTCAAAAAAGAGGTGTTTTGCCTTTGGTTTGGTACTACGTTTTTTTCATTCATTCCTCTTTCTCCTCCTCCATTACTCTCTCTTCCTTGTCGATCCAAACCAGATCTTGTTTTCCTCTTGTTGCATTCATCATCAATCAACTCAGGAGATTCTTCATATTTTTCCGATCGATTTTTTTTTCTTCCTTGTGGTTTGTTAAATCTTCTCGTAGATCCGAGCTGTAAAGATGGAGGCGATAGAAGAACTAATGAATCTCTCGGATTCCATGAAACAAGCGTCAGCACTTCTCGCTGATGAAGATGTTGATGAATCATCTCCGTCATCATCTCGGCGAGCATCTACGTTTCTCAACGTGGTTGCCCTTGGCAATGTGGTAAGTACCTCTTCCTATTTTTTGTTTGATCTGATTTTTTCCCCTTGTAATTTGAAAGAGAACAAGGTTTTGATTTGATTTTGTGAATCGCATTAGGTTAATGGAGCAAATAAAATACTCAATTTTAGGATTTTGGGTTACATTGCCTAGTAATTAGGATTTTTGTATAGGTTGGAATTAGTTGCAGTTGAAGATCGCACTGAATTTTGTAACATCTAGTACTTCTAGGTTTGATCTGCTCAAGGAGATTACTTATTTCATTACTTTATATTAACCTTTCATGGAAGTTTGCATGGTAGGAGAGTTAGCAACCATTCGTACCTAATTTAACGCGTCCAAAGCTAGCAGTATGACATGACTCAAAAGCACCTCTTAATTTCGTATAGATAGATAGATTTAGGAGCTCTTGGAACTGGAAGCAATGTGGTGATGTGGATGGGAAGTAAAACCAAACTTACAGACAGACATTCATTTCTTCTCAATATCCTTGCTGTCTATAACTCTGCTACCGCTTCAAGAACTTTCCCTCTTCCATGTTGAACGCAGAATCCTCCCCTATTCAATGTAATAATCTCAATCACTTCATTTCTCCTCTGGGTACTGTCCTGTTACAGTGAACATCTACTCCATTGTGTTTTTATACTCGGCCATTATCTTTTGTCTCGATTGTTGAGAACTTTCAGCTTCTGAGTAGGCTTAAGATGGCAACATCGGGCAATTTTACAAAAATCTTAACCTAAGCTAGATGTTGTATTAACACTTCTGGTGGAGCTAAAACCACCTGCCTTCAGTTTTCAGTCATCTCACAGTCGTTTGTTGTTACCAACAATATTTTTGATATTAGATTTTGTAATATTTTTGATCTTGGTGGTGTGACAACCACCACCAGACCATAAAGTATTTAGTAGACTTTCACAGCTGATGAATTCATTGACATGAAAAGCAGAACTCGTGAGAAGATATGATATCAAGATTTTACGGTCTGTTCTAAAGTCCTAACCAGATTAGCTAACAATTAGCATCTGACAGCATTCTCTATTGTGGCATTAGTTTTCAGAAGAATTAGTATTGAACATCCTTGCTAGTTGCTACCAGTACTCGTATTCTATCATTATTTATATTTTCTATGATGTAAATGTAATCTTTCTGCAACTCATGATCTATTTTCCTTTTTTGGTACATCATGTCAGGGTGCGGGTAAATCAGCAGTATTGAATAGTTTAATCGGGCATCCAGTTTTGGTAAGTTGTGTTAAACTCAATGTTCATGTTCAGCCATGATATAACATGGAATGTTAGAAGTGATTTATTGATGCCTCCTTGACAATGCATCTTCTTTCAGCCAACGGGTGAAAATGGTGCAACTCGCGCCCCTATCAGCATTGATCTACAAAGGGATGGTTCACTTAGCACCAAATCAATTGTTTTACAGATTGACAATAAATCTCAACAGGTTTCTGCAAGTGAGTATGCTGCATAAGTTCACAGTTTTTTTTGTTTTTGTTTTTTTCTATTAACTTTCAGGTTACTTGTTTAGAGGGGTCTTGTGAGAATAGATCGCTAAGTAATAACTAAGAATAAACTTGTCATATCTGAATTTTTGAAAGACTGAATTGACTGTGCCTTACAATTGTTACACACAAACCTGATACGTTTTTTTGTGCGCGTATAGGTGCACTCCGGCATTCTTTGCAGGATAGGCTGAGCAAGAGTGCTGCCAGCAAGGGACGTGTTGATGAAATATATTTGAAAATTCGCACTAGTACAGGTTAGGTTCTTCATCTCTCTTCAAAGTCTAATGTAGTTGCAGAATCTTTATTTTCAGTTATATTATTTTTGATTTTTGTACAAGGATTTAAAATGCTTCATTATCAGCGAAGTGTCCAAAGTAGTGATTACTTGCTTGTTCAAATAACCTTTCTGGATTTTTACTAACTCAATCTTGTCATCAGCTCCTCCTTTAAAATTGGTTGATTTACCTGGACTGGATCAACGGATGATGGACGATGCATTGGTGCGTAGCCACTCGTTCTGTTATCTTGTATCTCATTAAATACTACGTGCTAGTAGTAGTACTACTAGTATTCTTACAATTGCTTCTACTATTATAGTTTACAATTGTTATCGTGGCAGTGTTTTACATTCTTTCATTGGATTCTGCCGCTCTTGCAAGTTTCCATATAAGAATTACCAAAGTAAATCTTCTGCTTACATGACACAGTACGTTGTTTCAGGTCAGTGATTACGCTGGGCATAATGATGCAATATTGCTAGTTGTAATTCCAGCTTCCCAGGCCCCAGAAATTTCCTCATCCAAAGCTCTGAGGTTGATAAAAGAATTTGATTCAGATGGTATGTCTTTTGACCTTCTTCCTTATATTAGAAATTAAGAATTGGAAAGTGGTTTTTTAATATTTTTAGAGGTGGAGTTGTGTTTTCTACGAATTGGTTAAAGTATCTGGCCATTTCGGTTCATTTCAGGTACCAGAACTGTCGGTGTCATTAGTAAAATAGATCAAGCATCTTCAGACCCGAAGGTCCTAGCTGCAGTTCAGGCTCTGCTAAATAACCAGGGACCGAGAAATACATCTGACATTCCTTGGGTGGCTTTGATTGGGCAATCTGTATCTATTGCATCTGCCCAATCAGGATCTGTTGGCTCAGAGAACTCTCTTGAAACAGCTTGGCGAGCCGAGAGTGAAAGCCTTAAATCTATACTGACCGGTGCACCTCAAAGCAAACTTGGCAGAGTTGCTCTGGTAGAAACTCTTGCTGGGCAGATCCGCAACCGCATGAAAATCAGGCTTCCGAACCTCCTCTCTGGGTACATTCTATGTTCAATCAAGTTAACTTGTTATGTGATAACTGATAAGAATCCATGTGCTTTAACATATATGGCAGAAGAGTTATTTATATGTGACATATCTTGTGTATTTTTATCCCCACTATTTGCAATCCTTGGTCTTCAAAGAACAGATTTGCTGCTTCCTCAATAATCTATTGAAATGTCTGAGCTTCTCGACCTACCTAGTTAAGGCTGATAACTCTTCAAGCTTTAGATGAAAGCTTAATGATTTCTGCTGCTCATTAGTTAATCTTTTGAACTCGAATTCTACCAATAGCATGTTTTAGTACTTAGTTGACTTGTTACAGGAATGACATGATTTTTAACGTGGTTTTGTGAAAGAAACTGTCTAGCGAGTAGTTGTATGATAAACTACAATGGATTCCTGCTTTATTCACCTTCAACTGGAGCTCTTCTTCGATTGTCTTTCTTCTTCCCTTTTTTTAGGGTTCTTTCTCCTTTCTGCGATTAAGGTTCAGTTCCTCTTCAAAGAAACAAGTCATCTACTTTGTTTTAATTTGTTTTCTATGTATATATACATTTTGGTGGCTCATGATATGGACTGACTCTGCCATTAGTTGACGGGGGTAACTCAGCTGAAGATTGTCTTAGGTCATCACTGCTTGTCTGCAGTCCAATGATTGTTTCATTAGTACAACATACTATACCAGTAAATTATGAATGCATGTTGATGTTTCAAATTTTAAGTAAATGTTGAATCCTTTGTTGATCCGGATGTAATGATGTAGTGGTTTTGAAAATTTGAACTTGTTTGTGCATTTGTTAATTGGTATGTTCTTTCAGAGTATATCTGATACTTTTTTTTCTGGTCATATAACTCGCAGTCTCCAAAGTAAGTCTCAAGTAGTTGAGGATGAGCTAGTGAGGCTCGGAGAACAAATGGTTGATAGTCCTGAAGGTACAAGGGCGATTGCGTTGGAGCTTTGCCGTGAATTTGAAGACAGATTTCTTCAACATATTGCTACTGGTGAGGTGAGTTACCCTTCCACAGTTCCACTTCACATACTTCCATTCATATATGTACATACAAATTAATATAATTAAACTCGGATGCTTTATACAGGGTTCACTAATTTTGTGTATTCAGTATTTTGTCATCTTTCTGTTTTTGTATAACGAGTCAGGATAATTTGATGGTCCTCACTGTAGGGTATAAAATGATGGATAAACCTTTAGATGGACTAGGGAAATGATGTGTCGGTTATTTGAATTGCCTTGCAAGACACCATATAGTCGTAAATCTTTTTACCTTTAATGTAGCACTAAAGATTTAGTTAATGGAGTTGGGTTCAGTTTTTGGAGGGGTATGTCACTTTGTTAGGTTGACAATTGGCGATTGAGTTCCCTGTATGTCTACTGGAAGGGTTAGCATTACTTTGGGATGATGAATATCTACTAAGTGAAATGTTTTTAAGAAGCATCATGAGTTCTGATCTACCATAATTGTTGTTCACAATATTATGTCTCTTCTGTAGGGCGGCGGTTGGAAAGTTGTTGCCAGTTTTGAAGGAAACTTCCCTAATAGGATCAAGCAACTACCCCTGGACAGACATTTTGACCTCAACAATGTCAAAAGGGTATCGTTTAACCTGTAGTTTTGACTTTACATGAAATTCTTGATTTCTTTTCACTTTTCTTCGTTTCATCTTACAATTCCTGCCACAGATTGTCCTGGAAGCTGATGGTTATCAACCATATCTTATATCTCCAGAGAAAGGGTTGAGATCCTTGATAAAAATTGTGCTCGAACTAGCTAAAGAACCATCACGTCTTTGTGTAGATGAGGTAATATGTCAGAGTGGCGTTATTCTTCTTATTTGCTAATCTATATTTGTTTGTAATAGACCCTTCTCTCTCTCTCCCTCTCTCTCTAACTTCTTGTTAACTTATGGAACAGGTGCATCGTGTATTAGTAGATATAGTTACTGCTGCTGCAAATTCTACACCAGGACTTGGAAGATATCCTCCTTTTAAGAGAGAGGTAGTTATGCCTTTCTATATTTAAGGGCCTTTGGTCAGTGTTTCTTGTGTTTTATGGAGTTTGCTAAAGTTTTTGTATCATGCTAAAAGGAATTGGACATTCATACCAGGTTGTGGCCATTGCAAGTATTGCTTTAGAGAATTTTAAGAATGAAGCTAAAAAAATGGTGGTTGCTCTAGTTGATATGGAACGTGCTTTTGTGCCTCCTCAACACTTTATCCGCTTGGTTCAAAGAAGGTATGCTCAGAATAGGATTGCTTCTTTTTCTCACGAACATATATTGCATATCGACTTCTTTCCACATAGATTATGGATTGTTTGACCTATGGTGTCTTAATTTTGATAAATACGTAAAACATTTTTTAGTATACAAAAGTGCTTGAGCAGGTCTCCTAGCTTCTGGTGTTGATGCGGAATAGATTAAATAATTACTTTCTTTAAACTCAATCTGTTTTTCTTCTTTGATGTTTGATCTTATCAGGATGGACAGACAGCGCAGAGAGGAAGAGGTAAAAAACAAATCATCGAAAAAAGGGCAAGATGCAGAACAATCGCTACTGAACAGAGTATGGGATTTGCTGTTGTTCAATTATCTGCACTTAATACAACCAAAATATCCTTTTACCTTTGTTCTTCCAGAAGCTTCAATCTGATATATACAATGTTATGGATTGTAAATACCTTGCATGCTTATCTTACTTATTATTTTTTTCATGTCCTCCTCTTTAGGCAACAAGCCCTCAAACAGGAGTCCCCCCACCAACTGGGGGTAGCCTGAAATCGATGAAAGATAAATCTGGTCAGTCGGAGAAAGATGCACCAGAGGGTTCATCTGCTCTGAAGACTGCTGGACCTGATGGGGAGATAACAGCAGGTTTGTACAAAAACTGAGTGGAAGCAATGTTGGACATTATTTTGCTGATTTTTCCTTCGAATGAGGAAATATTACTTGGCTTTACTAGTAACTAGTAGAGGGCAGTTTCTTATGCATCTATTATCTCCAAGTGCTGCAGTAGGACTTTCAGTAAATATGTAAACAAAATCACGGCATTCATTTTCTTGTTGCCATTGACTTTTCAACCTCGTTTCATACTAAGGATCTGTTTTTGACAGGCTTTTTGTTAAAGAAAAGTGGAAAGACCAATGGCTGGAGCAGGCGGTGGTTTGTGTTGAATGAGAAAAATGGAAAGGTTGGTGTTTTGATTATCGGACCAGTTCATATGTTTGTATTTGCAGTATTATTACTTAGATTGTCGCTAGTTCTATAGGTGCCATTAGTTGTATTTACAGTTGATTTTATCTGCATTGCCTTGATTAACAGCTTGGATACACCAAAAAGCAAGAGGAAAGGCATTTTCGTGGGGTTATTACTTTGGAGGTGTGGAAATTGATATCTCCATGTCAGTTCTTTTGTTGTTGTAGTAGATTATATGGAATAAGACATTTATTTGGGGTGACTATCCCTTTAAACTGTTCAATGCTGCAGGAATGTAATGTTGAAGAGCTTTCAGAAGAAGAGGAGGCACCATCTAAAAGCTCCAAGGATAAAAAGTCAAATGACTCGAGCAAAGGATCAAATTTATTATTTAAAATAACTAGCAAGGTTCCATACAAGACAGTTCTCAAAGGTAAATAACTTTTACTACTCCTTGAGAGCAAGTTTCCTTTCTATTTATCTTGTATTGTTTGTTTCTAGAGTGGAAGGATAGGTTGTTCACCCAAGTACCTTAATCTTGCAGCTCATAGTGCTGTTGTATTGAAGGCCGAGAGTATGGCAGATAAGATTGAATGGATGAACAAGATAAGAAACGCTACTTCTAAAGGAGTCAAGGGTATTTCTGAAGCTGGCGTTCCTATGCGACAAAGTCTTTCAGACGGTTCATTGGTGAGTTTCAGTCTATTGAGATTATGCACAGAGTTCGGCAACAAAAACAACAATCAGTATTTGTCGTAGAGATAGAACTATTAATTATTTTTGGTTTATTTTTAGGTTTTTGGGCTTGAGGTTTTCCTACCCGTTAAATTAATTGTGATTTCTTTATCATGAAATATATTTGCCGTTTAATCATCATTATCAACATTCTCTGTATCCTACTAGTTGGTTACTATATTGCATGATTTTTCAGGAATCAATGGCTAGAAGACCTGCAGATCCTGAAGAAGAGCTTAGGTGGATGTCTCAGGAAGTACGTGGATACGTGGAAGCAGTTTTGAATAGTCTAGCTGCGAATGTCCCCAAAGTAAGGGTTCATTTTCAAGTACACCTTTTTGTAGCTCCCCTCCGTTTGTATCAGAAATTAAAACTAATGCAGTTATGAAGTGAGACGGGTGAGTTAAATCAAGTTGCTTTTTCTAGAAGCTCAAACTTGAAAATAAATTAGTGACAAGCATCACGGCTCATATTTGAATAGCTCCGAGTCGTTGGTTTTGCTCACACACCTTAGATGTGGCGAAATAGTTATCACCTTCATCTAGTAAGACACCTTCAAGTTTCTGATATGGCAAATTGATTTGTTTTTTGTAGGCAGTTGTTCTTTGTCAAGTTGAAAAAGCGAAGGAAGACATGCTAACTCGGCTTTATAGCTCCATCAGGTTTATATACTTGTTGATTTTTCTAATTGTAAGTGTCATTTGTACTCCGTCTGTCCTAAAGAAAGATTCCCACTTTTATTTCTGGTCTACTATTGATAGTTCTCAAAGCAATGCAAAGATCGAAGAGCTGCTAATGGAAGATCAGAATGTTAAGCGCAAGAGGGAACGCTATCAGAAACAGTCTGATCTCTTGTCAAAATTCACACGCCAGCTAGGTATCCATGACAATCGAGCCTCTGCTGCCTCTAGCTGGTCCAATGGTAACAGTGGAGCAGGTAAAACAATCACTTATTTCATTTGCCCAATTCCGTTCACCTTGTTTTGACACGAGTGAACAAAATATGCGCCCTTATAAACTTTCAACGGCTCACTACCTATGAGGAAACCAGAATTAAGATTTTGTTCAAAATGGTCTTTATTCCTTACAGAGAGTAGCCCGAGAACTACAGGTGCAGCATCAGGAGATGACTGGAAATCAGCCTTTGACGCTGCAGCAAATGGAGAACATGGTTCATTTGGGAGATCAAACTCCAATGGTCACAGCAGGCGCTACAGCGATCCTGCCCAAAATGATGACTCAAACTCCGGATCAAACTCTGCTAGTCGACGTACGCCAAACCGGTTGCCTCCCCCACCACCTGGTTCTTCAGGATATAGATACTAGGATAACTCACCATTTGTTGACAGTTGATCGTATATTATATTTTTGTACCCCATTGTTCTAGGTGGAAAGTATGGGGTGGGTGCGTCACGCTCGACGCGTCATGAATCCGAGCAATTTGATTGATTAGAAGTCTTTCATTTGAAGAAGAAGAGGAAAGGGTGGCTTTATGGTGTATATATTGATTTGCACTTCCTAGTATGGTCATACTTGAAGTGTGTTACTGGTGGTATACCTCTCTTTCCCTTATATATCCCTACATTTAGGTTTTTTTCTCTTTTTCTTTCGTGTCTCGCTTCCACTTAGTCGGCTGCCCATATGCATTTCTTTTTACAGGTGTATTGGTTTGTATTGATTCTTATAAACTGAGTAAAAAAAATTTTTTGGCTCGTCTCTTACCTTTCCCTACAACGCTTCTTATATTCTGACATGTTATTTGTGGGTTTGCTGCAATCCTACCAACTACTAGTACTTCATGCACCCTCAACGTTCCGTTGCCCTGACTAGCCAATTTATTTTCCTTCTCTGCATTCTCTCTGTCAATTGAGAACATATAAAGGCCTAGCCTAAGGGTCAGTTTCTACTTGAAATGAAACAACATATTACAGAGCAATAGGTCCTTGGGGTGTGAACAATACGCCGCAAAACTCATTTCACCTTCCTTGGGAGTACATCCGTAAATTGCAGAAAAAACAGGGGTATATCTGTAAGCGCACATAAAAACAGAAATACTTCCGTATGAAATGCAACTCCAAGGCGGCTCCAATTCTGTTTCTTACAAACTCTCAGTCTTCTTTTTTCACCCCGACGTTTTAGCCGTGATGGGGAGGACGCGTGTCTTGAACGTCGCTGAAAAACCGGATGTAGCACGCAAAATAGCCGAGTTTTTATCACAACCTCAAGCATTTACTACTTCAACTAGTGATCAGGGTCAATATGTCTACCACTTCATGTTTACCACGGATAAAAACGAATCTTTGCAAATGGCCGTCACTCTATGAGCGGCCATCTCACCGATTTAAGTTTGGGAAGGCATGATGACCTCTATTCATGTAGATCTAATCAATTACATCAACTTTTTTCTAGGGTTAAGGCTCCATATTTTAGGAAGTATAAAAATGATGGTCTGGCCAGCAACATTCTAAAGACTTTAAAAGAAGATGTCAGGATTCTCTTAGGAAATCACTGACAACCGTGGAATAACGGATCTTGAGATATTACGATGAATAATAAGTAAACCAAGCACAAGCAACTATAATAATACGAGAAAGAGAAATCAACTCACAAGACACAAGATTTATAGTGGCTCGACCAATACATACAACGTGTATATATTGTCTACGTCCACTTTGAGCAGCACCAACTCAAATCCACTATGAAGAAAAACGGTTACAACGTCGTGTGAATCTCAGCAAACCCTTGGTTACACCGCAACAATTACCCGGGACGATAACCTTGTCTCTTGTTCCTCACCAATATGCTCTCACAACGAAACCCTAGCTTTAGCCCTAAAAGCTATACAAGAAATCTCTCACCGATCTCTAAATCGTTTTCTACACAATACAATTCTACAAGGCCTAATTACCTATTTATATAGGTTACAAACTTGACCACCAAGAATCCTAACCGGTTTAGGAAACCCCTTCCCTAAATAACCACGGCTAACTTTAGGAAATAATAATTAGTCTTCAATAACTAATAATCTCCCACTTTGAAGACTCATTGATTGTCTTCAATTCTTCTTTTCTTCAACTTTGGATTTGACGGTAAAACATCTTCATGTCAGTGCGGCTCCCCTCTCAGATCCTCATTCTGAGAGACCAACTAAAGCCTTGCAGAGCTTTAGCTTGTCTGATGTAACTCCCTTGGTAAACATATCTGCCGGATTCTTCGAACCAAGAATCTTCTCGAGCTTCAACTCTCATTCTTCTAAGAGACCCCGAATGAAATGATAACGAATATCTATATGCTTCGTCCTAGCATGATAGGTTGAGTTCTTGGCTAAATGTATAGCGCTTTGACTGTCGCTAAACATAACACTATCTCGTTGTTCCTTTCCCTACTCATCAAACAAACCTCGTAACCAAATCATCTCCTTGCTCGCTTCTGTTATTGCTACGTACTCCTCTTCCGTAGTAGACAATGTCACCAACTTCTGTAAACGTGAGTTCCAACTCACTGCAGTTGACCCCATAGTATAAACATAACCGTCGTACTTCGCCTTTTATCTACATCACCTGCGAAGTCTGCATCCACATAACCCCTCAAGATAGAACCACCTTTTCCATAACACAATAGTACGTTTGTGTTACCTCTCAAATACATGAGAATCCACTTTACAGCTTCCCAATGTTTTTTTCTTGGGTTGCTTGCATATCTACTCACTACTCCCACTGCATGTGCAATATCCGGTCTCGTGCACACCATATCGTACATTAGACTTCCAATAGCCGAAGAATATGGTACACTATCCATGTACTACTTTTCTTCATCTTTCTTCGTACACTGCATACTTGAAAGACGACTTTGACTTCCAAGTGGAGAACTAACTGGTTTAACATTCTTCATATTGAACCTTTTCAACACTCGTTCAATATATTCAGCCTGACTAAGCATAAGTACACCCTTAGCTCTGTCTTTTATGATCCTCATACCAAGAATCTGCTTTGCTTCACCAAGATCTTTCATAGCAAACTCACTTGCTAATTGTTTCTTCAAATTCTCAACTTCTTGTAGAGATGTTCGGGCAACCAACATATCATCCACATACATTAATAGTTTGATGTAGTCAGAACCACACCTTTTGAAGTAACAACAATGATCTGCATTACACTGTGAGTAATCAGCTCTATGCATGAAGTTATCAAATTTCTTGTACCACTGTCTCGGGGCTTGTTTTAAGCCATACAAACTCTTCTTTATCTTCCACACCATCTTTTCCTTGCCTTTTACTATGAATCCTTCTGGCTGGTTCATGTAAATTTCTTCATCTAGGTCACCGTGAATAAAAGTTGTCTTTACATCCAACTGTTCAAGGTAGAGATCTTCAGAAGCCACTAGACTTAACACTACTCGAATAGTAGTCATCTTCACAACTGGAGAAAATATCTCGTTGTGATCAACACCAGGTTTTTGCTGGAAACCTTTCACAACCAACCTCTCTTTGTAGCGAATATCTCCATTTGCTTCAGACTTCATCCAATAAACTCACTTGTTATGCAACGCCTTCTTACCTCTTGGTAATTTTACTAACACCCAAGTGCCATTCTCCTCAAGTGAATTCATCTCATCTTCCATAGCAAGTTGCCACTTTTCTGAATCATCAGTCTCTAGTGCTTCTTTAATATCTTCAGGTTCACCTCCATCCGTAAGTAATAGATAATTCAGAGCATACCTTGGGTTTGGTTTTGGAGTTCTTGATGATCTTCGTACTTCTTTTGGAACTATAGGAGTAACTCCCACTGCAGCAGAAGTCTCTTCACCGTGTACTTCTCCGCCATCAACAACACCGTTCCCTTCTTGTACCACACCTTTTCCAGAAACATCATCAATATCGATATACAACTTCTTATCGACGTTGCTTGATCCGACATCTTCAACTTGTGTTTTATTCCTGTCCTTGTACAACTCATTCTCATTAAAAGTGACGTCTCTACTTCTAATAACTTTGTGACCTTCGTAGTCCCAAAGTTTGTACCCAAAAGCGTCATTTCCGTAACCAAGAAATATAAACTTCTTTGCTTGAGCACCTATCTTAGACCTCTCACCGGGACTAAGATGAACATAACCAACACAACCAAAAACTTTCAAATATGAAAGATTTACCTTTTTGTCGTTCCAAACCTCCTCTAGTATCTTCATATCTAATGGACTACTAGGTGTCATATTGATTAGATAAGCATCCGTCTCTGTTGCATGTGCTCAGAAGGTCTCGGGCAAACCAGACTGCAACCTCATGCACCTAGCACGTGCATTCAACGTCCAATTCATACGTTCTGCTACTCCATTCTCCTGTGGCGTTCATGGAACTGTCTTCTCCAAACGGATTCCATTTGTAGCACATAACTGTAAGAATTATGTTTTGTCATACTCACCACCGTTGTCTGACCTTAGATTCTCCAACTTCAGACCGGTTTCTGTTTCAACCAAAGCTTTCCACTTCTTAAACACTTCATACACCTTGAACTTATTCTTCACAAAATAAAGCCACACCTTCCTTGAATGGGGACTGCTCACCACAGTGCATATTAAAGGAAATAAATTCAAGAGAGCATTTGTTGATGTCGGTACTTTCGTCAACATTATTCCTTTGAAAACTCTCAGAGCCGCTGGCATTACTCGACAAGAGGCTACTCACGCTCCCATGGAAATCAGGGATCATGAAGGGACTTCCAGAGACGCATATGGCTATATCGTCCTCAAAGTCAAAGAAAATTTGGCCTGCACCGAGACCAAGTTTTACATAATCCTAGAAGACCCGGGATATAACATGATCCTTGGACGAGCTTGGATTCACGCTGGAAAGAGGGCTCCAATGTCTTCAACACGTCCTGCTGTCCAAGAGGGCTCTGACTCAGAAGAAATAGAGGATACTCCACCTTTTGAGCATCTGTAAGAAGTTGAAGATTTGACGGAACTCACACAGAAGCCTAGAGAAAGTACACATTCTTTCATCAAAAGGTTCCGAACTCAGACAAGTCTTATTCCTCTTCATACGCCAATACTACCAATGTTGAAATATGCTACTCTGGTCCGGGGACTTCTCCCTACTAAAAACTTAGCGATTACCAAAAGCTACGAGTGGATAGTTTCACCTCAGCAATATTACACCAAATGGTTACGCTCAGAGCCCCTTAAAATTGGTCATTCTATCGAGAGGTTTATTGCTGAAGACATGGCTAAGCATGACCGACAGTATGTGACAGACGCATTTATGTGTCTAATATAGCCCAATTGTATATTGTGTTAGTACCCATTTCTGTACTTATTATGGCTTTTTATGTCCCTGTAGGTATTTCTGGAGAAATAAGCTTTTGCGGCGAAATTGGCTAAAAAAGTGGTTTTTGCGCTCGTGGGAGAAAATTACTATACGGACTCTCACTTTGGATAAGGGGTGACCCATTTCCAGGCAGCTGCTAAAGGGACACCAGAACTGGATAGGGGGAGGTCTTCTTCAAATTTCAAATAATGGTTTTTGGCGGGAAAATGCATGCAGCGAGGAGCAGATTTGGAGATCGAATTTCTACGTGATTTTAGGAGATTCAATGGCCTAAATCGATTTCTATGGACTGTAGAAGATCACTCAAGCCCAGTACAATCAATTGGATCCGGCCAATTGGGCTGGAATGGCCGAGAGAGGGTTTCAAAGTCTCAACAGAGAGACGTGTTCTGTTTCGAGTTTAGAAGATTTTTGAGAGATTTCTGGAGGACTTTGACGCTGGATTAACATGTACATGGTCTTATTCAAGTCTAGGGAAGAGTTTGGTAGCTATTTTATAGCTAACAGCACGTGAAAAAGCTCAACAGAAGCGATTATTCTCTCAACAGCGCAGAGAAGAAAAAGAAAAGAAAAAGTCGGAATTTATACGAGATATTTGGGGTCTGTGGGATATATAAAAGTGGTTTCAAGTCATAAAAAGGGTTAGAAAAGTTTAGAGAGAAAGAGGAGAGAGTTCAGAGCCGAAACAAGGAAGATACCATTGATTGTTGCTGCTGCTGCGAGGAGGAAGAACGTGAAGAACAGACTCTCCAAGGCCGTCGTTTATCAACAGTGACATCGACTGTCACTTGTGGGTCGTAGTTCTTCAACGACAACAGCACTTCAGCTTTGTCGTTGATTCTGGACGCCTTCTGTGGGTCGCAAAATTCTGTTTTACATCATTTGCTTGTCTTTCTCTTCATTGTAAAACACTTTTGAGCATCAATGAAATATTTTGAGAGGTTTTCCAACATGATGAGCAGCTAAATTCTTGGTGATTGAGGCAATGGAGGATCTATTCACTCATGTTTGATTGGTAAATTCTTTTTATAAATTCTTAATTATTTATTTTATTTAATTCACTTGGATCAATAAAAAAAGAGATAAAAATGGTTTTCTTAATTAGTTGTGAATCAGTTTGATGTTTTATGCTTAGAATTAATTCTTTGATAAATCATGCTTAAGGATTACAATTTAATATTTGGACACCTTATAGATTAAGAAGTGATTTAATGGAAAAAGAGCTAGATAATAATTATGAAATATTTTTGTAACCAATCAACTTGAAGTAATAGTGAATCCGGAGCCTTAGTCCATTTTAAATCTTGACATCACTCTTTGAAAATTAATTTGCTTTATTTTTATTAAAAAAAAAAGTTACCTTCACAAGTTCGAAAAGAACCCCTTTTACCACTACAACTACAATCACTATTTGAAATACATCAGTATGCTAGATACTCCCCTCTGCACGAGTGTCCATATGTGCCACAGCCATGAAATCAACAGAAGATATTCAAGGAACGAACTACTAAACTGAACAAATTCGAAGAAGGAGATTTGGTTCTCAAGGCAACTAAACGTGATATCTATTCAGCAAGGAGCTCCAATTTGGAAGGACCATTTATGGTTGCTAAATCCATAACCGGAGGATACTACAAGTTGATCAACACAGACGGCAGAACCCTTCCAGTAATTCACGAAAATTGTCTTAAGGCATTTGTCTAAAATTATTGGGCATTTGAGGTACTGGACGTTTGAACATTCATGACGTCTGGATTTGGCATTTAGGATTTTCTTTCATTGTATTTCAATTCCTCCAAAACGTTTGCAATACTTGCAATCAGTATTTGAATTCAGCAATTTATCAAAACTCAGTTCATTTTACTAAATCTCTATTAAATCCAAAAGAAAATCCTCAATCATCTACCAATTCAAGCTAATATCAAAAACCAAATAAAAACCTCACATCTCTCAGAAGTTCAAAAGATTATGAAAAGGAAATCAAAGAAAATCAGCAAAGAAAGATTTTCGCTCATCTGCATCCTTCAAGACTTGCAAGGCCGCCTTCTCCTTGTTCAGCTCTTCAGTCAGCCTGGCAATCTTGTCTTCTTTATCCATCACAACATCGTTGGGAAAGGGTATGTTGTTCTCATATGAGTCCTTGATAGCATTTATTTTCTATCGAAGCCACTTTA
This sequence comes from Papaver somniferum, assembly GCF_003573695.1. Taxonomy (NCBI): domain Eukaryota; kingdom Viridiplantae; phylum Streptophyta; class Magnoliopsida; order Ranunculales; family Papaveraceae; genus Papaver; species Papaver somniferum. The sequence continues at coordinate 33,220,871 of NC_039359.1, read as the reverse complement.
CATTGAAACCAAGTCTTTCGGAATTCTCCAAGTTGAACTCCCAATCAAAGAGTACATCTGAAGTCACAGTATTTCTGGCCCTAGTGCATATATCACTTATAACACGCAAGATAACACTTACTTGCATGGTTAAGGCATAATCACGTCCAGTATTCCTATCAACAATTATGTGGCCGAACTTCTTCCATATTTTCTCGTACAAGCCCGCATATCCAATGGGAACGCTGAACCCACCAACTAGTTCATGATACAAGAGTGATGCATCAAATGGGGGACCAAAAGCAACTCCTTCAATTGGATATTCATGCACCACTATACGGTTTTCAATTACTGGAGCAACTTCTACAATCGTGGCAACAGTTTCTTCAGTCTCCTTTACCGGTGGATCGGTTTCTTCTGTCACTGAAGCAACAACAATCGTGGTTTCCATAACTTCAGTGACAACCTTCTCATGGCCTTCAAGTGAAGGGATGGTTGTCTCTTCATTAATAACTCCAGAGTAGCTTGAGTTATCCTTATTGGTTTCAATATCCTCAACTTCGGTGTTTGGCACCTAATGCGAAGATTACATGAGGTTAGAGCAATCTAAACATGAAACCAAATGAGATCATAAAATACAGCATACACGAAGTCCAAAATCATCAAGGTTCATCATTATACACTCAAGTTACGAGCAAATAGCATGAAAGTCATGAAAATACGTTTTTGCGGCAAGCTCGTCTGAAGAGACTATACTCTTCCCTGTACTAAATGAAGAACTAGCAGAAATATAAAAGTAATATGAGGATGAGTTATATACAATTATCTTCGTATGGATGTCCTCTACCACATGTCAAAATTTCATAACAATCCGATGAACGAGCAAGGAGACGTGGTCAAAACATTGGAAACGTACAGTCTGAAAAAATTCTGAAAGTTTACTGTTTCGCCTTTTTCAGGCCCTGAACGTGCTCAAAATTTAAAAATCTTCTTACTTAAAGCTTGGAAATTTTCCGGGATTAAAGATACATATGCAAATCACGAAAATCTGACTTTAAATGAAGGTTTTATGGTGTTTTTGCTAAAATGCTGGGTTCTGTATTTTCTGACGACGAATTTCGACAAAGTTTTTCGTATATGTACATGGATTCTCATTCATTCATTCACAAATCATAAATTTCATACTTCTATGAAGATGTTACAAGATATGTACTTACTTGGGAAGTTTCTGAAGTGTTCAAGGGATTGAGATTGCCCGTGTCAGCATCACGAGTATCATTGCTTCCATTCGGTTATGAACCCTGGGAATTTTCTTTATCTCCATCCTTCAAAGGTGAACGATCATCAACACTATCCACTTCCACGGCGACATCCTCCTGGACATATCTTCAAACAATTATTATTCTATCTACAAAGCATCATATTTGGTTATGTGAAGGAGTACTCACGTCATTCTCTTCTTCAACACTCAAGTCAGAAGCCGTCAGCCCAGCGGAAGGGAATTGAAGACCACCAATATTTGATGGAGCAAAGTTCTGTAACCGAATAATGAATGTTGGTTTACGATCCTAATAATACGGATAAGAAAAAGTCACGGCGAAAAAGTGTTGACAACTCACCAAGGAAACAACTGGAGACTTTATGGTGTTAGGCAACAGCCTACAATTCTTGTTCCCGCCTTCTCCACCATGAATGATTGTTTCTGCTTCTGAGAAGTTTACTTCAATTCGAGGTCTCACAACGCGACCCTCGTGCAAAATAAAAATTAGTACAATAATCGAAAAGGAAATTATTTTAATTCCACTATGCAAAAGATACATACTGGTGAACATCCTGGAGATACTTTTCGCTTATCGCCATCGCCAGAAATATGTTTCAATCCTGGTCGAGAAGCAATCATCTCAGGTGAAGGAGGCTCTTTCACTAAAGGTTGGTTGATCTTTACAAAGTCGTGCAAACGCTCAAGCTGTTGATCCCAGAAATCTATGTAACCGGAGTTACATATGTGACCCGTTCAGAACAAGGGAACCAGTAAGAGCTTCCTTCCACATGTGTGCGATCTAAACAAGTCCTAAGCTGCTCCACTGATGGTTTCCTCCTTCGAAAAGTTGGAACACATTGATCCATACCCATTTGACGAGCTGCTCTATCGATGTTGTATTCTTCTACTAAAAAGCCTCCGTACATTGCTGATATCAGATGACCCAGAGTACAACTCAACATAAAGGATCCCTCGTCGTCGCTCAAGTCAGCACCGGATTTCAAGGTCATACTCTATTCGGTATTGAAGGTCGACAATTGAGAAACATAAGGAGGAACTGACGCCCAGGGGCGAAAATTAAACTTGGATTCACTGTCTAACACATCAATGAAACGTGTCTTGGATTGGGGTTTCTTTGTAGACCAGCGCATAATCCTGGCATTTTCATTCTCAGGGAAAATGCGACGAGAATCAGCAGCATTCATACCTTGCAAGATACTACGAGGAATAGGTGCATAGTTCTTGAAACGCTCCCACATAAGGGCTTGAAGAAACATCATGTTGGCGCAACATTCAATCTTCATGAAACCATTCGAAATGATGGAGTCTATAACTAAGGAGTCAAGGTTAGAATACAAATAACCCAGGGAAAGACTACCTATGGGAAGTTGTTCACCTTGAGCCAGCTTAACGGAAAGAGGGACTACAAATGGCTTTAGCAAAGTCCTAACATCCTCAAATATGTCCCTGGACAACCATAAACACAAGAGTGCAACAATGGATAACATACCATCGACGGGTCTATCAAGAGGAGTATCTCTCGGCCACCAGTGTATTAACTAGTGGGCATAACAACCTTCGCCAAATGCTTCATTAGTTCTCTCCATTTTAGTTGTTAAGATGTTGGAAACTGCTTCCTCCTCTGTCAAAAGCTTTCCAGAAAAGTTACTTGTGATTGGGAGATGCAACAAAGCAACTACATCCTCCAAAGTGATGGTAAACTCTCCCACCTGCATATGAAGGTATGGGTTGGAATGCACCAGCGAGCAAGAAGAGCTACAATACCTCGCGCATCATGGAAAATGAACAAGTCTCCAGATGCTTGGATAGCCCTGGTCATCTGTGCTCTATCCAACATGTCTCTAACACGAGGAAAAACAAGCATATGTCTCGCCCATCCAGAGAATTTTTCTAAAGGTCTTCGAGAAAGCTTGAATACTATAATTGATGCAAGGAAAAGTCCTCGTTCAAGACAAAACCGAATAGCTGCTCGAGGAGTCACTAGTTTCTTATGAACGACCTCTCTGGGATTTATTAGAGGACGAAATGCTGGAGATTGAAGATGCTTTTCAGTTCCCTGCTGAACCTCGAAAAATGCATCATCTATATTTGGAACGTTTTTGAGCCCGGGAGTTTCTTCTTCTTCTTCACTAGCAGAAGTCTCATCCATGCATGTATCGTCTCTGGAGGCATTATTTTCTTGGGAGTCAGACATCCTTGCGGAGTAACTGCAATATGCACACAATACTCTACTTCAGTCTATCACCCACACAAGATACAAACTTCAACAAGATGATGGAATCATGCACATGTCAATTTCGCAACGAAATGGCAATTCTTAAACCCTTACCTTTTACAATTCCACTAACAGTGATTGTGATGCAAGGGTTAGCACCTCAAAACTAGTTCGTTCTTTGAAACCTGCATTAACGAACAAAACCTTATCATAAGATTGAAACCAGTTTTTCATAAAATCGTGAACACAATTTTCACAGTATAAATATCCACAACTAAGCTATGAAATCTACACCAAGACAATATTTCATCATAAATAAATTGTCTAAATTCGAGGGTTACTCAAAACCCATGTTTTGATTTTACGAAACAATGAAAACCGTGATTAACTCACGTAAAAAATAAAAAATTTGACGTGAATTCAGGCTCACGTGAGTTTACCAAAAGAAAATGTTCTTGTGAAGCTCCACGGTTTCACATATATATATATATTAAAAAAATCTCTATTTTCCTTCGTACGAGCATTTTTCTTTAAAACGAAAGTTTATCTTAGTTTTGTGAAAGCTCACATCTTTTAGGACAAAGTTTTGGTTTCCATGAAAGCTCATAAACAAAATTTTATCACTGGACACAGGTCTATTTCAAAAGAAAAATCTCTCTCAAGTTAGGGATTATTGCTAGTCTCTTGAACTAATGATCGAAAGAACATACATTTAATAAAATAAGGGTTTTCTACAAAACTCACACTAATATATACACATGTATAGAATTTCAACATAATCAAAGCATGGGCAATTCATGAAATCATAAAAAAAAAAAAAAAAAATTGGCCGCGTACCTGGTCGGCGCCGGCAGGAAGTTGGCGGACGATGCTAGCTCCGGTCGGACGGCGGCATCGCTCCGGCAATTTTTTTTTCTTCTCCTGCTGCTGACGTGAGGGAGATGGTGAATTGATGAAGGTGGTGGTCGGCCAAGGTGAGAGAAAAAGAAAGAGAAGGGATTAATTCCCTTTTATATCAAATTTTATTTCCAAAACCTAATTTCCTAAGGATTTCCTTATCGGGCCCGACCCGTGAACCCTAAAACTACCAAGGACCCGTCATCAAATCAGCGGTTCTATACCAATTTATGCTCTCTGGATGACGCTCTATTATGCCACTGGGCTTTTGCTTAAACCATGGTTTGCTCATTCAGTCGAAATCCGGTAATATCTTATCTTTCAAGTTCAATTACTTATTTTTGTCAGGGGACTTAATGTAGATGGTGGATTTTCGACAAAGGAAAAATCGTAACCATAATTATACATACTCATGATCCGGAAATCGGATGAGTATTGAGACTCATGTCTCTCAATAAAGCGTGAAAGCTCATGTCATAAAATCTCTGACTGAGAAAGCTGTCTCTAGAGTATACGTAGATGTGTTGTCTCCCGGCTGAGGCCACAACACGTCTCATGAATACTGAGCAATTTCAGTAATTATTTCTATATAGAATCAAAAGATTGGATGACTCCTAGACATCGTGCCTGCTAGTATAGAGCAACAACGTCTTCAGGATGCAACCAGGTTTTCCCTGACTATATAGGAAGAAATATGACACTCCATCAAGTTCATATTGCTCAACTCTCAGATAATTAATGCTCCTAGATAAGAATCCTTGCTAGTATAGAGCCATCAATTAATTATCTCTAATCGTAGCCGAATATTCAACTATATTCTACGATTCTTCGAATGTTTCTTTACTTCAATTTATGGTTTTCCCAGCAGAATTCCATGGGTTAGTAATAAATATTCAACGTGCAGGCATCTGAGCATCAAATAAGCCCTGACTAAAATGGTGCAAGTGTGTTTAGCAATAATGCACAGACCAACATCTGAATGCGCGAACGAGCATTTCAGAACACGAAGGAACGATGAACCTATGCAAAATAGAAAGAAAAAAATAATAATAAAATATTTGCAAAGGCGCCAGGGGACTAGGCTCACCAGCCGATCTGTCATGCGTGACCAGTCCCGCGCCCAATTTTATATTTTATCATATTTTATTATTTTTCTCTGATCTCATGAAAATCCTTTCATTTGAACAAATCTCCTTCGTTTCAAGGAAATTCCCTAATCTCATGATATTTCCTTATGTCAAAGAAATAATTAGGAAAGGTGTCGCGGGACCAAGCCAACTAGCCGCCCGGCCGTGGCTGGTCCCACACCTCACAGTTCCTTATTATTTTATTATTTCCCTCATCCCATGAAAATTCTATGATTTCATGAATTTTCCCTAAACCCAGGAAAATTATTATAAAATTAGGGAAACCGTAGGACCGGGCTCTAGCCAGCCAGTCAGGCCCTAGCCGGTCCCACACGCCCCTTATTTTATTATTATTACTTGTTTTGTTTTTCTCATTCCATGAAAACTCCCTGATTTCAGCAAAATACCTTGGCTTCAACAAATCTCTTTGATTTTATGAAAATTCCCTAAAATCATGAAAATTACATAATATTGGGAAGAGTGCCCTGGGACCGTGCCCGTTGGTTGGCCGGCCATGCCTTGGCCATTTCCGGTCCCACACTCCATCATTCCCTATTTTATTATTATTATTTTATTTCTCTCATCTCATGGAAGTTCCCTAATTTCAGAAAACTCTCCAGTTTCATGGAATTTCCCTCAATTCAGAGAAAATACATAAAATTATATAAACTGGGAAAAGTGTGTGGGACCGTGCTTGTCAGCCGTCCGGCCATGCCCTAGCCGTGGCCGGTCCCACACCTTGCAATTCCCTGTTTTATTTACTATTTTTCATTATCTCATGTATTTTTCCTAGTTTCAGCAAAACCCTGGATTCAACATATTTTCTCAAAATATTGAAACTCTCAGGACTGAGGCACGAACACTATGGTGACACGGGCACATCCCCTTGACCGACCAAGGGTGTCCCTAAGGCTTGCAAACAGCCGGTCTCACACGTTTTAACGATTTTAACTTAATTTGCTCAATTGCTCATATTAGGTTCAAACTCTTTTCAAACCAAGGAAGGTTTGCTAAAACGACCATCAATTGGTCCCGCGGTCACCAAGAGACGGTCGACCCTCATCTTTTTATAACTAGGTTTTATTATCTGACGCTCACACGAGTATTATTTTAATAAATGATTAAACCAGCATTTAATCATTTTTTCACCAACTGGTCTTCAAGAGACTTTGGTATTTTTCCCATTCGAGCATCTGGGCGTTACGTGGTGGACTTATCATCCCAAGTATCCGGTCCCTTTGCTCTGTGCGGTTGATTTTCAATAAATCATCAATTTTAGGGTTTTGAATCCAAAGCTCTGCAAAAACGTGATTCTTATCAGATTCAAATACTGATAATTTTATGTTGATCCCATGACCAACACTTTTATTTATTATACTCGACCCAGCATTCAGTATCTTAAATTAATATTTTAATTTGGTCCTGCTATCAACAATTCATCAAACGAGCAGTATTTGCTCAAACCAGCAATATTTGCTCAGATTAAAGAATATTGGTTTAAATATCAATATTCAACAATTCAACAACACAGTTTGCTGGTCTTAGGTTAACAACATAGTAATACCTCGTCCCAGCAGACATGTTCAATCCATGAGTCTCATAACATTTGCAAATTATGTTCAACTCAGCAATACAATGACTCATCGTCCCATAAAGTTAGCAACTGACTCCACAATCACGAGACATCAATCGTGTCACATGGGGGATATTAGCTAGGGTTTTGGTCTGGCGGTCTGCGGAACGTGTGTTCATACACACGATGAGAATGTGAGCAAGTCTTGCAATCAGTTGTAAGAGTCAGCAAAGTAGTGGGTGGAAAATTAACCAAGTCTCTGCACGATGAGCAACTGGTTTTGACATGATTTCCCACTTCCACACTCTTTGGTTTCAGCAACTGTCACACTTCATGGGATCGTGGTGTTTTCAACTCCGGTATTATAAGATGTCTTTGAATCCCGATTGAAATGACAAGATTAGAATACTCGAACATTCTTCTAAAACAAGGATTTTCTCGGCAAGTTCATACAGACAATCTTTCGTCTACATGAAATCATCATCTGAGCAATCACTCTCAATTTAGTAAAATTCAATCATTCAGAGTGTTCTTACGCTGAATTCATAACACACCTACAATCTCATATCACCATTGATCCCACATATTTCTCAGCTTCCCTCCTACAGATCAACCCATCCTCTCCTGTGACCGATTGACTCTGGAACGGTCATTGTTTTTGGTTTAGGCCGGGGTATTAAAGATTGATCTCTCGAACTTAAAGTACTACCTTCTTGCAGTGCATCTGTGTGAGGTTTAACATTTCGCTCGGTTCAAGGAGTTTCCACACGGACGCCTCCTCAATTCCGCAAAAACCAGCAAATCGTTTTTCCCCATCTACAACTCGGTCATTCATAGCATTACTATAACTTCCCTATTCATTGCGGGTTGGTTATTCGTCAGCACGGGTTTAGCCTACGATGTGTTTCGAAGCCCTCAGCCAAACGAGTATTTTACAGAGAGTCGACAAGGAATTCCATTAATAACTGGCCGTTTTGATCCTTTGGCACAACTCGATGAATTTAGTAGATCCTTTTAGGAGGCCCCAATGACTTTAGATCGAACCTATACATGGACTAGTTGTACCTACCGTTTCTTTTTTGGGGTCAATATCAGCAATGCAGTTCATCCAAAGATAACCTAACCCGAATTGACTTATAGAGCTATGACACAATGAAACCCGAAAGAACAAAATGTTGAATTGAATCGTACCATTCTTTACTGGGGGTTATTACTCATTTTTGTACTTGCTGTTTTATTTTCCAATTATTTCTTCAATAAGAAAAAGAGAGAGTATAGTGCGAATTCTCTATATCCCACTCGGAAGGATCTCATCTCAAAATTATCCATGGATGTTTATGTCTTTAACATGACCACTTGATGAAATATGGAAGGAAGTGGGGTAAATGGCCGATACTACTGGAAGAATTGCTCTTTGGTTGATAGGTATTGTAGCCGGTATTCCTGTGATCGGTTCAATAGGTGTTTTCTTTTACGGTTCATATTCCGGGTTGGGTTCATCCCTGTAATATATAGTATGAACTGAGTTGTAGACAGGAAAAAGTAAGAGCTCAACGAGACCTTACCCCTTTTGTTTTAATTCGAGGGGTAAGGCCCCGTTGAGCTCTTACTTTTCCAACGATATTTTTATTTATTTCATAACAAAAAAGTTTACAGTTAATACAAACATACTATTATATTCGTATAAATGAAAAGATGTCCTTATTGCTCCGATGTTTCAAATCGCTCTTTTTTTAAGATGATGCTTTTGGAGAATTAACTCTATTGATTGGATTCATAATACCTGTTCCTACATAGTATGTATTCGTCCGAAATAGGAAAAAAGAACGGGAATGAATCTATTTTCTGAATGACATACATAATATGGATTCCTATAGATGAGACATCATCCAAAGAATTTCTATACTAATAGAAGCTTACTCCATTTATTTTATTATCTCACCAAAGTTTTTTTTTTTTTTTTAGAAGTTCATTGATGAAGTTCGAGTTACTAGTTACTCAACGAGCTACTCCATTCCACCCCCCCTTTTTCTTGTCTGCTACTTTTTAGAAATCGAAAGCGGCGAGGTTCCGATAAACTTAGAAAAAAGGGAATATTACTTTTTAGGCGTAAGGGGATTAAGAATAATTTTTCTTTCGACGCAAGAAAAGAAATTTTCACCATTTTCTTGTGTCGAAGATTAGAAAGATAAAGAATCCCTCCTATAATAAATAGGTTGTTCCTTTTATTTATTCCTTGCTTTATATTCTCCTACCACTTATGTCGTTTATCTACTCCTATTCGAATTTGATTCCCTTTTTCTATATGGAATAAAATACTTTTGATTTCATTTATTTCGTGGCATTTCAAATTTGACGATAGTGAGATAGTAATGCAACTCCTTTTTGGATTGAAAAAGGGAGTTGGATTCACGTCAAATAATGCGTTCTTCACAATATAATACTAGTCTATTTCTAGCGTGAAAAGTAAAAGCTAAATGCTTCCCAATATCTGGTATAAAAACAAACAGTAGCAGCAAAGCAAGTAAACGAAATACTATTTTTAACCGTACATAATTACATCGATCAACAAAAATTTGGTTTTTATTAACTTTATATGTGTGTTAATAAATACGTGGACCTAAAAATTCATTTCAGACAATTGAACCTTCTCGAATTGGTTCTTTTTCAAAACCAAAAATATTTGTGCCAGAATAACAGATGCCAAGAAGAACAAAAAGACTTGGACACGTGATGGATCTTGAAGTACTATTTATGCATCTCCCTGACCAAATCCACCCACGTTGGGATTACTTGTTAGTGGCTTATCAAGCTTGATAGATTCGCCTTCGGACACAAGAAGTTCCGGTCCTGGGGGTATAATATCGACCACTTGGTGACCGTCTGACGTATCTGCTATGCTTATTTCATATCCCCCTTTTTATTTACGTACAATTTTACTTATTATACCTGCTGATGTAGCATTATAGACTGTATTGTTACTCTTACTCCCATCGGGATAAATCTGACCCCTACCTCTGTTCCCGCCTACAGATATATGATATTTTAAGAAGTAAACGTCTTTTTTAATAGTGAGGTCTGGGGAAAGAATAAGAAAGGTGATTTCACTATATTTATGACCTGGGATAAGACCTATCACAAGAATATTTTTTTTTGGACGATAACTCTGAAAAGACGTAGATGGCCAAGTTATTAAAAAAGACGAGTTATTATTCTTGTGATAGGTCCTGTTATTACATATAGTGAAATCTACGATAACTCTGAAAAAGAATAGTGAAAAGACATATCCCATTTCTGACCCGCGCAAAAATAGGATATGCATATGAAGTAGATGGCCAAGTTATTACATATAGCATGATCGATACAGAAATGGATCGAGCCATCTTCTCCTTTATCCAAGAAAAGATATTTCTTTTTTGCATGGTCCAATCATTGATCCCGAGAATTTCTACAATAAATTAGGTAGGTTACTAGTATAGTTCCCTATCCACGATTTTGCTATTGTAATGGAATAATTTTACTGGAATGGAACACATGAAGAGTCTCTGGGATGGGTATAAATATAAAAGGTGAGTAATTTTTTGAATGCTTTGTTTGTGTATGTACAAACAAAGTAAAAAAATTATGATTTGATTAATATTGGTGAATCAGTCTTTAGTCATTCATTGAATGATAAATCACTACAAGTGACGGAGATACGCGATTTAAATAACGCAAAATCCAATATTTTAAAAGTGTATCTAAAATGACTGGGAAAGTGGAAACAAGACCAGATATAATTTGATCATTATGATAAAATCCAAAATCCTTGGAGATAGAGACAATCATTAGTTCCCAACCATGAGGCGAATGGAATCCGATACATAAATCAGTTAATAAAAGAATAGAAAAAGCTTTTATTATGTCACTTAAGTTGTAGAGGAATTCTTTCACCCAAGAATTAAGAACGAGAAGTTCTTCATTACCTAGAATAGAATAACCACTTAGAATAGCGAAACAGATTATATTTGTCGAGAAGTGCAAAATGTTATGAATATGACCTTCATTTTGCATCTTGACCAATTATATCGTTTCTTTGTGGATTTCTATATGGAGCTTTTGTATATGTGTCTCTGGGTACTCCTTTATAATTTCGTCCAAAAAGAAAAGTTCTTCTAATTCTATGAATTTTTTTAGAATATTCTTTTCTTTAATATCATTCAAAAACATTTCGGGTTGCCTAGTATTCCACCAATTTGTAACCCAGGATTCCAGATTTTTATTAAATGAGAGAGAAACCCACCAGGGTAAAAATAAAATAGATGCAAGATATGTGAGGGTAGTGAATGTTTTCTTTTGTGGCATTTTTAATATGTAAATTACTAAGGAAACCACCTCTTTCGTCGACTCTATCCGGTCGAAAATTTCTATGAAGCATGAGTTCTATAAAATGAAGATTCCTTAGTTATGTTCCTTCCCCCCATGCTAACAAAACATTAATTATTCGCAGTTCATTTCAAAATACTTCAATTGGTACGCGCAAGAAATAGGCCAATTCCGCCGCTTTTTGTTCAATTTCTCGTGGAGTCAGATTCTCATCAGTACGAGTCAAGGGAATGGCTCCCTGACCTCTGATTTCCATATAAAGGACACGACGAGGAAAAAGACCCTCTTTAATTTCGATTCTAATCGACTGGACATCTCTCATAAGGAATCGAAGGAAGATACGACGATTTATTCCAGGAAATCCCCAACGAAAAATACACACTATTCCTTCTTTTCGATCAAATCGGTCATAACCACTACCTACATTCCAAGAAATTGTGCACCATAAATAGGAGATGATGAACATACCCGCGATACCATAGAAAGACATAACGATGCCTTGTAGAAAAAGAGGATTTCCTGAGACGGGAATAAGATATCAGATTCCTACCATATACTAGAAGTTCTAACCAATAAGAACCCTAGTGAAACTAAAAGAAGGATACAGCCCAGCAGAAATTACTTGTTTTTCGAGACCCCGTTATAAGTTCTATCCATATACGTTCTGAGCGCCAGTTCATACTAGATCCAGTTGCATTTTATTGGAATTGAGAGAATAACCCAAATGAATTTTACTTTACTTTTTTGTTCCCGAAGTAACTCTCATCAACTAGCACTATTATGATGTGAACCATTAGAAATAATTCATCAAATTGGTTAAATATAAAAGCGTCTGCTTCATAGGAATCTAGACAATCTTATTTTTTTGAACATGAAGAAATAAAGAAGCCATTGCAATTGCCGGGAAAACTAGGCCCACTAAAGGCACAAAAATAGAGGGTAAATCAAAAGTTGTCATAGAATGGATACCTCGATTTAAAATTTGTACCTGTTATAAAGATATCTTATGATAAATATCTATTTATTATAAGTATAGAATAATAAGTGCAAGGAATGTAGAACTAAATATGAGTTCTCACGGGAAATATTGAAATATGCACGATTTCTATTCTATTATTTTATAGATTTGAATTTTTCTATATCTATAATACGTAAGAGGATAAGATGAAATTCTTTTTCTTCATAAAATTTTGCTAAAACAAAAGAAGAATGTATTCTTTTATCCTGTTGATCGAAACTTCCTGATTACTAATCAGTAATATAGCACCAATTATAGGTATAAAATACATATCTGGAGGAAAAAAAAAAGTAAGTAGAAACTTCTGATTCTTTTTACAATATAAAGATCTTATGCCCGTAATGAAAACGAACTCTTCTTTTTTTCTTTACCAATAACTAAAAAACTTCTTTGCCGCAAATAAAATAACTGAATTGAATGCTCTACTTGATTGAATTTTGATTTAAGGGAAAGAAACCGTGAAGCTGAAATAACTCACCCAGAACACTTTTTAAAGGATTACGTGGTACGATTGAGTCCAATAAGCCCTTGTGGAATAAATACTCAGCCGCCTGGGAACCATCAGGTACTGTCTTATTCAATGTTTGTTCAATTACTCTTTTACCCGCAAATGCAATGTAGGCATTAGGCTCGGCAATAATGATATCTCCCAACATACCAAAACTTGCAGTCACCCCACCGGTTGTAGGAGATGTAAGGATTGATACATAGAATAACTTTTTATTTGATTGATAATTATATGAAGCGGAAGATATTTTAGCCATTTGCATCAAGCTCAAACTTCCTTCTTGCATGCGCGCTCCTCCCGAAGCACAAACTATAATAAGAGGTAGAGCTTTACGAGTCGCATGCTCGATCAAACGGGTAATTTTCTCGCCTACTACGGATCCCATACTGCCCCCCATGAACTGAAAATCCATAACCCCAATAGCTATGGGAATACCATTTAGTTGACCTATGCCTGTTTGAATAGCCTCGGTTAACCCTGTTTTTCTTTGATAAGAATCGATACGATCTTTATAAGGTTCCTCTTCTGAATGAAATTCAATGGGGTCCATAGAAACCATGTCTTCATTCATAGGATCCCAAGTGCCCGGATCAACCGAAAGCTCGATTCTATCTGAACTGCTCATTTTCAAATGATATCCGCATTGTTCACAAACATTGAGTTTTGACTTAAAAAATTTCTTATAATTTAACCCATAACAACTCTCGCATTGAACCCACAAATGTCTGTATTTTTTATTTATATCGAGATCATTATATCTTCTTCTCATATTGAAATCACTTCTATTTGTGCTAATTCGTATACTGGAACTCTCGTTGTCACTACTATTTACACTTTCATTACAAATGTAACTATACATGTAACTGTCGCTGTAATTGTAACTATCGCCTGAAATGTAATTATCAATACTGATTTCAGAACGAAGATAACTATCAATGCAATTAAAAATGTGATTATTCCAACTATATTGAGTATCATACATATAACGATCGTAGTAGTGATTGTCGCTTTGAGAACCATTATTCAGATAACTATAAAAGGAACTTTCTAGTTCATTCATAAAAGAGCGATCGTTGTCAATCTCGAAAATAAAATTTTCAATATTAAAATATATCGAATAACTGTTACCATTACGATCCCTAACTAAAAAGATGTCATCAGAGATCAAACTCCGAATGTCCCTGACATCGAAAAAAGTATCCATATTATTAGCACTGGAATTATCACTATCGTCCCCACTATCAATATTTTTATCCCTATCATATATAACGGGATCTTCACTTCCACTGGTATTTTCAATAGGACCAAGACTATCCATTGATTTACTTAGCCCAGACCTATGTTTTAATTCCTCGTTAAACAACATCGAATGGAACCACCTTTTTTCCATAGAGCTTGTCTGCCCCCCTATTTGAATGTAAATACAATAGATGAATAGTCATTCGATGAATAATAATTTGAATATATCCTCTCGGAATAAGCATATAGATCCAATAGAATAATTAACTAATCACGGATGAGTCTTGAAAAAAAGGATTCTTTTTTTTGGGAATCTGGATATCACTTCACTATCAATCTATATGATGGAACCCTTTCTTCAATTAGAATAGAAAGCGAGGGTTATCCCGTGCCGTGTACAAATTCTAATCGAAAAGATTTGTTCTCTCCTAGGAAGAATTCTTTTTTGGAGAATAATAAGTTTCTATTGCAATGCGGAAGGAAAAGGGCAATATACGGGACGGGGATAAAGCGTTGTGACCATTGGCTCGATTCGACCATAGTCCGGATTAAGGGGTATAGAAAATATTCTACTAATCCCATCTCAAGGATCCAAAGGATTAATTATGAATCCAACAAGAGAAGGATTCTAATTGTTGAGTCTTAGATCTTGTATTTAAGATTTTGTATACCGAAATCCAGTATGTATATATGCCTGGAAAATGAAATAGGAACCTTATTCGTTATTCGGATCAATCCTTTTTTAGTAAAAGATTGGGACGAGTTTAATTGCAATTCAATTAAAGGAACGAACGGTAATTACTGGATTACAAAGTATCCATTGCTTGAAAATCTAATTTGATTTCCTTCCATACTTCACAAGCAGCTGCTAGCTCAGGGCTCCATTTGCAAGCTTCACGTATAATGTCATTACCTTGACGAGAAAAATCACGTCCCTTATTACGCGCTTGTACACACACTTCTAGGGCTACTCGATTTGCTACAACACCCGGTGCATTACCCAAAAGGTTTCCTAAAGTTCCTCCACCGAACTGTAGTATAGAGTCATCTCCAAAGATCTCAGTCAGAGCAGGCATATGCCAAACGTGAATACCACCTGAAGCCACAGGCAGAACTCCCATTAGAGATACCCAATCTTGGGTGAAATAAATACCACGACTTCGGTCTTTTTTAATATAATCATCACGTAGTAAATCAACAAAGCCCAAGGTTATTTACCTTTCCCCTTCCAGTTTACCTACTACGGTACCAGAGTGAATATGATTTCCACCAGACATACGTAATGATTTCGCTAGTACACGGAAGTGGATACCATGATTCTTCTGTCTATCAATAACTGCATGCATTGCGCACTGGATGTGAAGAAGTAAGCCATTATCTCGGAAATAATGAGCCAAGATAGTATTTACAGTGAATCCACCCGTTAAATAGTCATGCATTACAATAAGAACTCCCAATTTTCTGGCAAATACATCCCTTTTCATCATTTCTTCGCATGTACCTGCAGTAGCATTCAAGTAATGTCCTTTGATTTCACCTGTTTCGGCCTGTGATTTATAAATTGCTTCGGCACAAAATAAGAAACGGTCTCTCCAACGCATAAAGGGTTGTGAATTCACGTTTTCATCATCCTTGGTAAAATCAAGTCCACTACGTAGACATTCATAAAACTCCCTACCGTAGTTCTTAGTAGATTACCCCAATTTTGGTTTAATAGTACATCCCAATAGGGAACGACCATACTTATTCAGTTTATCTCTTTCAACTTGGATACATTAAGATGGTCCTTAGAAAGTTTTAACATAAACAACAGGAATTCGCAGATCCTCCAGACGTAGAGCGCGAAGCACTTTGAACCCAAATACATTACCCACGATGGAAGTGAACATGTTAGTAACAGAACGTTCTTCAAAAAGGTCTAAAGGATAAGATACATAAAAAATATATTGCTTGTCTTCTCCAGCAACGGGATCGATGTCGTAGCATCTTCCTTTGTAATGATCAAGGCTGGTAAGTCCATCGATCCACACAGTTGTCCATGTACTAGTAGAAGATTCGGCAACTACCGCGGCCTCTGCTTCCTCAAGTGGAACTCCAGGTTGAGGAGTAACTCGGAATGCTTCCAAGATATCAGTATCCTTGGTTTCATAGTCAGGAGTATAATAAGTCAATTTGTAATCTTTAACACCAGCTTTGAATCCAACACATGCTTTAGTCACTGTTTGTGGTGACATAAGTCCCTCCCTACAACGCATGAATTAAGAATTCTCACAACGACAAGGTCTACTCGACATGAATTATCCGTTAATGAAACCTTTAACATGAATCTTTCACAAAATTCTCAATAAATATTATCAACTAATCAGAATGGTTGGTTGTTAGACCACGATGTTTCATTATTGTATACTCTTTCATATGTATGGCGCAACCCAGTCCCTGTTGTTCAAGTTTTGAATCCCGTACTTTTTTTAATCTAAACTTATAAAAAAAAAGGAAATTCACTCTTGACAGTGCTATATGTTGTATACGTAAATCCTAGATGTAAAACTATCCGGAATTCGTCCCTAAAAAGGTAGAGAAGAGGCGGAAAAATATATGCTGAAATAAGAATAATGGCCAATGTGAAAAAAAAAATGAATCATAAATACAGTTCAGGTTCGAATTCCATAGAAAATATGGGTGGGATTGTCTATAATGCTAGAGAACTGAAACGCTCCCTCATGGTTTTTATCCATCTACCTCATTTTTTAGGTTGTGAAACTTGAAAATAGAACCTCTGTAGTCTGGAAAAATTGAGAGTTCCTATTGTAATGCATGACTATTTAACGGGTCAAGTTCGGGCAAAGGTGAAAGAAATTAAAGATTACAAATGTAGATAAAAATAAATACAAGTAATGCATGACTGTCTACATTCCTATTGTAATGTTTTATCTACATAGAGTAAAATTAAATAAATACAAGTAATAGTATTTATTTTGCCAATTTTTAATGACTATTAATTTGTCATTAAAATAGTCTAAATACCAATGGTATGAAAAGTTGCAAATGGAACTGATATTACACCAAAATATCAGATCCAAGAGTACATAACAGACCTAAAAAAATTATAATTTTATAATTGCTAGCAAAAAATGAACATGACATTACAACTGAATATTAAAATATTCCTGAATCGACTTCTACTAAGTGTAAGATATTTATAAGAGTTTGGCTAGCTAAGTACTAAATGATATGCTTAGAATAAAATATAGGTACGTGACAGATCAAATATTAGTCATGGTATCTTTATATGGAAGATCTAGATGGGTTCCTATGCACTAAGCTCTCCTAAACCAAGATAGCTAGTTTTTAGAAAACTCGACAATTTTGTCATGGCAATCACATATGTGCATATGAACCACATCTTCTAGCAAAAATTAGACTTGTGCCTATCTGGAATACCAAAAAAGATTCATCTGCGTCAATGATAAAATACATGGAATGGAAATTTGTGTAGCCCAAACATATAGGTATAATGACGCATCCCACAAAAAGACATTTTGCATCACTGCATTGCTCCCTAAGTCGCTTTCTTCATTGATTAAAAACAATCACCCGAAATTAGAAGATGGTCTTCTAACCATTTTTTGATGTCAACTGCATACAACCATTATTTGACTATGCATGAAGAATTTAAGATACACGAATACTCATTTTGTAAACCATCAAAAGGTTTATAAATATGAAGTGATGTAATTTCAAGGTGATCACAAGATACTAAGAATCAGAAGAATAATAAATATAATCAAGAAACTTTATTCCATTTGATACCAAAATTTACACGAATCTAATCCAACTAAGAGTTTGAACTCTCCAACAACATTAGAAATAACAATGAAACCATCATTTTCTTCGTCATTCATTTTCACTCCATGTAAATCCTCTGTTTTTGGCCTGAAAAAGTCAAAGTCTAATTGGACAATTTCTTATCTATAGAAAATTTTTTCCATTTGATACCAAAATTTACACGAATCTAATCCAAATAAAAGTTTGAACTCTCCAACAACAATGAAACCATCATTTTCTTCATCATTCATTTTCACTCCATGTAAATCCTCTGTTTTTGGCCTGAAAAAGTCAAACTCTAATTGGACAATTTCTTGTCTATAGAAAATAAAAAATAGAAACAAAGAGAAATTAAATGGTATGGTATTAAAAAATATCAACATAAGAATAAAAATGAACAGATGACAATCATATCTGATCAGTATCATTTGACTACAAATTAAAAAAACAAAATTAAGATAACAAATACAATATTAATGAAAAGAAGCAAAGAGAAATCAAACTTCATGAATCCATTGATGTTAAACAAAAAATTAATGAGAAAAGTTAACAACAATTATCTCAATCAACCAAAACAATAGTGAATCATACCTTGAGAATAGAGTTATGCAAAGGATAAACATGTGACAAAGGAATCTGATTTTAAAAGGGATTAAGTTAAGAGCTAAGTTAAGGGCATTTAAATTAGAATAAAAGAAAAGGCTTGACATTAAATGGGAGGAATAACTCCCAAATAAATGAGTGATCAATGCACATTAAAAGTCTATATTCATTATCTTAGGTAAAATTAATATGTGAGTTAATCTAGACCCTTCTTTATAAGCCTAAAATATAGATTGAAAATATTAAATATGTAGCTCAATCTGGACCATTCTTTATATGCCAGAAATATAACTGAATAACTTATATTTGTGTCTTAATCTGGGTTGTTTTTTATGTTTCCAAACTGTAGATCTCCGTCCAAATAGAAAAACAAACTTCATGAATCCATTGATGTTAAACAAAAAATTAAAGGGAAAAGCTCACAACGATTATCTCAATCAATAAAAACAATAGTGAATCATACCTTGAGAATAGAGTTATGCAAAGGATAAACATCTAACAAAGGAATCTTATTTTAAAAGGGATTAAGTTAAGAGCTAAGTTTAAGGGCATTTAAATTAGAAAAAGAAACGGTCTGACATTAAATGGGAGGAATAACTCCCAAATAAATGAGTGACCAATGCACATTAAAAGTTTATATTCATTAGCTTAGGTAAAATTAATATGTGAACTAATATGGACCCTTCTTTTATAAGCCTAAAATATAGATTGAAAATATTAAATATGTAGCTCAATATGGATCATTCTTTATATGCCAGAAATGTAATTGAATAACTTATATTTGTGTCTTGATCTGTGCCGTCTTTTATGTGTCCAAACTGTAGGTCTCCGTCCAAATAGAAAAACACCATTGTCCGAACTTTAGAAGAATAACAAATATAATCAAGAAACTTTAATCCATTTGATATCAACATGTACACGACTCTAATCCAACTAAGAGTTTAAACTCTCCAACAACATTAGCAATACAGTTAAGAAATGTTATTTACCGACCCAAGTTAAGGGCATAACAATGAAACCATCGTTTTCTTCATCATTGATTTTCACTCCATGTAAATCCTCTGATTTTGGCCTGAAAAAGTCAATGTCTGGTTGGACAATTTTTTGTCCATAGAAAATAAAAAATAGAAACAAAGAGAAATTAAAGGGTATGGTACTAAAAAAAAAAACTAACATGAGAATAAATGATGAACATCTGACAAAGGAATTTGATTATAAAGGGATTAAGTTAAAAGCTAAGTTAAAGGGAATTTAAAATAGAATACAAAAAACGGTTTGACATTAAATGAGAGGAATAACTCCCATATAAATGCTTCTTATTATTTTTTATTTCTTACAATCTCTCATGGTGCTCCAGTGGCGAGTTCTGGAGTTTCAATGACGGAATTTTTTTTCGCAATCACCTTGGATTCGATGATTTTTCCTGCGTTTTTCGATCCTCTTTGGTTTGATTTTTAACCTTTTCCCTTTGTTATTCGCTTCTCGCTGTTTTGTTCGTTTGGTTTTCGTTATGTTCTTTTTTTAGGGTTCGTGTTTTTTCAATTTGGTCGCCATTTAAGGTTTTTCTTTCATCTGCAGTCGACATGCCCATTGCCACTAGGGCTTCTTCATGTACCGCAGCATCTGCGTTTTCTTCTTCTCAGCATACCCCATCTATAGATGCAGAAGCACCAGTCAACAACTTATGCCATTGCCCCTTCAAGCAAGTTCATGGTTGTCCAGATGGAGTTAATGGCAGGGGTTATGCAAAGGGATCTTTTCTGAAGCATGTATATGACAGGCATTTCTCCTCTGAGGCTAACGAGACAATGTGCAGGGATTTGATCGCGTCTAACTTACATATCTACTCATTATGGGAAAAAGCTCTACGGTGTTTCTGTATGTGGTCATGCTGCAGATGCATGCATGTACATGGCTGGAAGAAAGCTTGGAAGGGGAAAGACGGGGCTGTACATGGAGATATTGTTGCCGGACCTCTCATTTATACTGAGGTTGTTTTCCTTCTTCACGGTTTGGATAGACCAGGTAAGTGTGTGCCGATTGGTGCTGATGTTGGCTTGGATTCTACCAGCTCTGCGTCTGGTGTTGCTGGTGCTGATGCCGACACAGATGATGAGGAAGTTGACATAGGACCCTCCCTGTCTACAGACCTACTAAATGTGGTGCTCCAAAGGAAGTTCACGACTGTCAAAAGTATCTCGCATAAGTGCAGATTATCTTTTGCGAGAACGCTGAAGGTATGTCTCGACATGGTGATTGCAAATTCTGGTAGTCTAGATGCTTGGTTGCAGCTGATCTTT
The DNA here is from genome assembly GCF_003573695.1 of Papaver somniferum. Taxonomy (NCBI): domain Eukaryota; kingdom Viridiplantae; phylum Streptophyta; class Magnoliopsida; order Ranunculales; family Papaveraceae; genus Papaver; species Papaver somniferum. The sequence continues at coordinate 33,199,940 of NC_039359.1, read as the reverse complement.
CTCCTGATCTGCACTCTTAACTTGTTCAAGCCAAGAAGCTCTGTGAAGAAAAATTCTGGTAACAGAAAAAGGGCTACAGATTGCTTCCATCAATCAGGCTCTTGTTGTATGGAAGGAGCCTAACGGTTGTTCAGTTCTGTTGAAAAAACTTCTTCAGCAGCCATTGCATTTTGGGTCTAGGGAGGCAGATGAGAAGAAACATGATGCTGCTACCTTGCTAGCATGTCAGAAGAAGATTAGTTGTGGCCATTTCGCAGCTTCCATTCGAGTGCTGTCTTCGTCTGGTTTAGCTCCACGCAACGAGAACACGTACCTTGAATTGCTTGACAAGCATCCACCTGCGCCTCCCCCAACTGTTCTTGGTGACGACGCCTTTGCCGACCCAATTACAGTGGACTCTAGGGCTGTCTTGAGGGATGTTAAGAGCTTCCCCAAAGGTACTTCATGCAGACATGATGGTTTGCGTGCTCAACATTTAGTCGATGCGATTAGTGGAGCAGAAGCTGCTATCGCAGATGATTTACTCGTTTCGATCACGGGAGTTGTCAATCTTTGGTTGTCTGGGAGATTAACTGCAGTTTTGGGAGAGTTTATCGCCAGTGCACCTTTAACTCCGTTGCTTAAACCTGGATGTGGTATTAGGCCCATTGCAGTTGGTACAGTGTGGCGTAGATTGGTCTCGAAGGTGGCTGCTGTCTCGGTTGGGAAGGATATGTCAACTTATTTGGGTGATTACCAATTCGGGGTTGGTATTCCTGCTGGTGGGGAAAGCATTTTACACGCTGTAAATCTCTTACTGGATACAAATGGTCACTCAGACAAAATGTCAATGTTGCTCATTGACTTTTCCAATGCTTCAACATGGTGAGTAGATCGCAGCTCATCAAGGAGGTCCGCCTTCATTGTCCAGGTATTTCTCGCTGGGTGGAATTTTGTTACTTGAGGCCTGCCAAACTCTATTATGACCATTATATTTTGTCTTCTGCACTTGGTGTTCAGCAAGGTGACCCTCTCGGTTCCTTGATTTTCGCCTTGACACTTCACCCACTAGTGAAGACTATTGCTTCTCGGTGCAAACTGGACTTGCACGCTTGGTACCTTGATGGTGGTATAATTATTGGTGATACGTTGGAGGCAGCTAAGGTTCTGAGCATAATAGAAACCGAATGGCCAGGAAGGGGTTTACATCTTAATGTTAAAAAGAACTGAAGTCTTTTGGCCTTCTCCTGATCCCAGAAGCACAGATGATGGTGTTTTCCCTCCGGATATTGGTAGACCTTCTAATGGTGTTAAACTATTGGGTGGACCGGTGAGTTTAGATTTGAACTTTATCAGTGATATGATGTTGAACAGGGTGAATAAGACTGTTCAATTGATGTCTGTAATCAAGAAACTCAAAGACCCCCAAAATGAGATGTTATTGCTTCGCAAGTGCACTGGAATTTCTAGATTATATTTTGCAATGCGTACTACCAATCATGCAGCCCTGCAATCAGCCACAACATGTTTCGATGATCACTTACTTACGTATTTAAGACTTCTTATCACTGGTGATGGTGCAGGGTTTGGTCCTCTACAGCATCGATTAGCTACCTTGCCTATCAAAGATGGTGGACTTGGCATTTACACGATGGCCGACACTAGCGCTTATTGTTACCTTGCTTCTCAGAGTCAGACTATTTCGATGCAAAAGGTGATTCTTGGTAATTTATTCTCAACTGACAAGGGCTCTGCTTATCAGTTTGCACTCCAGAATTTTATCCAGGTATGTGGCTTACCTTCTACATACTATGTCGATGATACTGCCCCCCTATCCATGCACTCCCTGGCAGTCACTTATTTTGATGCAGTTAAGAAGCAAATCCCAGACCAATTTTCTATATCTGCAAGAGATTCCATCCTGTGGCAGTGTAACCGGGTCAAGCATGCATAAGATTATTTATTTGCTTTACCCATCAGTGGGCTTAACCAGTGCCTTGGACCCAAACATTTTAGAGTTGTGCTTTTCTACCGTCTCGGTATTCCTTTGTTTTTTGAGAATGACTTATGCTCAAGTTGTAGCAAATCCATGGACATCTTCGGGGATCAAGCGCTTCATTGTGCTAAGGATATATGCCCCAAGTTTCAACATGATTTTGTTCGGGATGTAATCACCGATATTTGTTATAAAGCTAGTGTGCATGTGCGTAAGGAAGTTTCTTTGGGTTTTCTGACGGATGATGACAAGGAGTTGAAACCTACTGATAATCTTGTTTTAACTGGGAAAATGGAAAGGATGTTTGTATGGATGTCACAGGTGTCTCGCCCTTCATAGGTGATGGAATTCGCTCTTTCGTCCCTGGAAAATCCATAGAAAATGCGGTCTCACGTAAACACTCTAAGTACTTGGACAAGTGTGTTACACATGGCCACGGTTTGGGAGTCCTAGCCTTCACTACTCTAGGAGAATTAGGTGAGGATACTTTGTGTTTTTTCAAGCATCAGAAAAATTGTTTAGTTAGTAATGACGCTAGTAGTGGTATTGGTAGTTTTATTTTTCATAGATTAGGTGTTGCTATCCAAAAATGTGTTGGAGCCCAGCTTGTTTCTAGGCTACCGACCAAAAGTTTTGTATAATTTATTATCAAAATATAAATATATCTTACAATTGATTTAAAAAAATAAAAAATAAAAAGTCTAAATTTATTGTCTTAGGTAAAATTAATATGTGAATTAATCTAGACCCTTCTTTATAAGCCTAAAATATAGATTAAAAATCTTAAATATGTAGCTCAATCTGGACCATTCTTTATATGCCAGAAATGTAATTGAGTAACTTAAATATATGCCTTAATCTGGGCCGTTTTTTTTGTCCATAAAAAATAAAAAATAGAAACAAAGAGAAATTAAATGGTATGGTATTAAAAAAAACAAACAAACAAAAAACATAAGAATAAAAATGAATAGGTGACAATCATATATGATCAGTATATTTTGAATGCAGATGAAAAAACAAAATTGAGATAACATAATACAATATTAATGAAAAGAAACAAAGAGAAATCAAACTTCATAAATCCATTGATGTTAAACAAAAAATTAAATGGAAAAGCTAACAATAATTATCTCAATCAACCAAAGCAATAGTGAATCATACATTGAGAATGTGGTTATGCAAAGGATGAACATCTGACAAAGGAATTTGATTATAAAGGGATTAAGTTAAGAGCTAAGTTAAAGGGCATTTAAAATAGAATAAAAAAAGGGTTTGACATTAAATGGGAGGAATAACTCCCTTATAAATGAGTTACCAATGCACATTAAAAAGTCTAAATTTATTGTCTTAGGTAAAATCTTAACTATGTAGCTCAATCTGGACCATTCTTTATATCCCAGAAATGTAATTGAGTAACTTAAATATGTGCCTTAATCTGGGCCGTCTTTTATGTGTCCAAACTGTAGATATCCGTCCAAATAGAAAAACACCACTGTCCCTTATAATATAGACTAGGATATGACCCGTGCCATCACGGCACGGGATTGTTATTGTTCTTGCAAATTGTGACTTTATTCGATGTTTCTATAGTGCTTCAAGATATTCACCCCATGTATTTGGTTCCATAATCAAGATCATAAACCTATATTATTGGGTTTTGTAAGATTGTAAAAATAATTTAATGATTGGAATATCAAACGAACCCCACCCACAAAATCATGGGATCAACAAGAGATTTTGGTAAAATCACGCATGTTTTACAAATTAATGTGTGTTAGTGTGTATTTTCCTCTTCACGGGCTTTGGTTAGTTCTTTCTACCGGCTTTCACTTATGCATCTTAAATAAATCTAAATTTTATAACAAATTCGTCCATGTTAGTAAGAGAAGGCAATTTTTAAAAATAATCACAAAGAAAAATTATTGTGTATTAATTTGTATTCTGCTTGCAAGGAATTCAAGATGTATCCATGAAGTTGAATGATATGGTCATAATCACTAAAATATTGGCATAATCACTAAATCTAACAACTTTTATAAGCCTAAAGCAGGGATGAGAAAAATACTTGGTATGCATGCAAGAGACATAGGACTGAGCAGTATGTGGTGGTCACCCAGCTCCAGTTTTCTCAGTATATAAATCCCAGGTTAAAAATAATTTTGGTCTTCAGTTCCGTCCATATTTGTTTAAAATTACCTTAAATGTCGTTGTACGAATCTCCCCAATCTCGTGTAAAGGTTCTTCTAAGGTTCTTTAGAGCCTAAAATTCTTGGCAGTCCCATTACCTCCCCAATGTAGTCGCTCAATAAGTGTAAAATTCCTTGAAAACTCTAATTGCATAGGTTAATTATCATACTTTATCCCAGGGATCGATATGTTTGCAGTATTTGTGCAAAGGCTGGGTGACTCTTCAGTCCAGCTCATTTAATTTCAGTAAGAAAACTTTATATTTTAGAGGCATCAACACCGCTTTGATAATGGCATTCCATGTTCACATCTTTAAGCATACCACCCTTGGTGCTACATCTACAGTTTCAGCCTTATTTCAAACTTAATTCCCTTCAGACTATTGTCATAGCTGTCATTAACTCATCGTTTTATATTTTTCTTATCGGTAAATTGAATTCATTATATTTTTATTATCTTTCGTAGTATAGTATGAGATGTTATTTTTCCGAGTGGTAAGATAAGCCAAGGAGACCAAATACTTCAATGAGTAATTCCTATCTTGTATAGATATTAAAAATAAAATCATGTTAAACATAAAATTCTTGTATATAAAAAAAAGAGAGAGTAAATCTAATTCTTTCATAAGTTAAACATAAAATCATGTTATTTTTCTTGAACAATATTAAAAAAATATTTGGATATCAGCACTGGATAAACAACCAATACAATGAGAAAAGAGAAAGTGACAATTTGTTATGTCTTCTTTGTGTTGTCTTATTTTTGAACGTAGTTTTAATCATACATTAAACCAAGCCTTGTTCTTGGGTAGCCTGGTGCACTGTCGCTATCCATTGTCTGTCCATTACCAAAATACTCCTCATAAGGTACGGCAACCTGACACCTGCATTCAGAGTCACGACCATATAACAGTTAATGTAAACGATACCAATTTTTTGGTAACTCAATGGATGCTCAAATATTACAATACCTCATCAAGAGTTCGAGGCACTCGCATATTTGTTTTGCCTTTGGATCATTTTCTGCATTCCATGCAATAAAGGCCATTAATATAGAATGCAGGTTGATTTACATATATCACTTTCGTTCATTGAATTTAAAAGAACATACCTTCAAGTATTATCTCTGTTCTGTCGTGTCTCTTATGGATGTAGTTACAAAAATACCTTATAAATATGATTTGATTGGACAATAGTTGTAGTAATTTCTAATGGAACTTGCGGGAGATGTGGATTCTTATCACTAATATAGTCCTCCATATTACAGCGGGGCATCGATGTATTTGCCTGATTCACTGTAATTTTTGTGTTAATGCTTCCGTTATAAAAATCTATTTACAATATTTCCTATTTTTCAAAAAGGAGCATTTAGTTACTTCCCAGCAATTACGGATAATACGTTTTACCGTTTTTGTTAAGTGTTCATTGAGACTATAGCAATTACGGATATCGGACGTTAGGTTCCTAATAGCCTTTCACCTGTACAAAAAAGTGGGATTGAACTGTAAAGTTCAGTGAGAATATATTATAAGGGAATTTTGAACGCCTAACATCGATAATCCACTTTTAAGATTAACTCCTAATGGCACCTGTAAAGTTCAATGAGACTATAACAATCAGATCTCATTTTTAGTCAGGGCTAAAAAATTCATTATTAGGTCTTTCCTAACCCTGACTTGAGCCAAGGGTTGATAAATATTTTTTCTATGCCCTTGTTTCTTGGCCATTCGAATCAGAACGGAAATGGTAACATGATTTTCCGTTTTCTGAGTTGAATCACCTAATTTGTACAATGAGCATTCTTACAATTTTCGCATCTTAAGCTCTCATTCTCATGCTCAAGTGGATTTTAGTTTTAAGAATGCTGTAGTGTCCAAATTTTATATCAAACCACAGACTGTTTTGCTATATAACGTCCGTACCTTCCATTAAGCCAATTTCATGGACTAAAACTTCCATTCTCCATAGTAAATCGTAACCTGGATCTTCCATCGAACCAATTTCATAGACTAAAACTCCCCAAGTCATTGTGAAAGTTAGAAATTATCTTCCTGTTTGTCAAACAACAAAAATGCAGCTGTCGAATTCCCTCAATTGGATGGCAGGGTTATTTGACGGGGTGAGGGGTGGGGCTACATGTGATTTCCCCTTCTGCCATATCAGGCAACTGTTTGAAGCTCTTGTGGGTGCTTCTTGGAACAATTTTGGAGGGGCTACATGTGATTTGGCTCGCCATTAGTGCGTTCTGCATGGTTTGAATGAGAGAAAATGATTAGCAATACATATTTTTCAAATCAAAACAGACTGAACCAAACAAAGTAATACCTAGTGTTTGAGCAAGATACGTATAGCAGTAGGAGTGCTCACCAAATAAAACAGTGGTTTGGTACTTTTTAGTTTGCTCAAGATTTGAGAAAAGAATGTTTCACAAAGGGCAAACTATCGTGAGCTTTATATAGGCCCCCTTGGTATCATAAATATTAATAGTTGTAACGGTTGTACCATAATAGCATTAGTTGTATATCCCAAAAATAAGTCCCAAATAACAACGGTTGTCGAAAAAAAAAATTTAATTTGTTTACATTTTTCATGAAATTCCTAAATTGTAACCGTTCTTTAAATGCCTAAGTTGTATATCCCAAAACATATTGGTTGTTGGATCTGGACCGTCCTTTATGTGTCCAAACTATAGAGACCCGTCGATGGAGAAAAACACCATTATATATCCCAAAACACATTAGCTGCTCGATCTAGACCATCCTTATGTGTCCAAACTATAGAGAGCCGTCGATGTAAGAAAACACCATTGTCCCTTATAATATAGACAAGGCTTCTTACATATTCAGAAAATTGTGGATACATTGTATATATAATTTGAGTCCAATTTAGAGAGTTGTGGTTGAAAGCTGAACAAAGCTTGAATTCTAGAGCTTCTGGCCCTACTTGAGAGAATATAGACCAATTGCAATCTTGGGTTTTGAGATCTTTTCGATGTTTTTTACAGCGCACATTATGGGGTGGGTGGTTAAAAATCACGCTTATCAAACCTACTCGCAAGCAACAAAACCCATACCCTTATGGCCTTATTCTATACGCTTTCCTATTCTCTTCTATTTTTTTCTGCCATCACCGTCGAAACTATTCTGAAAGGGTTTATGATTAAAATCGTGATATCGGTTATAGGTAAAACCATTCAATTTATTCCATCACTTTTTTTTATTTTTTTGCCCGAATTTATATTCTGATTTTCTTTTATTTTTACTTTGATGAATATACTACTGCTGATAACGGAACGGAGATCATGATGTAACTATTCGTGAGATTGGTTTTTGGAATCATTATTTGAGGTTGAAGATGCAGAAGTTATTTGTGAAATTCTAAGGTTTTACACCTGTTGTGCTTCCTAACTCAATATATCCAAGGAGGGGCAATGCTCCTCTCTGCTTTTTTGGTTAGTACTGCATTAGTTATCTTTCTTTGAAGGTACACTTTACTTTTGCTATTAATTTTTCAATCTATGGTTATACACTGTAAAGTTATACATGCGCCAATAATAAGTCAAAAGATAAGTAGGACTATCAATTTAGGGTTTCTAGCTAGCTGTACCGATGTAGTACACTTCAAATTGCAAAACCAGCTCACTGGATCAAACATCATGTTACAGTACCAGGTGCGGTCCTCACTGGGATGTTTGATCATCGAAATTACTTAGAGTTCCTGGCTACACTCTTCTGTATTACGGTTTCTATTTTTTGATTTTCCACTATGTATGTAAAGCATATTTTCGTTGGCATTTTGCAGTAGTTAAAATGCTTGGAAAATTCTGATGCATGCTCGACTATGTCTAAATGCTTTGGCCAGAGGATGCATGGAGGCACATGGGTTTTTACGCGATGACTGCCTGCTTCGTATAAGTGCCTTTGGGTATATATAAATAGAATCCTATTATTGGGGCTTTGAGGGGATGTGATTTTAAGGGCTTAAAATGCTAGGTGGAGACTAAATTGTATAGGGGGTGACCAGATTTATGTGAAAGTTCAAAAACATCCTCACATATTTTCATTTAAGACATTTCTACCCTTCAATTAACTGATTAATCTAATCAATAAAAAAAACTGATTTTCATTAAATGTAAAAAAAAACTGAAAATCAAATGAATTAAAAGAGAAAAAAAACTGCCCCCTTTTCATTTTCATTCCCTTTCTTCTCTCTGCTTCTCTTCTTCTTCTTCTTCTTCGTCTTCTTCTTTCATTCTTCTCCGTTCATCAATGATTAATCGTCGATTCAAAAAAATTACGTCATCGGTTAAACTCATTGTATAAAAGCATGAAAGCAAAGGAAAAATTAGGTCTTTCTTCGTCGAATCAACCTCCTATTGAAGCAGAGAAACCAACTTCAACTAATGAAGTGGTAAGTGAAAATGAAGAGGAATTGAATGAAGGAGATGCACCAGCCTCCTAGACTGAAGGAGATGCACCAGCCTCCTAGACTCCTGAGATGACAACAATAAGGTATGAATCGAAATACCCACTCTTTAGTTAAGCTTTTTATCGATTTTTCATTAAGTTTCGAAGCTTTTAGGTCCGAAAAAATAGTTTCAGAAACTGTTTACGACTGGGAGTTCTTTGTTTCCCAGTCGTAAATAAGTATCACGGTTAGGATATGTTTGTTTCCCAGCCGTTTATATGTATCACGGTTGGGAGATCTAAGAACTCCCAGCCGTTTATATTCTCATGGTTGGAAATCTAAGAATTCCCAGCCGTAATTTAGTTGATGCGTACGAGATAGAATAATCCCATCCGCAACAACTTAATCACGGCTGGGACTTTCCTAGCCGTATATATCTCTGTGTTCGAATTCATGTTTCAGCGGTAGTGGTTACGTCTAGGTTTTCCTATGCGTAATATGAGTAAGCAATGAGAAAATAAAACTTCCCATCCGTTATTGTTTTTACGGCTTGGTCGATAAATCAAAATCCCATCCGTTATTTCTGTTGCGGCTGGGACTTTTCACTTTTTCTAGACGTTTTTTGATTACGTCTTGGTCGTTTGATAATTAACCCATCCGTAACTGTATTTTCGTCTGGAGCTTTGCATACATCCTAGACGTTTTTATGCTTTCGGCTGGGTTTTGTCAAGATTTCCCAGCCGTTGTGAATTATCTTCTTTTGCATTCTTGTATGGTTTGTCTTTGAACAGAAACGAAAAGAGGAAGAAAAGATCAATAGAAGTAACACCTTCTAGTGAGCCCACTCCGCAACCTCGTCACAGAAAACCATTGGGTGCAAACGCAAGGAATACAAGTGAAGTTGGAGTTGGTGGAGTAAGTGAATTTGTGCTTGCTGTTAGTGGAGGAAATGAAGGTGGAGTTTCAGGAGGAAATGATGGTCTTGTTGTTACTGGAGGAAATGAAGGTGAAGTTGCTGTTGGAAATCAAGGTGAAGTTATTTTAGCAAATCAAGGTGGAGTTGTTGTAGGAAATCAAGGTGTAGATGTTGTTGTAGGAAATCAAGGTGTAGATACTGTTGTTGTAGGAGATGAAGGTGGACTTGCTGTTACTGAAGTTGCCACTTCTAGTGCTGCTCTTGATCAAGGTGTAGTTGTTACTGAAGTTGGTAGTTCTAGTGGTGCTGCTCTTGATAAAGGTAAAGTAGTGGTTGAGGAGGACAAGAAGGATGGTAAGAAGAAGTATACACCAAAGGACAATGTAAGAGACATCATTGATGCTATGGAGTTTTTACCTAAAAAGAAGAATGGGAGACCTTGGGGTTTGCCAAGAGATCGTTCCGTCTTGATTGGTTACGAGTCATCATGGGCTGCCAGAGTCTGTGCCGCAAAGGTAATAAATCAAACTTAATATATGTTATTTTCATTTTATTATGGATACCCAGTCGTAACAACCAAAATTTTATATTATTTGTAGTTTAGCGGTTCCTAAACTAAAGCACCAACGGCCAAAGTTTTGGCCATTGGAGGGTGAGCATCCAGAGCATCCAGATGTGGTAGATTTGGTAAAAGATTCGGGGTTATGGTCCAGAAACAAGGCGTTGCAGAAGTCGTATGATGTTGTGACAGTTTGTAATTTTAGAGAAAGATTCTGGCCCGAAACCATGACTTTCCAACTCCCATTCGGAGAGATGACTATGACTCTGGATGATGCAAAGGAAATCACCGGTCTTGCTTTGGAAGGAAAGGCTGTGTATGAGGGTTTCAACAATACTCTACCTTATGATGAGATTTATGTCTTGGATGGATCAAAGATCAAGTGGAAGAAGAGTTTTAGATTGGTTATGGAGCCCCGACCAAAGCTAAAAGAGGATTTAAACAACCGGGTGAATGTCGTGAAACAGTTGATATGTCAAGGAAGATTAATCTGGTTCGTCTGAGGGAGCAGTTTGAGGATTCTGACCGTAAGACCATGAATAGAGAGATCGTGATGGACGCAAAAAGGGCTAGACATACGGCTATAGCTTACTTGTTGCACGCTCTTGGGACCGTATTTTTTCCCGATTTCTCAGGAAACAAGGTAAATGCTTGTTATTTGCAGTGGTTGAAGACTCTCAGTCTCGATCAGGAAACAAACGAGGTTCCTAGGTACTCATGGGGCACCCCCCTCCTTGCTAGTGTGATGCAGAATCTTTGCAAAGCTTCTAGGTGGAACATAACTTTGCATTTATGAATAAATGTTAGTCTTTCAATGTGTTTAATCGAAGAAAAATGAGGAAAAAAACAACATCATTGTTTTTTCATGCATTTTCGGCTAGGTCATTGCTTCAAAAAACCTAGCCGAAAATGCCTATAAATGTTGAAAAATAAACTTTCATATCCGTAAAATTGAAAACGGTTAGAAACTTTCAGCCGTAAAATGCACCACAGTTATGAAACCCGTCCGTGGCCTGTTCACGGTTGGGAAAAACCTAGTCATTGTTTGGTCTAAATTCCCTGAACTACAATGAGTCATGTTTACGGCTAGATATCCAAGCCGTGTTAAAATCACGGTTAGGTCTTATATCCGTAAACATATTTACATCTTGGTCGACTTAGATACTTCCTAGCCGTTATGTGAGAAACGGTTCGGAAACCCATCCGTGACAGTTTACGGTTGGGACATTCCTAGCCGTATAGTACTCTGGTAAACCAGAAAAAAAGGGCTCCTATAAACGGCTACATATCCAAGCCGTAATTTCCAGCACGGACAGGAATCCCAGCCGTTTTTCCGGCTAAAAGTAAAAAATCAGGATTACGGCCAGGAATCCCAACCGTAACTCTGAAAAACCACCAACTCTGCAGGTCATACAAGATTACGGCTTGGTATGCCTAGCATTTCCCATCCGTAATGCTCTATAATTTCACTTGCACCACTTCAAATCGGCTAGTTTTTTGAATTTTGAAAAAAAAAATCCATTTGAAGACTAATCTATAGAAGGTTCTAGCTGTTCAACCACCTATTTAAACTTGAAAAAACTTGTTCTCCATATAACCACCCATTCCAAATCAAAATCACACCTACAAGCTCTAGTAAAACTCCTAATAACTCAATGCAATGTACTCAAAGGATAAACCCGACTTTAATTTGGATGAAGACTTATCTCTTTGTCAAAATTTTGTGCTATGCTATCCAAAGAAGGGAGAAGAACGAAGGAATGGTTGTGTACCAAGTCAATCTTATTGGAAGAAGATTTTTGAAAATTTTTGTAGTGAAACAGGTAACCCTAACATCCGCGATGAGATTGAATTGTATCTTCGATTCTCAAACATACGCAAAAAAGTGGAAGAGTATATGGCTTTACTTCGTATGTGCAAGCAACTTCGACTTAGAGGTGAGACTGATGAAGAAGTCCTAGCTCAAGCTAATAAGGAATGAAGAAAATGCAAAGGTTATAATTTCAACTTCGAAGCTCAAATGTCCATCATTAAATATTTCTTGATACATCGAAAGGGATGTTATTAAAAACAACTTTGTAATGGGGATATATTAAGCATGTAATGAGTTTTATTGTTATCGTATTAAGAATTCATGTTGAATCAAAAAAATTCTCAACTTTCAAGTCTAATTACGGCCGGAAATGTTTTGTAAACCCAGTCGTTTTGCAGACTCAGGTTATTCATGGAAGAATAACGGCCAGAAGTTCGTAAATTACTGACCGTTTTCTATTATCGCAGATGGGAGTTCCTGATTTCCCAACAGTTTTGTGGTGTTACGTCTGGGAATTTCTAATATCCCAACCGTTGTGTTGATTTTCGGTCGGGTCGACAAGTTTACCCAGCCGTTACTGCAGAAATTCCAGATTTTTTTTTTCAGATTTTCGACGGATTTGAACTGATAAAATTGATGTTGGGAGTTGGTTATAAGGTTATCTTGAGTTTTGTGATGAAGGGTTTCGTCATTTGTCAAAAAAAATTGTCAAAAAAATTTCACCAAAATCACCATTTTTCCTTCTTCAAAACTCAAAAAAATCAAGTTTAGATTTACAAAAATTAATGTTTGGATTAGTCTAATCGATTCACTCAGACTGATTAGTTAGCTTAATCAATTTAATTAGCACTAATCAAATTAAGGGTAGATTAGATATTAGAGAAAAATATAGATAAGGGGTCATATAGGTTGTTATTTCGTGACCCAAAAAGCCCCCAAAAACCCACCCTTTTTAAGCCCCAATAGTAGGATTCTATAAATATTATTATAGCGCTTCATAATATTCGTCACGAATCTTTTAAGGATTGGTCATGTGCGTGACATTCTTAACATTTCTTTGACTCATAGGTTATACAAATTTTTAATTACACACACGATATATACAGCGCAGAGGGAAAATTTTCAGACAACAGAATTAAGCACTTCAAACCCAAAGAATTAGTAGGAAAAATAAGTATGGAAGGTATTTATAAATGTCCCAGATAAACAGATGTTGCTTTGAACAATAAATTTTTTTTCGAAGTATGAGGTAATTATATATGTGTCACTAATAATAGGTGGTATGTTTATTTGATATACTGCAGTGAAGAAAGTATGTATTGTGCATGCAAGCTGGAAGAGTGTATGTTCAACAGGTCTCTTCTATGGTGAAAATTCGGATCGATTCACTAAAGCTAGCTCCATTCGCTCCAGTCACAGTATCATCAGAAGGTTTGGTATTCAAACTTTTGGTACCTAAATGCTTCAGATAAATGGTTTCAGAGTTTAATTTATCTCAAAAATAGTAGACTAAGTAATCTCTTTTCTCGAGAAGGATAATATTTGGCGTTAGAGCTTTCCATATGCAGAATCATTTTCATACTTATTTTTGAGAGAACTTTAGTTTTCTTTATTGATTTTTGAGTTAACCTTTACAGGATTATTATAAAGCCTTTAATACTAATCATACAGTTGACCTCACACACTCTTTACACACAAGCACAAGTACTTGTGACACACAAACAACTCACACAAGTATAATATCTAATACACCCCTTTCAATCTGATACTAGCATCCAAAGTAACAGATGAAAAACACAAAGTAACATCTACTGAATAGGAAAACTATTCTTCAACTGGAGAAAGATACACTGAATAATTTGATGATGAGGTAACAGAAGAAACATCTAACAGCTGTCTAAGTAATCTGGAGAATATTGGATAGCATAAACCCTTAGTGAATAAGTCTGCAATTTGATTTTCAGAAGCAATATGCTGCAACACCAAGAAGCCTTCATCCACCAACTCTCTTACTGTATGATATTGAATCTCTATATGTTTTGTCCTGGCATGAAAAACAGGATTAGTAGCCAAAGCCAAAGCACTAGTATTGTCACAGAGAAGTAAAGCTGGAGAATCAAGTTTAATATGTAGATCAACAAGAATATATGAAATCCATTTTAATTCAGCAGAAGCAACAGATAAACACTTGTATTCAGCTTCTGCAGATGACTTTGATACTGTGGGCTGCTTCTTAGAAGACCATGACACAAGATTAGGACCCAAAAACACAGCAAAACCTGAGGTGAATCTTCTAGTATCTGGACAACCAGCCCAGTCAGAGTCTGTAAAAGCCTTCAAAGTACACAGACTACATTTATTTAAAGTAATTCCCAGACCTATAGTGCCTTTTAAATACCTCAAAATTCTTTTGACTAGCTGAAGATGTAAATCTGATGTAGAATGCATAAATTGTGACACATAATTAACAACAAAACACATGTCAGGCCTTGTTACAGTAAGACATTGTAATCCACCCACTATTGCTCTATAGTCAGTTACATTATCAAGTTTAACTCCATCATGAATAGATAACCTTGCTCCCTTAACAACTGGAGTATCACAAGGCTTAGAATCCAACAAATTTGCCTTGTCTAATAACTCTACAGTATACTTCTTTTGAGTGAGAGTTATTGAAGTAGGAGTTCTAACAGCTTCTAACCCAAGAAAAAATCCTAACTCTCCCAATTCTTTCATAGCAAACTCTTTCTTTAAAGAGACAATCAGATCATTCATCAAAATGGAAGAGCTTCCTGTGATTAAAATATCATCCACATATAAAAATAACACCAACATACCATCTTTAGAAGTACACACAAACATAGAATTATCTGAGACTGATTTCTTGAAACCATAAGAAATTAAGAATGTGTTAAACCTATGAAACCAAGCTCTTGGTGCTTGCTTTAACCCATACAAACTCCTTTTCAATTTAAACACATAATTTGAAGGATAATCTGGATTTATAAACCCCTGAGGCTGTGACATGTAAACATCTTCATCTAAGAATCCATGAAGGAAAGCATTACTAACATCTAATTGTCTAATCTGCCAATTGTATGTAATTGCCATGCATAACACAACTCTAACAGTGGTAAACTTAATAACAGGGCTAAAGGTTTCATTAAAATCTATTCCATCTTGTTGATCATAACCCTTTGCAACTAATCTAGACTTCAGTCTGTCAACAGTACCATCAACTTTCTGTTTGACCTTATAGACCCATTTAGAACCTAAAATGTTCATGTGTGGCTCAGGTGCCACATAATCCCACGTGTCATTATCTTTCAAAGCAGTATACTCATCTTTCATGGATACTTTCCAGTCAGGAATCTTAAAAGTTGTCTTAAAAGTCTTTGGTTCAAAAGTGGTTGATAAAGATGTATAAGAGGAAGACATTGGATGTTTAACAGACATATGAGAAACAAAATCAGGAAATTTCTTAGATTTATCAATGACCTTATGAGACCTAGTAACAATACAACTAGTAGGAGCAGAGGAATCTGATGAAGGAAGAATATATGGTAATCCAGAATTATGCAAAACAGAGTCGGACACTGAAGTTTGAAAATAAAATTGATGTTCATCAAAAACCACATGTCTAGATATATAAGATTTCTTTGAAAGAGGATTATAACATTTGTATCCTTTATGAAGAATACTATAACCAAGAAAAACACACTTCACAGACTTTGGAGATAGCTTATCTGCTCTTGAATGAGCAAGATGAGGATAGCACACAGTGCCAAAAATTTTAAGAAAAGAATAGTCTGGACTTTCACCAAAAAGAACCTCAAAGGGAGACTTGAAATCTAGAACCTTGGTTGGTGTTCTGTTTATCAAATAAGTAGCAGTAATAAAAGCATCATACCACATTTCTTTTGGACAAGAAGAGTTAAACAAAAGAGAATTACCCATCTCAGTAATGTGCCTATGCTTTCTTTCAGCAAGGCCATTTTGTTCAGGGGTTTGAGGACAAGAAATCCTTACAAGAATACCACTTGACTCTAGCAAACCTTTAAAAGGACCTTTAGCAAGCTCAGATGCACCATCAACTTGAAAACTAATAATTTTAGAAGAAAATTGATGTTCTGTATGGGTTTTAAAATGAGAAAAACACTTAATTGCATTAGATTTCAATTCCATTGGATAAATCCAATGAAATCGACTAAAATCATCCACAAACAGAATATAGTACCTATAACCATGTAAAGAAGGTACTGTTGGACCCCATACATCACAGTGAATTAAAGAAAGTGGCTTATCAGCATGAGAAGAGGAAAGTTGAAAAGGCAATTTTTTACTTTTTGCCAACTGACATGGATGACACAAAGTTACAGAATGAGGTGAAGTTAAAACAATCTGTTTATTGGAGTGTAACTTTTGAACAATAAAATTTGAAGGATGTCCTAACCTGTCATGCTAGACTTTAGATGATGCATACAAGATAGAAGAAAAAACACATGGAGCAGTAGAAAAGGACGATTTATAATGAATGGGATATAAGTTATTAACCACTGAACCATGAGACAACAAAACATCTGAAGACAAATCTCTAATTTCATAACCAGTAGGATATAGCTTGAAATAACATGAATTATCCTTAGTAAATTTAGCAACAAAAATCAAATTATGTTTCATATCAGGTACTAGAAGAACTGTGTTCAACCTAAAACTAGTTTCAGGTGTTTGTATAAGAGAAGTGTCAGTGGAAGTAATGTTTAAGGACTTACCATTACCCACTTGTACTCTGTCGTTCCCTTTGAAAGTAGAAGTATTTTTTAATAGAGTCTCATCTCCAGTCATATGAGCTGCTGCACCTGAGTCATCTAACCACTGAGGAGTTTCAGAGGTTGAAGGTTCTGAAAAAATATGTTCTTCACTGATAGAGTTGAAAGCATGTTGTTGTTGTGCTGTATTTGTTGAAGATGAAGAAGCATTTGCAGAAGTAGGAGGATAGTATCTAAAGTGATATCTACTAGCATAGTGTCCCTTCTTCCTGCATATCTGACAATCTATCTTAGAAAAATCCCTTCTACCACCATTTGCTTGACCATAAGAACTAGAACTACTGCCTTGTCCTGCATTATAACCAGAACTTTGAGCATTTTTATAACCAGAACCGTTACCAGGAGCATTCTTATATCCAGAAGTATTCTTAAAGTTTCCTCTTCCATTATTATACCATTCCTACTATACAGAGCAGTAGGATGTTGAGTATCAAACACAGAACTAGAATCTTGATGTTGTTCTAGAAGCCACTGTTCATGATTGAGAAGTCTTGGTTTTAACTCAAGTATATGGAACTTCTCTATTGTGAGCAGCTACAACAAAGTTATCATAATCTCTACCCAATCCATTCAATACATACATAGTCAAGTCAGAATTGCTAACCCTTTCTCCAATAGAAGCTAAAGAATTTGTTATGGTCTTGACATTTTGCAAATACACAAGTATTGTCATATTTCCTTTCTTGACATTATGTAACTGATTTCTTAGCATATTCTTTCTAGCCATGAACTGACTCTTAAAATTTACTTCAAGAAATTCCCAAATTTCTCTTGCAGTGGAAAGCCCCAATACATCACCAGACACAGAATCAATAAACGTGGCCTTCGTACAACTAGTTACAAAACAATCAATTTTCCTCCACAAAACCCATTGTGAATTCAATGTTAAAACTCCATCAATTTCAATCTGTTTCACTGGTTGTTCAATCTCACCAGTAACATAGCCATATAAATCAGTAGAAACAAGAATTGATTCCATCTGATCTCGCCACAACAAAAAATTATTTGGCCCTAATTTTGTTGAAACAAAATTGGAAATATTGGTAAAGGGAAACGTAAAACCAGAAGAATCATTACCCATTTGAGCAGCGGAATTTGCTTGATAACCCATATTTTTTCTTCTCCTGTAAACGATTGTTGTAGATGACATGAACTCAAAGCACCAAGAAATTGTTGTAAAAGAATCAGATCTTGAATTTAATCTGAAGAAAGATTAATAAAGAATCTTATAAAGGATGTTAAATCCTGAAAAAGTATTGTTAAAAATATTTGATTCTAATGTCTCTGCTTAAAAATGTTGTGTGTGAAAAATTATTGCAGAATTGATAAGAATGGCTCAGGATCGAAGGAGCGATACCATGAGAGAACTTTAGTTTTCTTTATTGATTTTTGAGTTAACCTTCACATGATTATTACAAAGCCTTTAATACTAATCATACAGTTGACCTCACACGCTCTTTACACACAAACACAAATACTTGTGATACACAAACAACTCACACAAGTATAATATCTAATAATTTTCACTGAAAACTGCAAGTGACTTTGATACATGTTGTTCTTCCATTCCTTAACTTGGGTCATCGAGAAGTCTTTGTCAAGTTTCCATCTATGTTTAATCTAATTTTTTGTTTCAGTTCATGCATAAGTTTCAAGTTGATGCTTAATGGAACCAATAGTGGCATCAAAACTATCTGTTTGGTATATATTTTTGTTATTTCTGTATTTGACGCAGTCAAGGGACAGTTTGAAAATCCCCTACTAACTCTTTTGATTATTTTGTGAGCAGGTTAAAAAATTAATATTTGGTTTGTAATGGTGCTTTCAAGAAATCTTATTTAGGTGTGGCATTTATAGAGGATATCTTAATGGTATCTTAGACTTTCCTACTAATTATAATAAAATGCTCGATTTCTTCATAATCCAATTTGTGATGAGTTTTTTCCATTTCCAATCGTAAAGATTAAGGTGCCAAGCTCAACTCCTATGAGTCCAACTACCCGAGGATGAATAGGAAGTCCAATTCCAAATGGTGAACAGATGGAAGGTTAAGGGAATGATGTGAATTGTCTTAAAATACCAAACTTTTGAAAATCAATTAATTGTTCTCTATACAGCTGAGATTATTCTTGAAATATAGATGAATGTGATTAAAGAAGTTAATGAGGGAAATGTTACCCAGGTAACAGCTTACATTCAGCAGCGTAACATAGTTTACATTTACGAAAATGAGGAGTCTTTATTTAGTAATTTTGATATTTGCAGACATCTTATAGCTGGACTTTGCAGTGGTCGTTCATAAATTTTGGACAAATTTTGAGGAACGGGCTTGCGTTCAAGGGGTTTGCTTTCTCCCATTTCACCGATTGACAAGCGATTCCTCAACAGTTTTGCAAAATGAAGAAAAGACCAGTGTAATATATGCCCAGTTTTGTTGTTGTTGAATTTACATTCTATGTAGCAAGTTACTTTTTCTGAACCTTATTCTATATTTTCAGGTTTATAACTTTGATTTGCCTTCTTAGGCTAGCATCAGCTATTTTTCTTTCGTTGATTTTCTTTTAGTAGCAGTAAAGCTACTACTATGTGTCTCTAATATAAAATTTTCAAAACACAACGACCACTCAGATGTAAAAGGCCCAAAAATATAAACGTAGGCACGTGCAGAGCACGGGCGAGACACTAGTCTATAAAAATATGAACCCAACTTCATAGAATTCTATGAAATTCCTTTTGTTGCCTCCAGGATATTAATTGCAGGGAATACACGTTCCGTGAATTTTTTTCTCCATCTCTCGAATATCAAACACAGCCATAGAGCTAGAGGGATGTTACAAGTCCTCGTTATACACACGCAAAATATACTCGTATTACCTCTATGATGAGACAGAGGATCATGCTAAGAACTTGTTTGTTTGTAGCTGACTCGGCGTCTGAATCTGAGTCAACCCCTGACTCGTACTGAGTCAGCAGTCAGACCGTTTGTTTTCCATTTTGAGTCAGATCTGACTCGACCTCTGACTCAGACATAACCCCTGACTCGGACTCATTTGAGTCAGGTAACAAAATACCCCTGATTCATGGGACCAAACCATTGACTCACTTATTTCCGAGTCAGATGAGTCAGATCTGACTCAAAACAAACATATCGACTCAGATCCAGATGAGTCAGGTGATTTCACTCAGATCCAGACGATTCAGATGAGTCAGGAGTATACAAACATGGTGTAAGAATCTCTCATCTTGGTCCTTGTGCTCCATTACTTACCTTTTCTTTTAGCGAATCATGCTACACTATGAACCTAATTACCGCGTGATTATGATTCTCAAAGTATAGAACTCTAGTACGCAGATGCCACATGGGGCACAAAATACCTACGCCCAAACCAATGGTCAAAAAGCTACGACTGAACAGAAAAACAAAGACGTTAATATCATGGTACCAAAAATAAGCGTGAGACAGTCAATCTTTGTTTGACAAAAAGTAGAGGGGCAGGTTTCCTACCATTTTCCGATCTTAAGGTCCAAATATCACCTACTAATTTCTATTTTGGTTTGTTTGCTTGCTAGCGACAGAACTGAAAAGTCCTTCATGCAGGGGATAAGATAAATTTCTGTTCTGGAGGCGATAGTAACTAAGACTCATGGAGTCATGGTTAGACTAAAGAAGATATTTTTTTATCTCTCTTTTGTTGATGGTCTACTTGGTTAACATTATTATATCACCATTGCCGGTTACTTTTGATCTTTTATCCTCCAACTACAATTCAAAAGTGAGGGTTTTACTGTTAGTCTCTGTTTTGCCGTTGTGGGATTTACATTGGTTTGAAACATGTAGTTTTTCGCCTTTTATTTGTTTGAAACTGAACTCTGATAGCCACAAAGACATGTCCGTATGCATGTGCTGCCTGTTTTGCAAATCACAGAATTGGTTAAAAAGACCAAAATCAATAATTTCTGGGTGAAATGGACAGTTAGATTTTGATACTGTTTAAATGGATAAAAATGTAAAAATAGGCAGGATGTAACCAGTTTCATCGTGCTCATTTTCAAATATTTTTTCTTATTTTTAATTTACACGGGATGTATCCAGTTTCATCCTTAATATTTTTTAAATTTAAGTTAGGATGAAACCAGTTTCATCCTTACTATTTTATTTTTTTGTCATTTCACCCAAACTATTTTTTACTCGTCCATTTGAACCGTGATTTAAAAATATTTGGACAAATGACCTATTTTCCGTTTGCAAATATACTGCACCCTTTCATTGCTAAGGGATGTGCCTTGGCACAATCTTCTATAAGAATTTTATTCTCATAGTTTCATCCATCGACCTCTAGCACAATCTCTGAAATCGAAGGCATAATATGCCATATGGCTTCCTGCCTTTCCCATCAAAGTTTTAACTTTCGTAAGGCTTACAATATCTTGGGTTCCAACACCAACTGTTGAATATATACATGTTTTGGTGACAGCTTCCGTCCAAGGAGCCAAATGCCAACCAAGGTTAAATAAATTAAACTTGCAGATATATGTCTAACATACCAGTTTAAGTCATTGGGTATGATGACCAAGCCCCGATTTTAAAACCAACCTTCGTCCTAATTTCTGAAAATCAACGGCTATAACAATTAATCCTTAAGAAAGATGGGGAAATAAGTTAAAAATGCAAAAGAACATGCCACCAAACAATATAATACTACTAATAATTGGATGCACTATACCCCTTGTGTTTTTTTTTCTTCTCTACTTTTCTCCGA
Source organism: Papaver somniferum (assembly GCF_003573695.1). NCBI lineage: Eukaryota > Viridiplantae > Streptophyta > Magnoliopsida > Ranunculales > Papaveraceae > Papaver > Papaver somniferum. Next base: position 33,178,495 of record NC_039359.1, on the reverse strand, counting down.
GCACTATTATGGATAGTACTTTAAGACTAATTCAGTTTTTTTATTTTATTTTAATGCAGAGACTAGTTCAAACTAGAAGAAAGTAGCTTTAGAGATGGTAACTTTATCTTTTAGTTAAAAGATGATGTGCATGTGTAGTGATTGACTGATTAGTCAAATAACTATATATGTTATGTTGATAATGGAGAGAACTAGTAACCAACTCCCACCTTACTTACATTTTTTTATTCATATCTCCACTCTCAACTTTGCATGCCAGCATCTTTGTTCACTCTATAGATACTGAAAACCTCGTTCTCAGTTTCATTCATCACATACTTCGTTCAAGGAAAACAAAAACTAGACAAGTAGTAGTGAGTGAATTTCTAGCAAGGTCGAAAAATGGCTCAAAGTAGCATTAGTCATGTCATGGTTCTTTCACTATTTTTATGTCTTGCATTTTCTCCAGATCACTCTTTCTATCTTAACCCCAACTTTTATGAGCAATCTTGCCCAAAAGCTGAAGAAATTGTGAGGTCTGTTGTTGAGAAAGCTGTCCAAAAAGAGACTCGAATGGCTGCTTCGTTGCTCAGGCTTCATTTCCATGATTGTTCTGTATTAAGACACGTAACTGAGACCGATATGGAAAGTGTATCAAAGCACCAATAAGGAATGGTGCAGAAACTGAGACTGATATGGAAGATTCCATAAATAAGACCCATTGGGTCGGTGTCTATTCTTGAGACCCGTAGAGTAGGTCTCAAGACAGTCATAGAAAGGTATCTTAGAAACGTATTAGGAAAGGTATTGATTCTTGAGTCCCAAGTATTGGTCTTGTATAAATAGTTAACTTATTGATGAGAAAGGGGGACCGAAATATTGAGCAATTCTTGACATGGTATCAGAGTCAGTTACGATACCTAAACCCTAAAAAAAAAAAAAACTGTTCAAACCCTAAAGATGGTTGAAGAAGTAGAATCATCAAAAGGAAAGATGATTGAATATGATACGCAGAAGAAGAACCCAGTATATCATCTGGGATCTAGTGATGGACCGGGAATAATCATCACACCGATTGTTCTAAAAGGAACTAACTATGATGAATGGGCTAGAGCCATGAGAAGGTCATTGATAGCCAAAAGAAAATTCGGTTTTGTTGATGGAACAATCAAACAACCTGTAGAACCAGATCAGTTGGAAGAATGGATTGCAGTTCACTCAATGTTAGTTTCATGGATCAGTAATACGTTGGAAGCTTCAGTTAGATCAACTCTTGGAGACTATGATGATGCAAGTCTGTTGTGGACACACTTGAAGAGAAGATTTTGTGTTGTGAGTGGAACCAGAATATGTCAGCTAAAGGCATCCTTGAGTGATTGCAAACAAAAGAAAACGGAGGGAGTTGTTGTATATTATGGAAGATTGAACAAAATATGGGATGAGATGGTGACTTATATGAAGATACCTCAGTGAAAGTGTGGATGGTGCACGTGTAATATTGCGACTCAGAGGTAAGTGTGTTAAGAGAAGAAGATTTCTTGCATTATTTTCTTATTGGCCTGGATTCTGTCTACAGTTCTTTGCGTGAACAACTGCTAGCTAGGGATCCACTGCCATCAATAGATGTTGCATACCAAGCGATTGTCAACTCAGAACGTCTGAGAATCGGAGATGGAGGTGTTACTTCAGACGTACAAGAGAATGTCATGGCTTTCAAGGTGCAAGCTGATCAACGTCTTCTCAACACCTATGATCCAACCAAATACTGCAAACATTGCAGCAGACAAGGACACTCTGATGATGGCTGTTTTAAAATAATTGGATACCCTGAATGGTGGGGAGACAGACCAAAGAATGGAAGAGGAGGTAGAACTGGAGGAAGAGGACGTGGACGTACTGGTGGTGGGAATGCAAACGGAAGAGGTGGCAGAGGACAAGGTGGTAACACCGTTCATGCACATAACTTGCATATATCAGTTGCAAATCAAACAAGTGGTGCGTCAACATCTGATGGATCAGGATTGGTAGGAGTTACAGCTGCACAGGTTCAGCAGGTGATGGAGTATTTAAACTCACGAAAGACCAGTTCTCATCTACAAGGTAAAAAGAAAGAAACATCCTGGATTGTTGACACAGGAGCAACAAATCATGTCACGTGTGAACTTCTTGACATGGTTAACGTAAGAGATATTAAGGCATGTTCAGTTGGATTGCCTGATGGAAAATATGCGCACTCTGAGAAAATAGGATTTGTGATTCTTACTGGTGGAATGAGACTTGAGAATGTTCTTTACGTACCTCAGATAACTTGTAACTTAATTTCAGTTACACAACTCATTGATGAGATGAGATGTATTATCCAATGTACTAACAGTTTATGTCTTATACAGGACCGGTTGACGAGGAGGATGATTGGAGTGGCTGAGAGACAAGGTGGACTATATATTTTCTGTGGTGTGCCTCAAGTGGAAGTTATGGCTGTAAGTGAAGATACATATGAGTTGTGGCATCGACGTATGAGACATCCTTAAGAGAAAGTATTACAAAAGTTACAAGGAGTGAGTAGGTTAATAAATAAGAATAATGAAGCTTGTGATATTTGTCCTCGAGCAAAGCATCGTAGAAGTAGTTTTTCTACTAGTTTGAGTAAATCCAATTGTATTTTTGAGTTAGTTCATATTGATTTATGGGGTCCTTATAAGATACATTCATCAAGTGAAGCTCAATATTTTCTGACAATGGTAGATGATTTTTCAAGAAGTGTGTGGATTTATTTACTTCAATACAAAACTGAGGTTGAATCAAAATTTCGTGATTTTGTTGCTTTAGTAAAACGGCAGTTTAACAAAGAAGTCAAAATTGTTAGAAGTGATAATGGAACTGAATTTAATGCATTGCGGGGTTATTTTAAGACTAATGGAATAGTCTTTGAGACTTCGTGTGTAGGTACTCCTCAACAGAATGGAAGAGTTGAAAGAAAACACCAGCATATAATGAATGTGGCAAGGGCTTTGAGATTTCAAGCAAGTTTACCAATACGATTTTGGGGAGAATGTGCACTGACCGCGGCATACTTAATTAATCGTACACCTACACCTATTCTAAACAATAAAACTCCTTATGAAATTTTCTTTGGAAAGCAATCACCATATAATCAGTTGAAGGTGTTTGGATGCTTGTGCTATGTGCATGATCAAAGCAGTAAAGGAGATAAATTTGTGAGTAGAGGAAGGAGATGTGTATTTCTTGGCTATCCTTTTAGTAAGAAGGCGTGAAAACTTTACGATTTAGACACAAGACAATTTCTGGTGTCGAGAGATGTGAAGTTTCATGAAAATCAGTTTCCATATGAGCCGAACTTGAAACGTGGGTTGAATAAGGATGCTTCGAATTGCAGGAATCAGTCGAATTTTAGAGATTCCACTGAGACCAATACGTCTGGTGATTTGACTGAGACTGATCAATCCAGTCCTGCGGAAGTTATAGTGGAAGTGTACAGCGATGATGAAGACAGCACAGTTGCAGAAGAAGGCGTGACTGTGGAAGTACACAGCGACACGCATAAACAACCAGTAGAGGATGTTGTTGTTGAAGTGGATGTTGGTGCTCGCAATAATGTCACGGCTGAAGAAGAGATGGGTAAGGGCAAGCGTCAGAAGATCCCTTCTAGTAGGCTCAAAGGATTTGTGACGCACACCATTCGAGAAAATAGTCCATATCAGCTCGATTCCACACAATCATCATCCTCAGGTACACCTTATCCTTTGACATATTATGTTAGTTGTGATAGGTTTTCTGCAGTACATAAAACGTATCTTGCAGCACTAAATGCAAAATCTGAGCCTAAAAGTTTCAGAGAAGCAATGAAGCATCCAGGATGGAGGAAATCAATGGCGGAAGAAATAAGAGCCTTGGAAGAACAAGGAACGTGGGATCTAACAGAATTACCACCCGGTAAGAAGGCACTAGGAAGCAAATGGATATATACAGAGAAGTATGATGAAAACGGGAAGTTGGTACGATTAAAAGAGAGACTAGTAATCTTTGGAAATCATCAATTTGAAGGATTAGATTACAATGAGACGTTTGCACCAGTGGAAAAGATGACAAATGTTCGTATGTTTTTAGCTGTTGCAGCGGCTAAGGAGTGGGAAGTGCATCAGATGGATGTACATAATGCATTTCTTCATGGAGATCTGGAAGAGGAAGTGTATATGAAGATACCGCCAGGATTTTCCAAGGGTAATCCTAATATGGTGTGCAGGATGAAGAAATCATTGTATGGACTAAAACAAGCTCCACGGTGTTGGTTTGCAAAGTTTTCAAACTATGAAGAATTATGGATTTCGTCAATCATACTCAGACTATTCTCTTTTTACTATGATCAAGGGAAAGATGCAACTTAATGTGCTGGTGTATGTTGATGATTTGATTATTGCAGGTAATGATCTAGTTGCACTTACAAAATTTAAGTCATACTTGGGTCAATGTTTTAAGATGAAAGATTTGGGAAAATTAAAATACTTCCTAGGATTGGAAGTGGCTCGTAGTAAAAAGGGTTTATACATATGCCAGAGAAAATATGCGTTGGATATTATCATGGAAACAGGTTTGTTAGGTGCAAAACCTGCAGAATTTCCAATGGAGACGAATCATCGTCTTGCTTTGGCAAAAGGTGATTTGCTCAAAGATGTGGAGAAATATAGAAGACTGGTTGGACGTCTAATTTATTTGTCAGTCACACGACCAGATCTTGCTTACTCAGTGCATACTTTGTCCCAGTTTATGCAACAACCTAGACTGGAGCATTGGGAAGCCGCACTTCGTGTGGTTAGATATTTGAAGAAGAATCCTGGACAAGGAATTCTGTTGCGCTCTGATAGTAATCTTAACTTGAAAGGTTGGTATGATTCAGATTGGGCAAGTTGTCCTTTAACGAGGCGTTCACTAACAGGATGGTTTGTCCTTCTTGGAGATTCGCCAGTGTCATGGAAGACTAAGAAACAACATATTGTGTCTCGTAGCTCAGCTGAAGCAGAATACCGTTCAATGGCGGCAACTACATGTGAGTTAAAGTGGTTAAAACAGTTACTTCGAGATTTAGGAGTTCATCATACACAAGGAATGAGTCTTCTTTGTGATAGCTAATCAGCATTATATATTGCTAAGAATCCAGTTTTTCATGAACGTACCAAGCATATAGAGGTAGATTGTCATCTGATCAGGGATGCAATAATACAGAGAATTATATCGCCATCTTACACTCCTACCACAGTACAATTGGCGGATATTTTCACAAAATCATTAGGGAACACTCAGTTTCAAGGTCTTCTATCCAAGATGGGCATTCGTGACCTGCATGCTCCGTCTTGAGGGAGGGTATTAAGACACGTAACTGAGACCGATATGGAAAGTGTATCAAAGCACCAATAAGGAATGGTGCAGAAACTGAGACTGATATGGAAGATTCCATAAATAAGACCCATTGGGTCGGTGTCTATTCTTGAGACCCGTAGAGTAGGTCTCAAGACAGTCATAGAAACGTATTAGAAAAGGTATCTTAGAAACGTATTAGGAAAGGTATTGATTCTTGAGTCCCAAATATTAGTCTTGTATAAATAGTTAACTTATTAATGAGAAAGGGGGACCGAAATATTGAGCAATTCTTGACATTTTGTTCAGGTTAACATAATATTTAGCGCAGTATATGTTTTAACTTCTGATACAAAGTACTAAACTATTGTACTTTTCCTCTTATCATTAATATATCTGAGTGTCTTTTGTTTTAACTTTTTCCTTGCTTTCCTTGAAGGGTTGTGATGCCTCGCTTTTGTTAGACAATAGTAGAAACATAAGAAGCGAGAAGCAGTCGAACGCAAACACAAACTCAGCTCGAGGATTTGAAGTCATCGACGACATTAAATCTGCGTTGGAGAAGGCATGCCCACAAACTGTCTCATGTGCCGATGTCTTAGCTCTAGCAGCAAGAGATTCAACCGTTTTGGTATGAAACTTATTACAACTCTTAACTCTCGATGGTCTCCATGATCTGTCAGTTTTATATATAAACTTTGGCGTTGCTATACATGGCGTCATCATATTAGCCTCCTATAAGGCTGATGTGATGCTAGGACGAAATGATAGGATTTGATGAACTGTATATGTACTGTGCATATGGTGCAGGCTGGTGGTCCAAACTGGGCGGTTTCACTCGGAAGGAGAGACTCCAAGACTGCAAGCTTAAGTGGTTCTAACAGAAACATTCCTCAACCAAACAATACCTTCCAAACAATTCTTACTAAGTTCAAGATTCAAGGCCTCAATATTGTCGATTTCGTTGCACTTTCTGGTGAGTAATGAAGACGTGAAATTAATTGTTGATTTGGAATGAATAGTTGAAAGTGAAAAACTTCAGTATCTGCTTATTGTATTTTAAAATTCACTTGGTACAATCTAATGGGTTCTCTAAATCATTTTCAGGAAGCCACACCATTGGAAACGCTAGGTGCACTAGTTTTAGGCAAAGGTTGTACGACCAATCAGGGAACGGACAGGCTGATTACACTCTTCAACTGTTGGAATATTTTCAACGTCGCTAACCAAAGGGGGGTTCTGGGGGGCATCGCCCCCAGGCTGTGGTCGACCTGACAGGTCAGGTCGTGGGGGTCCAGGGGAGACCGCCCCTGGTGGGGGTTTCAAGGGGGCAACGCCCCCGGAAGAATTTTTTGAACTGACGGTTTTATTTGGCCGATAAAAGCCTGTTCGAAAATTTCGAATCCAAAAGACACCATTGATGTCTGTTGATGAAGGAACCTGACGTTTCGTGAATAGAAACCTGTTGGCGAATAAAAACCTATTCCCAACAGGTGCAAAACCCTTTATAAATAGCTTCTCCCAGTTTCGTTTAACATATAAGAAAAATCAATCTGTTTTCTCTGTTTCAAAAAGCATCATCAGAAATCAGAAATCTCTTTGTGTGTTCTTGATTGAATCAAGGGGTACAAACCTTGAATTCAGTTTTCATTGCAGGGCTTTCATTGTATCCTGAAGGCAATATTTCGCATACCTGTTGTAATCGCCAATTGTTATTGGGAGGGTAGAAATATTTGTCTAAAAGAAATTTATACAAGCCTTGAAAGTTTTGGAGTGCAACACTTTCTTCTCTGATTCATTCATCCTTTGTGAAACCCAATTTTTTCCAACATCAACAAGTGTACGCCAATCAATTGCGAAGCCGTTTGTCCAAGATCCGGCGGTGACAATAACCTGTTTTCCATGGACTTGGTTTCTCCTGCCAAATTTGATAACTATTACTACAAGAACATTTTAGCTTCAAAGGGACTTTTTAACTCTGATCAAGTTCTTTTAACAAAAGATGGGTCGTCAATGGATCTAGTTAAGCAATATGCTGAAAACAACAACCTATTTTTCGAGCATTTCGCACAATCCATGGTTAAAATGGGAAACCTCTCACCATTGATTGGATCAAATGAGAGATCCGGAAGAACTGCAGGAGAATTAATAGTGGATATTAGGGGAAACATGTCTGTGTGTTTTTAGTGTGTTTTCTGTCCTTGTTTTTGTTTTCGTGTGTGTGGTTTTTAGTTCCTGGCATGTTAAAGTGCTAAAGTGGTATATTGTTGTGATTTAAACTATTTCTAATAAACGTTTTATTTGAGGAAAATATAATGATGTTTGGAATCTTTAGGAATACAACACAAATAAACAATCTCGAAACTGAGCTTCCAAATGTCTTGTTACTTTGAACATCACAATTTGATGTTCATGTATCTGGTGCAGGCTTCGAACTGGTCATATCCCTATATCTGTTTATCAGACCATGAGAAGCATTGTGGCATGCATGTCTGAAAGCATTAGCCACAGGATCACAGGCTTTGGTCATGTGTACGTATGCCAGCATTGCAAATGTTCCAAGCAGAGCATTTATATGCACATTGAATCAACTTTTTTAGAAAATACTGTGTATATATGTATGTGTGTATTCTTGTATAAGTTACAGGTACGCACTGCCCGGGCTTTCAATTTTATTACTTCGGAAGCTAAATGAAATACATGGCCACCTTATAAAACAGTTGGAGGCCATTCAACCCCAAAAGGGTATTCACAGCCCCCACCAACAGATAACTGGTGCAACATACAGAGAAAATTATACTCAGCAGCAGCATAACTTGAACATACAGGAAAACTTATCTGCAGACATTAATCGTGTATTGTTACGTTAATCAATGAAGTTCCCATATTCATAAAGAAATATAGCATGGAACTCATGGCAAAATATGCTTTGAAGCTGCTTATCAGTCACATTCCAGTCCCTCCGAAACAATCCACCTTGACAATATGAAAGATCTACAGGATTTGATTCATGCAAAAGATGATATTATGCCACTTTTTGATGGTTCTAACAAGACAAGGGTCAAATTGTGAACATCCTTGGATTGGCAACTTCACTAACTTACACACTTTAAGTTGCTAGCTACAACTTGTTTTGTTATCTCTGTACAAAAACAGGTTACTCTTGATATGCTGAGGGAGGAGGGAGAAGAATATTTACTGTTCATTACTGATCTTGAAGTATCCCACTTAGAGCTATGAACTATCCAAAGTATTTACAAGAATTCATGGGACAACCCAACAAAACCAAATACGGGTTTGTTTGGATCCCTACTGTGGATGCCTCAACCCCTTTGACAGAAGCCAATGATGCCATGGTACAGCACCTACCACCCTTCTTTGATAGATGAAGCCATAACCATAATTGTCTCTCTTTATAGTATCTATTGGCTCTCATTTACTTTCTAACTTCACTTATTGTATCCCTTAACTATGCATGGTCAATTGAGTAAGTAACCAAATGTGTTGCAATAGGAAACTCATTACAGAAAAAATCATGAATTACTCGATAACTTGTTTATCAATAGTAAGTTAGGGATCGATATAAGTTCTCAGATCAGAAGCCCAATCTAACGAAAATAATGTGTCTGCAATAAACAAGGCATGCTAAGCCAATACATGAAAAACAATTATGATTGCATACATAACAGTAATCTTGTCTAGTTGTCTTAGCAAACCAGAAAGGATTTGCGACAATGGTAGTAGCTCCAGCAGCTGCCCTCATGTTTGCAACGATTGAGAATTAAAAGTTCCTGTCTATATTCAAATATCTATATAACTATATAAGTGAATTCAGCAGTTATAAACATCAAACACTTTCATTGGAATAGATGAAATAGGTCAAAGAACCATCAAGTGTTTGTTCTCTAGTGACCTAAGTTACTGTAGTATGTCGCTTAACCATGAGATTTAAGAACACTTTTGATTGTGCTGCACATACTATTGAGAAGTCAAGGAAACAAATCAAACAACCTATAAGAAATTGTGAGAATAGACGCAATGTTTGATAGACTGCTAGCAGCTTATACAGGATTTAACAGTCAATTTGTCAAGAAATCAGATCAATTTATTCCGAACAAGCCTATGAACATTGAAACCCGAATCAGATTTAAATCTGTAAAAACTAATCCCCAAAAAAACAGATCATTCGAACCACCAAAATAATCCCACCGCAGAGTTTCTAGGTTTGATTTCATTGCACATTTAGTTACATAGCTAGACTGTACCCAGAGTTAACAGAAACTAGATCTAAGCTTTCTTTGGAGACTTTCCAGCGGGAGATTTTCCAGGAGACTTGGGTGTTGTTTCTTTCTCAAGACCCTTCTTTGGCAACAAAACGGAGTTAATATTCGGAAGAACTCCACCGCTAGCAATAGTAACACCAGCAAGCAACTTTCCTAATTCTTCATCGTTCCTTACTGCCAAAAGCACATGCCTTGGTATAATCCTTGATTTCTTGTTATCCCTGGCAGCATTTCCAGCCAACTCCAAAACCTAAAACACAATCAGAAACAAATTAAACAAAACCCCAGATCCAAAATCAAAAATTAAACAAAACCCAGATCGTAAATCAAGGGTTATAATCCAATAGCTCAAAATCAAAAATTACAAACTGGAAAATAATGGGATTTTGTTTATACCTCAGCGGCTAGATATTCAAGAACAGCGGCGAGATAAACTGGAGCACCTGAACCAACACGTTGAGCATAACGACCTTTCTTTAAGAAACGAGTGATTCTACCAACTGGAAATTGTAAACCAGCTTTGACTGATTTTGTTACTGCTTTCTTTCTATCACCACCTTTCCTTCCTCCCTTGGCAACCTTTCCTGCTTCCATTGTTTAACAAAAAAAACTTCTGAAAACTGAAAAAAAAAACTAGGGCCTTGGAAATTTGGTTGATTTGAGTTTTGATTAGAAGTTGTGAGTTTTTCTGAGCTTGCTTGAATAGTTATTTATACTGAAGTTGAGAAATGAACACGCTGGCGATCCATATGACTATTTTTGTGTTTAGAAACTTTAGATTATAATCTAATGGTTATAAGATGAATACGTAAGCGATCCGTAGGTTTTAGTTTTAACCAATCGAAATTGAACGTGCGGACTGCGAAGATGGATTCTTCTGAGATGTGAGATCCGTATCTTGCGGTTAGTAACTGTGCACATGTCATCGATCCGTATGCTTTTGGTTTTTAGATGTTGGATAGTTCCGGAGAAATCTTCGTTAGGCGGTAACCAGTAACAGGATTATAAACGAGAAATTCCCCATTGACGGGAATACATATCAAATAATTCAGTAATTGCCTGGGTAATTTAAAAGGACCACGATCTACTAGTATCTTCTTAGTATGATATTATCATCCCGTATGTGGCGAAGCAATCGTGACGTCGTTTCATTGACCAACGAGTTTGGGGAGAAGAAATCTTCTCTAAAATTGCTCTCATCGCCATCTCTCAGAACCCTAACAAAACCTTAATTGATCTCTCTCTCTTAAATGAGTCTCATTCTTTTCGTATATAGAAATCTCAGAGGGGTTGGTGCCCAATCGCTGAATCTATTCCCACCTAAAGGTCTTTTCTTTGATAGTTCTGCAAAGCTAATGGATAAAGCTTCCAACAGCATCCAAGTTAGCAATTCAACCTGCCTAGAAATTTTCGGACCACAAGGCAAGCACTATAGTAAGTGTCATACCCGCAGATGCACCTTGCAAATTTTCTGATCGAATGTAATCCGGCAGCACAGTGATGCAGTAAATCAAGCTTCACTCACTCGTACTTCAACCTTATAAGTTTGCATAAATGCAAACAGCAACACTCCTAACAGTTAGCAATGGAAGTCTTTAGTCTTCTTTCTCTTCTTTTTACTTCAAATACATCCCATAATACATTCAAACATTGTTGTACCTTACCAACAACAATCAGCCAACCAAGAAAACTTAGAACATGACACAATAAACCCGTTTTATTGCATCAAAGGAAAGGAAGAATTTATCCATGGTTGAAGCTTAGCTCAACCTACAGTTGTATCATCCTTCCCCAATCATGGGGAGAATCATAATCATGCGAGATTGGAAACCATTTACACTGCTTTGTTTTTCGGTTGTAACGAAGAATACAGCTTTGGCGTTCTTTTTGTATAGGAATCAGATTTGTTCCGACAAGAGCTTCTACAGAAAATTCTAGTTCTACAGTCCAGGCATAGGGAATTGTGATCTTCTCTTCAGACCAGTTAACCACATCATAGTTACACACACGAAGTACCCACAAAGAAGCTTCATAATCGGATGTTGCTTTAAATACAGCTACACTTCCATCGACTTCCAGCAACTGAAAACGTACTGGTGAAAGTGAACCAGGGATTGAAATTGTACTAAAATCTTCACTTTCAACATTAAATGTCAATATGCTTTCAACAATACCAATTTGCATTAACCAACGTATAACACCATTTACATAAAAAGGATCATAGACAATCTCATCCCACATTACATCATGAGGGATAAGTGGATGCATTCTAATTATACCTAATCTTTTCCACCTCCTACCTCGGTCAAGATTGAAGACTACAATAACCCGAGTGTGTTCTTTTGAAGTCTTTGATATGCAAATGACTTTGTATTTATTTCTTTTTGGATTAAATCCTAAGGCATTAATTTCAAATCGGTGGTGTCTCTTTTTCATCGGGATTTCAATCCACGGTGAAGTGTATCCAGTGGCATAATTATAAAAGAGCATTCCCCATTGACGGGAATATATATCAAACCATTCACAGTTTTCCTGGGTAATTCAAAAGCACCCCGATCTACCAGTAACTTCTTAGTATGATCATATAGTGATCTTGTATGAGGTGAAACAATTGTGAATTGGATACTTCCTCCTCCTAAATTTGTTAACTTCATAGCGGTATAGCTTTCATCGGATCTTAGTATTTTCATTGATAAAAATAATCTATGACCTCCCTCCTGCAGCTTCTCTTACTTGATTTCTTTCAACACCTCCGGAATCGATTTCACCCGAAAATTACATGACCTCAAATCACAAGAACTCAGCAAGTCTTTTTCATTCTTTTCCCTCCAAAGAGCCCTAAGATCACACCGCCCCTCCACTTCATTCTTTTTCATACAAACTACCTTCGGTTCTATGTCACTACGATGTTCCTCCTCTTTCTTTCCAAAACCAGAAAGCACCACCACTTCCTTTTTAAAATCTTCTCTATTGATTAAATTTCTCCGTGAGTAAAGACGTTGTTCCATTGACTAGCGAGTTTGGGGAGAAGTCTTCTTCAAAATTGCTCTCATTATCATCTCTCAGAACCCTAACAAAACCTTAATTGCTCTCTCTCTCTTTCTCTCTCACTCTCTCTTAGATGGGTCTCATTCCTTTCATATAGTCTTTTAGTATCCCCAATCCCAGAGGTGTTGGTGCCTATTCGTTGGATCTATCTCACATAAAGGCATTTTCTTTGGTAGTTCTGCAAAGCCCAATGGATAAACCTTCCAACGGCATCCAAGTTAGCAAATTCGTTCTGCTTAAAAAAAAATCGGACCACGAGGCAAGCACTATGGTAAGTGTTACACCTGCAAATGCACCTTGTAAATTTTCAGTGTAATTGTAACCAGGAAGCATAGTGGTTCAGTAAATCAAGCTTCGCCCGATCGTACTTCAGCCACATAAGTTTGCATCAATGCAAACAACAACACTCCTAACAGTTAGCAATGGAAGTCTTTAGTCTTCTCTTCTTTTTACTTCAAATGCATCCATAATACGTTCAAACATTGTTGTACATTACGAAGAACAATCAGCCAACCAAGAAAACTTAGAACATGACACAATAAACCTGTTTTATTGCATCAAAGGAAAGAAATAATTTCTCTAAGACTGAAGCTTGTCTCAACCTACAGTTTTATAATCCTTCCGCAATCATGGGGAGAACCATAATCAGGAGAGATTGGAAACTTTTGCCACTTCTTTTTTTTTCGGTTGTAACAAAGAATACAATTTTGGCATTCTTGTTCTATAAGAATCAGATTTGTCACATCAAGAGCTTCAATAGAAAATTCTGGTTCTACAGTCCAGGCATAGGGCATTGTGATCTTATCTTCGGACCAGTTAACCACATCATCGATACACACACGAAGTACCCACAAAGAAGATTCATAATGGGATGTTGATTTAAATACTGCTACCCTTCCATCGACTTCCAGCAACCGAAAACCTGCTGGTGAAAGTGAACCAGGGATTGGAATTGTGCTAAAATCTTCACTTTCAACATAAAATGTCAATATGCTTTCAACATTACCAATTTTCCTAAACCGCCAATGTATAACACCATTTGCATAAAAAGGGATCATCGAAAATCTCATCCCATAGTCCGTGATGATGGATAAGTGGATGCATTCTAATTGAACCTAATCTTTTCCACCTCCTAGCTCGGTCAAGAGTGGAGATTTCAATAACCCGAGTGTTTTTTTTTTTTTTTTTGAAGTCTTTGATATACAAATAACTTTGTATTTATTGCTTTTTGGATTAAATCCTATAGCATTAGTTTCAACTCGGTGGTGTCTCTTTTTCGTTGGCGTTTCAATACACTGTGAAGTGTATCCATAGGCATGATTATAAATGAGAAATACGCCAATAAAGGGAATACGTATCAAACCATTCACAACTTGTCTGGGTAATTCAAAAGGACCACGATTTACCAGTATCTTCTTGGTATGATATTGTCATCCTATATGAGGTGAAGCAATTGTGAATTGGATAGCAGTAATCATATTTCTTAACTTCATAGCGGTATAGCTTTCATCATATTTTAGTATTTTCATAGATAGCAGTAATCTGTGACCTCCCTCTTGCATCTTCCCTTCCTTGATTTCGTTCAACACCTCATGAATCGATTTCACTCAAAAACTACATGACCTCAATCAAAAGAACTCAGCAGTTCCTTTTCATTCTTTTCCTTCCAAAGAGCCCTAAGATCACACCGCCCCTCCGCTTCATTCTTTTTCATCCAAACTACCTTCGGTTCTGTCACTCATTTGTTCCTCCTCTTTCTTTCGCAAACCAGAAAGTAATACCACTTCCTTTTTTAGGTCTTCTATATTGATTAGATTGTTCCCTGGGTAAAGACGTCGATTCGTTGACCAACGAGTTTGGGGAGAAGAAATTTTCTTCAAAATTGCTTTCATTGGCATCTCTTAGAACCCTAACAAAACCCTAATTGCTCTCTCTTTCTCTCTCTCTTAGATGAGTCTTTGACGAGGTGTCAACTCGCAAATAATAAATTCCTTATTTTTCTTTAAAGTAACTAGTAGTATACGGATAAACAGATTCGTTCCTGAGGGAGTATTGAGCTAAAGTTGTCGATTAAATTTCTGAATGAAAATAATGCAAGACTATGAACACAAATATTAATGCAAATACGAGGATGAGGATGAGAATGATGAAGGGACTCTTTCCCGGTCACAAAATGCGAATCTTGTTGACATAGTTAGTTTCTGCGGAGTATTTTGTTACTAACAACCCTAGAACAATTAGTACGCTCAACTATTCTGTTATTATCTTCTAAATTCACCGGCCACAGAAGCGCTCGACTACCAGATTATACTTATCAAGTTTCCTAAAAGTACGCTCTCTAGGTGTGACTTAAACAAGTGTTTTACGTTTTATGAGATAAGGTTGCTCCTAATGATGAATTCAAAAGCTTGAATCACATAATAGTGTTGATTTCTACATATGGGAACTTAACAAAGTCCCATCATCAATACCCATATATTGCTACTTGTGTTTATAGTTTCTGGACAATTACGGGTCGAAGAAATTCTAAACCAGTAATATGATTATGAATTGACTATTCAATTTCGAACTTAAACAATCAACAAATTATCCATAAACAGTAGTAGCACGGTAGAAATTGAGCAATACCGAAATAATTGCTAAAAAACAGGCTTTTTAAATATCAGCTTGAATTCATATCCGGACGTCGAAATCGTTCCTAATCAATATGCTTAGCTGCTGGAGTTCATGGCAATAACAATCAAAGAGAAAGAAACTATTAAACAAAAGATATTCGAAATCGAACCACGGCAGCAAACCAAGCTGCTGCTGGTCTTCTTCTATGTTGCGCTACTGCTCCTTGTTGTTGGTACCAACGAGTAAGGTTCAGGTCCGGTTTTTTCTCGTCTTAATGTATGAACATGGCAGTGAGCCCTTCTCAAACGGCTGATGATGGTTGTGTTGGGACTGCAAGGTGGGGATGGACTATTGGTGGTGAAGTAGTGTGTCGCGAACTGATGGTATAGGAACCGATGGTGCGAAGATGGTGATGTTGAGGGGATATGAAGGGGATAGTGATTATGCAGACGGATGGAGATGCAAAGGTGGTGAACTGGATGCAGGTGCAATGGTGATTGCTACGCAGACGGAGTGCTGGAGGTAATGGAATGGTGTACAGGTGGAGTGGTTATGCAGATGTGATGGAGATGCAAAAAATGATGCTGGTGAATGGAAAAAAGATGCATGTGGTATGCAGATGGTGGTGGTGGTTCAGCGAGCTTTGCTCGCTAAAACTAGGGTTGCGACAGTTGAAGGGGGTATGGGATATCTCTTTGTAGCTTTTTAGGTCTTCTTTTATAACTTTCTCAGACCATGCAATATCGAAACCTAAAACCGACTCAACAATCCTTGTCTGATACTAATCAGCTTCAATCTACTCCCTTGATCCACAAAAATCAATGAACAGCAAGAGACTTTCTTAACTGGTTTCTCGGCAAAGAAACACTGCCCAAGCTAAGAGCATCTCCAATGGGACAATAAAAATTTCCTATTTTAATGGTCACCTGGGATTTGACAAAATTTTATCAAAGAAACCTTCTCCAACGGGAGTGTGATGTTGAATGTGGGGATGAACTGGCGAGTTAGTTATTCTCACATCCCCTGAACCATCCCCTAGTTTCAGAGGTGTTCTCTTAGAGGACGTAATCACCATTTTTGTTATAAAAGTAAACTGAAAAAGATGAAGACAAAACTAAACAAAAAAAAATTCAACCAACCAGATAAATACGAGAAGACTGCATTTGTTATCAAAACTTCGTTGGTTGGAGATTATGTTTCTGATATTCCTAAAATCATGGAAATATTAGACTTCAAGTTTCCAAAGGATGTCTTCCTACATCAACCACGTAGGAAGCACACCACAGCCCGTTGGAGATGCTCTAAGACAAATTGGTACCCAAACTCTGTTTATGTCTCCACCTCTAAATATGGGTCCTAGCCTTGCCAGAAACTCTTCAAACGTAGCCTTCGAACAGACGCCAGGAGCTGCACAGAACCACGGTGGTGTCTTGACTGCTTTCTCGCTGCCAGAACTGCACTCATTACCCAATCCCGAACACAAACTCGAATTCAGAGAGAACCCAACTTCCTTCTCTGCTTTAACTTGAAAACCTTCTCCTATTTCTTATCAAATACTCACCAGAACCCATAAAACACCTGGAGAAAGTAAGCTGGTTTCAGCTGGAATTTCAGTTGTAGAAAATACTCGTTCAGGCCTTTACACAAGCACCATGCGCAGTTTGTTGTTGATTTAGAGATAAAAGTCCTGCTGATTCCTAAGACAATTCCTCTCCTGCCCTGCATTGCAGTCTATTTGTTGTGAACCTAGATCATTTCCTCTCGCAAAAAAGAGAGCCTAGCAAATGATACTTCATTCATGACCTTCGTCCAATCAATCTGAATAAAGTCTATTTGTAGTGAATCCAAATCCTTCATTTCTATATTCCGATTCTGTCAAACTGCCTGTAGAATTTAATTAAGTGAAGCCTAATTGAGAATCATTTACAAAGTGGATTTACTACTACACTTTGTTTTTAGAATGGGTAATGGGTACAATCTATAGTCTACATTGAATAACAGAGAAATTACACATATTTACAGTAGAATAAAGGGAACTCATTCAAGGCTACCAATTAATTTTTACAGGTCTACTAACTTCGAGGTTTCTCATTCTTCAAGGCTTTTCAGAACATCCTCCTTGAAAGGACCAGAATCATGCAGCATTTTGATAACAGTCTTAACCTGCAATGGGAGTATCAACCCGATAAATAAATAATGAACTGGTTGGCACTGTTTCGTGCCATTATTCAATATAATCCATGGATAATATAAGATTGAACAGAAAGACTGAAATTTAGTTTAGGATAGAACATTCAGACTGAAAACCCAAAATAATGAAATGAACCGAAACAAAACACTGAAGTGTTCTAATTTTTATCCATGATTCATATGGTACTCATGTTGCCCAAGGCCTTTTGGGTGGGATAGTTGGTCTCGAAGCTGGACCAGGGTTCTAACCAAGAATAAACATGTGGTAGTGTGAGCACCTAAGAGAGGACAACAATGGCAGACAACTAGATATGGTTCACTGGGATCACCATATCCATGCTAGCTGCAAAAAACCATGGTTTCCCTTGGTGGGCTAGGAACGCGTGACTTATCCTTAATTTTGTGACAACCATAAAAATTTGAGGGGTAACTTACGTTATAGATTCTTCTTGAGATTTGAAGCAGCAATGGGTTTAATGTGTGGGACCAGTTATTGTATGCTATAGCATTTTTGTGCAAGGATTTTCTTACATATTTATGGGACCAACATGGGTCTCCCCATTAACGTCTTCTTTTCGGAGGTAGAGGGAAATGACATTTTTTAAGCGTTTAAACATCTGATAAGCTGCAGTGATAATTGCAGAAAATAAACCTTTGAACTTTTATTTTGCTGACCTAGGAATTCGGAAACTCTATACTATAGCTTCTCGTGAGCAGGCCAATAATCTGATGCAAGATCGCAGACTTCTCAATAGTTGGGACGACCAAATAAGGGCCTCCATGCATGTTATGAACAATGTACATATATTTTAAACATTGGATGACAATAGTATTAAAAAACTCTGCTGACCTGTGCCACAATAAGACATTTAATAAGAGGGATACTTAGTAGCAGTAACATACCTGAGTTGCTTCTCTCCTCACAAAGTCCCCTATGGCTGACCGGAATTCCTTATCTAGAATGTAGTGGCTGCTGTATGTTGTCACAGGTAGATAACCCCTCTGAATTTTATGTTCTCCTTGAGCTCCTGCCTCTACTTTGCTGAGATTTAGTTCAATAGCAGCTTCAATTGCCTGAATAGATAAACAAATAGAAAATTTAATCACCGCCCACATTTAGAAATTTTACACTATTAACGAACCAGATCAGAAGATTGGTGTTGGAAATAATTCACTATGAGATCCTCAAAATGAGTTTAGTAATGTTATTAAATGCATGGATAAAATATCTAGTGATGTTTGAATGAGGGAAAAAACATGCAGAAATGGTATTAATGAACTAGAACTGCAATTACTGCTTTGTAACGTGAAATAAAATATAAACATGAACTGCAACTGTTGTTTTGAAGTATCCGTTATAGTGATATATGATAGTGGGTCATACCGAAGAGAGAAGAGTGTTTTTTACCCTAAAGGAAATATCCTGTTCCTTTCGTCCATAAGGATAAGTGGACGATCTCACTTAACCAAATGACAGTAGGGACAAATAACAAATTCACACAATAACAGTCCCCATCGAGAACAATAATTGCACACTTGACAACTTGAGCATCTTGTAAGTATAGTAATCGCAATAATAATAATAATGTGTTTGTCTACTATAAATACAAACCGATGCTATTATCAATTTTTTGGAGCATGAGCGGATCATGAACCCTAACTTTGTGTACTACGCAAACTGTATAAATACCTGGTAATAACACGCTTCAAAATGCAAACTGGGATAATAGGCTTGTGGAAGGCAGCCCCATAACCGCCCATATATTGTATCCCCTCCAATAAGATTAAGAGCACCTGCAACAAGATCATCGCCATCTTCAGCAACAACTAGCAACACCTGGTCTCCCATCTTCTCTCCCATCACATGAAAGAAGTCCCTAGTTAGGTAAGCTCTACCCCACCTATAGATATATCAAAAACCGAATTACGTTTCCACCTAATATCGTGATTAATTGAAAAGAAAACCAAATACAAGTTACTCAGCGTCCAACATTATTACACGGTATTCTTCATTTGATAAGAAAGACACGACTAATAAACTCTAATGTTTGCTGAGGATGAGATTACTACGGTGTATGCGGAATCAAGATAACTAATATAGAACTATGCAAAGCGTATACGTATAAATTGTAGAGAAGTGTTACAAACTTGTCATCAGTGGTGCTCCTGTAGAAATGGTAGAAGGAATCCCAATGCTTAGCCTGCCACAATATCATGCAAAATACATAATAAGAACAAGAATCCATGTACCTAAAACAAAAGTAAAATATTAGGTACCTTTATTTCGTGCCCCCGGAGGCGTTTCATTGTCAAATTTTGTGTAGAGATCTGCAAGAAAAATATTTGTCAAACAATTAACAACATGCTACTTCAGCACTTTGGCATATAGAGAGTGCTTTCATTCAGCACTTTGGCATGACAAGGGCACCTTTCGACATAATATGTTTGACCATTTCTTGGGGTGGAAAAACTACAGATTACTATCTGCGTATCTCTCAGATCTCAATATTGTTAGGATTGGAGTCTTTCAAGAAAATCATCTTGAATCTGACCAAGCAGTCTCTCAGTGCTCTAGGATCAGTGTCTAATCCATTTTAAATTTAAAGTTAGATGACTACTAGATGACTACCCAAAATTAAGGAACGCTTACCAGCCAACCAAGTTTCCAGCACTAAATCACTTCGAAAAGCAACTAAACTACTACATGAATTAACTTAGATGTTACTAACACCTTGTTTTAACATAAAATTCAGCACCAAAGAGAATCTTGATTTATGCTAACCTTTTTGCGCTCTTGACGAACATTTTTTCGTTTACTTTGTTTCATGTCCATAAGAAACTCGTCAAAACTGTGGCGTAAGATAAGAGCTCTTAGTAATAGAGAGAAAAATACAATAACAAACTAGGATGCAGCATACCCATATCCTACACTGGAATGGATACCTAGAAGACGTAATATTTCACTAAAAGCAAAATATACCAAAGATTCAAAAACAGAAAAAAGAAGGAGGGTGAACTGGTGAGCTGAGCTAAACTCACTTCTTATAATCACGATTTCTCCAGTGATATTGCAATCCAACTCTCTGCAGAAATCCATGGTCCTTCATTTTGAGCCACTCATTTTCAGATGGGAAGGTAATATGTAGAGATGAGACCTGGAACTGGCAAAAATACAGCCACGGTAACTTTTACAAAATTGTAAATTAGTCAAGCATGTTTGGTTTACATGATTAATGAAGTTTTTCATAATTTTCCAATTTAAAACCATGCAAGCAGAATCACAAGTAGTCAAGGCTCCCACTTTTCTTGGCTGGAAACTTAAATAATAAGTTCAACATGGCGCATAAATAAAGAAGCAAGGATATCCGACATTTTGAGAAATTCATCAATGGTGAATTTGTACCAAGATTTTAAAGAGGGGGATTGTGCAAACCGAAGACTGTTCATAATTGATCTTCTATCCTCTAATAAATCTCTACCTGATTCCTGGTTACCATAGATCTCCTCAGTAATGATGAACGTAAAAAACCAGTGTTCTCACTTCAATGAGAATAGTTAATTCAACTTATAACTCCCATTTTCAAATTGTGAAGAAGACAAGGGGTTGACGTATCCATCAGTTAATAACAAGTCAATCAATTCTTAGCATCACCATTTTTAATAGGAGAATTGACAGTTGAACTCCTACATACCTTAGCAGTAAGATCCTTCAACGCCTCAACTAACTTCTCAAAAACCTGATCTTTATAACATGTGTTACGAAGTAATATCCTCTGACCAGTAACTGGAGTAAAAGGTACACAGGACTGTAGTTTTGGATAATATGGTACACCACATCTGTAGTAGGCATCTGCCCAAGAATGATCAAATACGAATTCTCCATAAGAATTGCTGCAAATCCAAATTCAAATAGCTAAGCCACAACCAAAAAGATAGCAACTAAATGGAAAACAAAAGGAGAAGATGTTGAACCTTTTAAGATAAAGAGGAACAACACCTAAAATTTCTTCGAATTCGTTTCGAGCAACAATATGCACAGGAGACCATCCTGTTTCCTGAAAGTAAGTCAGGCAATACTATCAGGTTATAAAGAGATCATTCCTCACTAAAGGTGGACAAAATTTTGTTTTACAAATTCTCCTCTGTGGTGCAGCAAGAAAACAAAGTTCATCCTTCCCTATGGCCAATTATCTCATCTTCTTGGCAATAAAATTATTTCTTGCCAACTGACAGTGTAAACGGGAATAGCACATGCTCTAATAGCTGAAGCATTCAAACACAAAAGGAAAGCTGATCGTCTTCAGTGTGCCTTCTGCTTATGGTCTTATGATCTCATCATTAATTTACCATTTATCCCATTACCTAAGGTTTGAATTAAACATTGCAAATTTCATCTTTTTTGCTCTTTATTTGCACATGTATTTATTCTTTTTCTACCACCCTAAGATGCTTATGATTGACGCACAAGCATGCGATCTTCATAAGAACATTTTCAGTTTCAAATTAATTGGAGATAATGAAGTACAAACAACAAAACTTTCCACTAATGCAAGTGAATTTGAAAAGGTTAACCATAAGAATAACCTTGACAGCGCAGCCAGTTTCTTCTAAGCTAGAAAGAAATCCATGTGTAAGAAATGGATTCATTTTATCAGAACCAGTAGCTTCAATTGCACATGCATCCCATTCTTCAAATGGAATCTCTGAAATTGAAGAAACCACCGAAAGAGATAATTTCTGAGGTCTCATCATCTCATTCATTGACACACCCTAGTAATTATCCAAATAAAGAAAAATATTAAACAAAAACAAATAAATCAAGAGTACCTAATAAATCCAATCCGGTAGAAAGTATGAAAATACCTGTGAGTCTGATTCTGGGGCTGCCAGTGTAAATGTCCCAAGAGATACTTCCATTTCATGTGGTTGTGGTGCAGCAGGTTTCTTTTGCCCCCAAAAGATGGCACTGATTTTCGACAAATTAACATGAGTTGAAGTTTGATTTCGTCTTGTAAGATGAAGGGATGATGAACGTCCAAGAAATTGAGAAGAATGGTACTTTAACGGCGTCGTAGTGGTGGTGGTGGTTCTGTAATTGAAGCAGTTGGAGACTACTAGTGCCATTGTTCCGTTTTCACTGTGTTTGATATCGTCGCTTGTCTGTCCCACACAGACACGCGTGACCAGCCTCAAAGAATTCCCTCTCTATTTATCTTCTACTATCTGGGAAGATAAACTAACACGTGTCAGTCTGCTTATCATTTCCTCCTACTTCTCTTGCAAAAAGAACTCTCATCTAAACATGGGTAATTATCACCTACCTTGACGGCAAGAATACAGTATATGGAAAGTCTTGGAACAGTGTGGGGCATCTATTACTACTCCCTTAGAGCGTCCACAATGTTACGATCATAACCAAAGATCAAAGACCAAAACAAACGATCAAATTTGAGAGTAGTCTGGAGTGTGACGTTAAAGCAGTGGAGTATATTTAGTCGAGCGGATGTATAATCTACTCTTGCATGTGGAGCGTTCGTAATCTTCCTCCCGAAGAGGCGTAGATATAGTTTACGCTGGTTATGGGGCGTTGGTAAAGAATACGCTCGTTGTGGGGCGTACATATAGTTAACGCTCGGAGAAGGGACGTAGGTATAATCTACGCCTGGTGTGGCGGACGGGTAAATCAACGCTTCATTCAGGCGTACGTATAATCAACGCCTCTCTCAGACGTACGTATAATCAACGCCCCATCCAGGCGGACGTATAATCAACGCCTTATTCAGGCGTACGTATAATCAACGGCTCTCTCAGGCGTACGTATAATCAACGCCTCATTCAGGCGGACGTATAATCAACGCCTCTTGTCAGGCGTACGTATAGTGTTCGACTTGCATTAACACACGTATCGAGCACGTGTGGCATTAAAGCCCAGACGAAGAGAAACCACCACGTATAGCCCACGTGTTCACTTGGCCTTTACCCTAATCTTCTCCGTCTTCTTCTTTTCTTTTCTACCTCCTCTTTGTTTCTACCGCCCACAAACACAACTTCTAAACCAACACATCACAGTAACTAGCAGGAAAAGAGAAAAAAAAAAACGAGATACTTGATGAATCCCGATTACAAAAGAGGTATGTTTCTTTTTTCTTAATCTCTTTTGTTTTATCCATATTGTTGTATAATTTATTTAGGGTTTTATTTGTTAAAATTAGTTTATATAAAATTGGGTTTTAACGAACAAATATGAATATGAAATTGATTAAATATAATTGGGTATGTGTGTTTTATGATTTTAGAGATTAATATGTATGTGAAAAAAACCATATTTGCTGCTTATGTAAATTTGGTTAAAAGAAATTTTAAAATAATTATAGAAGATCTAATTTGTGGGTGGAATAGATTTAAAAAATTTGGCTACTGTAAAAATTGGTAGTTATGTAGATTATGTGTGTTATATATGTAGAAGAGATGATTTGTACATATGTGAATATGGTTAAAACTAATTGAATTTGTATTGTTTTTTATTGAATTTTGAGGTGATTAATTTTAGTTGTTTTTTGGTTTATTTTTGATGTTCATGTGAATTAGGCTAAAAGATTTTATGAAATTTTGTCAAATATGTACAACACTTGATTTGTGGGTTATATAGATTAATATGTGTTTTTACAATTCACGTGGTTATGCGAAAAATTGTAGTTATGTAAATTTTGTGTGTTACATATGTAGAAGAGCTAATTTATATGTATGGAATTGATTTTTTAGTGATTTTTATGGAATCTTGAAGTGATTAAATTGGGTTGTGGAATCTTGTAATGATTTTCGAAATGCATCGGTGACGATTTAATTTGTGTTCGTAGAATTATAGAATTTGGAATTGATATAGTTTGTGTTAAGGATTTATAGTATTTGGAATATAAATGGTGATGGACTAATAAAAATATGAAATAATGAGGGTTGGTCTTTTAATAATGTAATTGCATCTATCTTGTGTGTGCATAGATGTTGAAAAAATTCACAGCGCGGTTCAATGGTCGCATGAAGACGAACAAGAAACAAAAATTTGTAGCCGAAGAGGATTATAACTTAATCACTACTGGTAAAATTAAGGAGGTTGATATTCCCCGGTTAGGGAGGTTTCCTATACTGCAAGATGATAAACCGCACGCTACCATGGACATCACATTTACAGGGGAGCACAAATTGAAGTATCAACATCGTGGATCTCTGGCATCGGTAATTCATCACTATCAAACTATTTCACAACACTGTCCTAGAGCTAAATATATTATTGAAAAAGCGGGATGGCAAAATTTATTGAACATACAATGTAGAGAAACCAACCATTCAATGGTTGATTATATTGCTGAGCGGTTTTGGGATACAACAAACCACCCAATGTTTTTCGCAGAAGATTTAGAATGCGTCGACAATTGTTTAACCGAATAGTGGAAGGTGTTACCAATGCAGACAGATATTTTGTTCAAAAGCCCGATGCTTGTGGAGTTCTAGGATTAAACCCTCATCAAAAAGTAACAGCAGCAGTACGAATGTTAGCTTACGGATGTGCAGCAGATGCAATAGACGAGTACTTACGCATAGGAGAAACCACTGTGCTGGAAGCTACTCGTAGGTTCTGTAAGACGATTGTAAATGTGTATGGGAAAGAATATTTGCGTGAACCAATGGCTGGTGATATTGAACTGTTGCTCAAGCAAAACAAAGACCGGGGATTTCCTGGGATGCTGGGTAGTCTAGATTGCATGCATTGGAAATGGGATAAATGTCCATCGGCAGAATCCGGGGCTTACACCGCGTATAAAGGGAGCGAAAGTATCGTGTTGGAGGCAGTGGTGTCGTATGACCTATGGTTTTGGCATGCTTTTTTCGGTATGCCCGGCTCTAACAACGATGTTAATGTTATGAACCGTTCATATGTTTTTCGAAGTCTTGTAACAGGAAAAGCACCGCCGGTGAGCTATGAGGTGAACGGACATTCATATGATATGCCGTATTATCTAGGTGATGGCATATACCCAGAGATTCCTACTATTATTATGGCCATTAAACATATTGTTGGTAGGAAAAAGGAAATATTTTCATCGATGCAAGAGGGTGCAAGAAAAGATGTTGAACGGGGATTTGGTGTACTTCAACAACAATTTGGAATCATCAAACAACCTGCAAGAATGTGGAATCCAGATGTGCTTGCCTATATCATGAAAACCTGTATTATCTTGCATAATATGATAGTCGAGGATGAGCGTCTACCCGGTGACTGGCCACATGTTTATGAACAACGTAGCAACGCAGCACCGTTCCCAAATTAGAGCTGAGCAACGCCGACGTGCAATGCGTAACAAAGATGCACATATTCGCTTGCGTGATGACTTGATCGAACATATATGGGTAGAATATGGGAATTAAAAATTGTCGTTTGTCATTTCCTTTGTATGTTAACTTTGGATAATAATAAAATAATTAACTTTGAACAAATGATTTTGTTGTACGTTCTGTTATCTCTTTGTATGTAACCATCCTCAAGTTTTAATTAAGGTCGTATGTTTCAAAAAAAGTAGAAATTTAATTAAAACCAACGGAAGTAAACTTAAAATACAAAAATTACATAATAATACGGCTAATTGTTCAGATAAAAAGAAATATTAAAACATAATAATACTAATAATACTACTAATCACTAAATAGGAGAAATAAGTAAGGTTTGAACTATTCCGCCTTTGTGTTAATATTGGTTTCTTTTATTCCGAACTATGTCCGCCCTGCGAAGTTGGAAGTACTCTTGTTGTACAGGTTCCATTTTTTGAAGATCCATCATAATGATGCGAAATTCTTCGTCTTCAGCTTGCTTGGCTATTTTTTCCGCATGTTCAGCTTGTTTTGCTGCAAACTCTGCTGCTCTTTGTTCCATCTTGAATCTTGATTGTGCTTGGTAATGAGTATTGAAATTTTGTTGTTCTTTAATAATTATTCTCATCAATTCCTCTTGGTGACTGGATCTATCTCTCCCTGTTTTCTTCAATCTTTTTGCTGCTTTTTTCCCCATCTTACGGAGATATGTGTTCTCTATGTCTCCCCCATCTGTGTCGTTACAAGTCTCTCCTTGGGTTGTTGTTTGCGGTCCTTCCTCATCTTCCTCGTTATTCTCATAAGTGTCCAAATCGTGAGTCGTATCGAATACAAAAGTCGATCGCCGATTATATTTTATATTTTCTAACACAATTGGATAGCACTCATCGTACTTAAATTTTTTCCCATCGTTGCATTCCTTGACCCTCTTGTTCACTTCTTCAAGCTGTTAATGTTTTTAAAAACACTTAAGTACATGGGCGCTTATTAAATATTAGAAAATAATTGTTCAAAAAATCAAGAATGCTTACCTTCTTTTCAGGACCCCATCCAGTATGATATTCACCTTCCACTTCTGCCTCTTTTGCCGAAAATAACGCCACATCTTTACTTATTCCCTGATATCGTTTTTGCCAGGAACTCCAAGACCGCTCTGGATTATTAGATAAATGAAGTTCAATATCATCCTTGATACGAGTCCACAACGTCGCCTCTGATTGATCAGCTCCAACACTAGGATATTGAGATATAGATAAATGAATTTTACACATTGTTACATCTTCGATTGTCGTAAAATTTGTACCTCGTGCTGTTCTTGGTGCCATTGTAAGCGAAATGCAGAAAAATTTCCAAATGATTTGAAAGCAGAAATAATATTTCTTCTTATTGGTGTGACACATAGTTTGAAGTATTAGTTGTGGGAAATGTTACAGGATTTCATCTGTATATATAGGTGTTTCCTCAGGAAATTTCCAACGTTCGAAAATGTCTTCCAAACTTTCCAACGTTCCAAATTACCCAACGTTCGATTTTCTTCAACGTTTTATTTTCTTCAACGTTCGAATTACCAACGGTATAAAAAAATTTCAAAAACAAATTTGTCTAATAACGTTTTAAAATTTTCTTTTAAACTGAAGCTTTAAATGGGGCGGAGCTATTAAGTCCGCTCAACAACAGGCGTTAACTATACATACGCCGGGCTGGGGCGTTGATATAATCTTCGTCTCACTGGGGCGTAAAGTTTATGAACGCCTGGCGTGGGGCGTAAACTTCAGCAACGTCCCATCGGGCGAACATTTCAGCAACGCCTCATTCAGGCGTAACTTATATACACGCCTCTTTGTGGGGCGGTGACTTTACGTACGTTTCACAACAGGCGTAGTTTATATACACGCCCGATGACAAACGGTGATTATACATCCGCTCCACTATATATAGTTTTGGTCTTGGTCCCAGACCAAATATGGTCCGGAATTTGGTTATGGTCCAGCTTTTAATCTTTACTCCGTCCCGCTGCGTCTCGTCCCTGGACCATAATTATAGGTTTGGTCGTCCACTGCAGTTGCTCTTAGGCACTTTAGCTGAACAGTGTTTGAAGCTGCAAATTTCATTTGGACCATTTTATCCTTATTCCATGCACATATAAATGATAAGAAACCAATAATGTGAGGGTATATTAGTAATTTGGTTTGTTTGAATATTAACCTCCTGAGCTTCCGTGAATACCCACTCTTTTACTACAGGTTTCTACAATTTCTACAAGGTACTAACAGGAAAAATGGTGGACCCGATCCAGCTTGCACATGTATATGCGCGTGCAGAATACTAGTGTATATAATGTATGGTGCGAACCCAAGGTATAATTTCAACGGGAATAAACGTTAACGAGCTAACTTCAGTCGTTGATGACTGTTTGTACCTAAAATTTGGTTCTAAGAATTTACTGCCGAAGTATTTTATTTCTGTGACGGACTGGAAAATTACGTCTTTGGCGCGTTGCCCCGCAGGCCGTAACTTCCCCGATGCGCCATGATGAAGCTAGGATCCGAGCCTTAAAGTTAGGCAAATGCACGTTCATTTTCCCTTTCAAGCATGCTCGAGGAGCATGATGCAGCTATTTTAGCTTCCACACCGTTCCAACTTACCCTTGTTCTGTGAAGGGTTCAAATCCATAGAAGCTATGGCTGATGCATCTTGCATGCATCACTGGCTTCCGAGTGTTGTCCATACATAAGGCATGCTTGGACTTGCACATAGGCCATTGACGGCCTAATTCCATCTCCCTTAGACTTATGCAAGCTCCGCTAACTTGCATATCGATCTAGCTTACTTTCTAGGCCATGCCCAATGCGCCATTGGTACATGCCTTAGTCAGGTGACTTGATAGGAAGTATGAGCATCCAAGGAATGGAATGCAACTAGTCTCATCAAGTATGAACACAATCATCTCTTGCGTCGAGCTACCGAGCTAGATGATATGAGAGGCCAAAGCGCCGCAATCATCTCTAAATTAGATGACATGAGCAATAACGTGCTGGACCGACAATGCTGTAACTCATTGCGACTGCCTACGTACCCTTCCCTACTCTAAAGGGATCAAGCACAGACCGCAGTTCATCCTTGAAGGGACTGAAGCTTAAGCCAACTCGTTTGCATGGTCGTGGCCAAACAATAATGGTAATGGCCTAGTCCGTGTAGGTTGTTCCATCAAAATGCATCCAAGTGTTGAATACTTGGTCTGCGGCATGGTATAGTGATGCCCATGCTTAACACGCTTCATTGGTAAGGCTACACATCTATAAATGAGGCTTAAGCATCATTTACACTCTTCCGGCTAAGCTATGAAGCTTACTTGGTACATGGTCCGCATATGTAACTTCAACAAACTACCCCCTCCCTATATATATGTTAACTTGAAATTTTTACAAGTTGAATTGGGGGAGGAAAAATCATTCATCAAATATCCAGGCCGTGATGGCTGCACCTCACCACCCTGGCCAACTGCGATGTACGTCTGTGATGGTTGTACATTCAATTCTGTCTCACAGGTCAGTTCTAATGTCCGACCATGACGGTTGAACATTTCCCGAGCCATGTCTCGTGAAGGGCCGTAATGGCTGTACTTCTGTCTTTGGCCCATAGGCCACTCCAATGTCCAGCCGTGATGGATGACATCTTTAAGGCTATCTTACTTGGTGCATGGTCTGTATGTGCACCTTCAACCAAGTACCCCTCCCTATATATGTCTTAATGGAATTTCTACAAGTATGGAAAGGGGAGCATATTGACATGCTTGCTTCACTATTCATGGCCGTTGCCATGAATTTATGAATGACCGGCCAAGATGGCTGCTCACTGCCAATGCCAACTCCGATGTCCAGCCATGTTGGTTGTACGCTGCCAACCCGATGTGCAGCCATGTTGGTTGTCCGCTGCCAACCCGATGTACAACCATGTTGGCTGAACATTGTCAACACATTGGCCAAGGTCCAATGTACCTTTTCCTACGCAACAGAAACTTTGGATGAAGCTTCATCTCAGGCCATGGCGCATCTTTTAGCATGCGCCATGCTAAAAACACGGGGTGTTACATTATTCACCCCTTTAAAGAATTTCGTCCCAGAAATTCAAAACAAAAACTATTGTGTACAAACTCTTTGGTTTGGGTTCCTGAGCAAAAGTCACATACCAGATGCTCAGAAATCACAGGTTTCTTCAAGTTTTCATGAACATCATTTTAGACCTTCTGAGCAAACGTTCCATACCGCATACTCAGTAATCCAAAAGAGACCACAACGTCACCAAGAATGTCAATTGGCCAGTTGCCAAAAGGATATCTCGACAAAGTATCCTAAATATGCATCCCATACTACACACTCAGGAGTCCCTAAAGTTCAAAGTTGGTGCCAAAAATTTATGGTATTGTGTGGAACAACTTCCAGTTGCCCACCGTCCCTGACGGTCATCCAGGTTGCCACTCGTAAGTGGGATGCTAGCCGGGCCTGACAACGCACACCATTGGCCAATTGCCAACGTGTGGGGATGATCAGTCCCATTGTCTACCCACACGTCCCAGACGGTCTTCCGGATTTCTACTCGTATGTGGGGTTCCACTTAGGCCAGGAAAACTCACAGCACATGAACAAGATCAAATCGATTCGCATAGTAATTGGCATAGAAGTCACAAACTCTTTCCGCGCAAAAGTTGGCCTACTCTCCAACTTTATTTCCCTTTGAAGGAAAATTACTCGTTTGACGAGTCCACTCCGCACAATTCCTAGTGTTTTCTCGGAACTTGCTCTGATACCAACTGTGACGGACCGAAAAATTACGCCTTTGGCGCGTTGCCTCGCAGGCTGTAACTTCCCCGATGCGCCATGATGAAGCTACGATCCGGGCCTTAAAGCTAGGAAAATGCACGTTCATTTGACCTTGCAAGCATGCTCGATGAGCATGATGCAGATATTTTATCTTCCACACCGTTCCAACTTACCCTTGTTCTGCGAAGGGTTCAACCATAGAGGCTATGGCCGATGCATCTTGCATGCATCACTGGCTTCCGAGTGTTGTCCAGGCATAAGGCATGCTTGTACTTGCACATAGGCCATTGACGACCTAATTCCATCTCCCTTAGGCTTATGCAAGCTCCGCTAACTTTCATATCGATCTAGCTTACTCTCTAGGTCATGCCCAATGTGCCATTGGTACACGCCTAAGTCAGACGACTTGATAGGAAATATGAGCATCCAAGGAATAGAATGCAACTAGACTCATCAAGTATGACCACAATCATCTCTTGCGTCGATCTACCGAGCCAGATGATATGAGAGGCAAAAGTTATGGAATCATCTCTAATAGATGATATAAGAGACAACGTGCTGGACCGGCAATGTTGCAACTCATTGCGTCTGCCTACGTACCCTTTCCTACTCTAAAGGGATCAAGCGCATACCGTAGTTCATCCTCGAAGGGACAGAAGCTTAAGCAACTCGTTTGCATGGCCGTGGCCAAACAATAATGGTAATGGCCTAGTCCGTGTAGGTCGTTCCGTCAGAATGCATCCAAATGTTGAATACTTGGTATGCGGCATGGCATAGTGATGTCTATGCTTAACACGATCCATTGGTAAGGCTACATATCTATAAATGAGGCCTAAGCATCATTTATACTCTTCCGGCTAAGTTATGAAGCTTACTTGGTACATGGTCCGCATATGTACCTTCAACAAACTACCCCTTCCTATACATATGTTAACTTGACATTTTTACAAGTTGAATTGGGGGAGGAAAAATCATTCATCAACTCCCCGGGCCGTGATGGCTGCACCTCACCACCCTGGCCAACTGCGATGTACGGCCGTGATGGTTGTACATTCAATTCTGGCTCACAGTCCAGTTCATATGTCCGGCCATAACGGCTGAACATTTCCTGAGCCATGTCTCGTGAAGGTCCGTTATGGTTGTACTTCTGTCTTTGGCCCATAGGCCACTCCAATGTCCAACCGTGATGGTTGTACATCTTTAAGGCTATCTTACTTGGTGCATGGTCCGTATGTGCACCTTCAACCAAGTACCTCTCCCTATATATGTCTTAATGAAATTTCTACAAGTATAGAAAGGGGAGCATATTGACATGCTTGCTTCAGTATCCATGGCCGTTGCCATGAATTTATGAATGGCCGGCAAAGATGGCTGCTCACTGCCAATTCCAACTCCGATGTCTAGCCATGTTGGTTGTCCGTTGCCAACCCGATGTGCAGCCATGTTGGCTGAACATTGTCAACGCATTGGCCAAGGGCCAATGTTGCTTTTCCTACGCAACAGAAGCTTTAGATGAAGCTTCATCTCAGGCCATGGCGCATCTTTTAGCATGCGCCATTCTAAAAACACGGGGTGTTACAATTTAGATTTAGAATCAAAATCGTACATGACGAGCCTAAACCAGGATGATGGTCGTTCGCGTTTTGTTTCGGTTACAAGTAGAGAATATGGGTTGATCTTAGGGGAGGGAATTAGAGAAAGCTGAGGAATCACAGTGGTGATGAATTGTGTGTGTGTAAAATTGTCAATAACTATGAAGAAGCAAAGCTCTGAATGATAAGCTTGTTTTGTTCTTATGAATAAACCATGAGTACTGGAAGTAGCAAAAGAATTGTGAGGTGGAGATCGTGGATGTAATGGTACAGTCATGTCCACTTTTCTATGGAAGCTTCTAGACTACCACTTCATCATCTCTTCAACTGCTCTAAACTGTCACCGCTACTCGTTACTTTCTTATCATGGGGTGTTGCGTA
The DNA here is from genome assembly GCF_003573695.1 of Papaver somniferum. Lineage (NCBI taxonomy): Eukaryota > Viridiplantae > Streptophyta > Magnoliopsida > Ranunculales > Papaveraceae > Papaver > Papaver somniferum. The sequence continues at coordinate 33,145,849 of NC_039359.1, read as the reverse complement.
GCCGTATGTTATTGTAAACCATCATACCAATACCCCATGAATAATTCCACCATGTAACATGTTTTTATTTCTCGTGGGAATTAGTGGAGTCGCGAGCTACTTATTATTTTGGATGACGAAGCTCCGCGAAGGTCGAGAAGTAAAAATGGCTAGGCTTGCTAGCTTGGCCAAGATTTACAAGAGATGAGAAATGGCACATGTGCAGAGATATGATTTGTTGTCGCATAAGAGAAAACTGGCCGCTGCTGGGGACTACCAAACATTGTTGCTGACAGGAAAGGTTAACACGGCTGCTCACGGAAACGTCCGTGATGGATGCTGGCGGGAACGACCAAACATTAATGCTGGCAGGATCAACCATCATGGATGCTCGTGGGAACAACCGAACATTGTTGATGGCGAGAACGGTGTGAGATGTTGCTAGGGACGCGCATTGGCTGTTGTTGCTGCTGGCGAACTTGGTTGTTGGCACAGACAACGTGATCCTGCTAGTACGGATAGCATGGGCCTGCTAGCGCTGGCCAAGATGGATTAACAACTTGGCCGTGACAACTTGGTCAAGGGATGGAAACATAGCTGGGAGCTGAAAACTTGGCTAGAGTTGTTGGGAACTTGGTCTAGTGCTTGAAACTTAGCCCCGCATTGGCCCTGGCACTTGCAAGTGTCGCGGCCATGCCTATGACCTACTTGGGGCTTCTTAATTGTTAGGTAGAATCAGGAGTTGGCATCATGCTTGGACGAGACTGTATTTGTATCTGGAACATGTTCGAGGAGTTCAGCCGTGAAAATTCTGCGACTCGAGAATATGTTCAATATTGTTCAATAAAAATCCAAATATTAATAAATGAAGCGAGTTCAAGGAATTCAGCAGTGAAATTATTGCAACTTAGAACGGGTTGAATAGGAACAAGAGTATGTCTTGAACATATATTATGCATAGTCAGAAAACATTTGGAGAGGAGTTGCAACCAACATCAATGGCACTCTAAGGACAATGTTGCTCTAAACTAGTGGCCAATCCATCTAAGAATTGTCCAATCAGAGTAGATTCAATACCGAGATGAATACAATATAAATACTAGAATACGCCATAAATATATGGAATATTGAGAATTCAGCTGGGTGAAGCCCAAGCACATACATATATTTATAGTTATCGTCTCTGATACAGGTTCATAAGAAGATTTACAAGTTTTCTCCTTGTTAAAAAACTACCATCAACAATTATTGAAAGGAGTTTATTGTTACTTTTAGTTTTATTTTAAAATAAAACTAATAAGACTGTTATTTTATTTTATTATATTTGATTTTTTAAGTTTGATGCGTGAACTAATAAGAATCTCATAATGATTCTTACTTATAATTAGGGGTTTAATATAGTAGGTTTTAATTTTTTGTTTTTCCCCAATCAAGAATTCTAACAATTAGGTTTCATAATTTAGGAATTAGTTGATGGATAAAGAAGGATTTTTTTGTATTTTAGATCATCTCTTGATTTTGTACTGCCTATTTTAAGATGTGTTTATGTTCGAGCATTGTCTGGTCGAACTCGCAAGTTTTGCTATCGCAAGCTTGTTGTCAATGTTAGATGCACAAATCTATATCTTGATTTCCAGTATACTAAAATCAAGTCTTTAATTAATATTAGTATGGTAGTTGAGTATCATATATCACTGAATAACCTTTAATATTGGAGAGTGAAGAACAAACGAACACATTTGAAAAACTTTATCAACAAAGAGGTATTTGAAGACTGAACTATCTTATTTATTCAAGGCATTTACCATTCTATCTTTATGAGACTATATCGTATGATTGTAGTAGATTTAATATTGCAAAGAAGAAATTTAGAGCCAAGCTTGTGTTGATAAACCTCTCGAAATATGATTCGAACAATGGATGCTTGAAGATCCTTAGCAATCTTGGTTAAGAACAATTTATTATTCATAAACTATTTTTGTTTCAAATTGACCATTTGGAAGTTGCCAAAGCAATGATATTTATTATCTATGGAGATAGTGAATGTTTTAAATTGTTCAAGAAGAGTTTTCAAAACTACTGATTTCCATACACAGGGTAGGTACGCATACCCAGTACGCATACCCTAGAATATGAGTTCCAGAACAGGATACGTATACATACCCACTATGTATACCCAAGTGTTACAGCGTCACTCGGTTGAACCCAAAAGTTTTTCTATCTCAAGCTTGTTATCAATGTTAGTTGATCAAAACTAGATCTTGATTTCTAGTATACTAAGTCAAGTCTCGGACTAGGTTATAATTTTTAGTTGAGTATCAGAGATCACGTTTTAAGACTGAAGATCGACGAAGACATTTGGAGAACTTCTGTATCAGGTATGTGAAGACTGAACCATTATATTTTAATCACTATATTACAATTTTATCTGTTAAGACTATGTCGTATGACTTTCAGTAGATTTACAAATAAGAAGTTTCGAGTCAAGCTTGTCTTGTCAAAAATATCAAAATATGATTTAACAAAGATGTTCAACGGTCCTTAACAATATTCGTTATGTGAATTAATTTGTGGATCAATTAAAAATTTTCCATCCAAATGATTTTATCACTTGAGAATGTTTCAAACATCATAAGAGATATTTCTACTCAGGGTAAGTTGATGAACCAGTTTTCTAACCATAAATATTTGAGTTTCAGAAATATTGGTTCGCCAACCACAAGTTCGTTCGGGTATAGTTCACGAACCAGTGGTAAACTGAATTTCAAAGTTGGTACAATATGCTAGTAGTTGGCGAACCCGGTTCACGAACCGTTGTCAACTGAGTTCGGTAGTCCAGTAGGATTGGCGAATCCGGTTCACAAACGGTTTCATCCTGACTCGTGAACAAGCCTTAGAGGTCTACAAGAATCACTTTTAAAGCCTTGGAAGTTAATATGCTTTTGAAAAAATATAAAACTCGTTTTTATTTCCTTAATCGGGTTTTCATACTCGGGATACAAACTGTTAGAGCACTGCTCGGTCAAACTCGCAAGCGTTGCTATCTCAAGCTTATTTGTCAAGTTTAGTTGTCAAAACTATAAGTCTTAATTTCTAGTCTACTTATAGCTAATTCTCGGATTAGGATAGTAAGTGTAGTTGAGCTTTATACTTCACAGTGTTCATCGATTGAAGATGAAGAACTACTAAGGGGAGATTGTGGAAATTCATCAACAAAAGGTATGTGGAGACTTGGACTCATCTATCACTCAAAAGTCTATTTACTCTATCTCCTATTTGAGACAAAAGTCGTATAGCTGTATAGACTTCGATTATACACATTTGATATTTCGAGTTGAGTTTAACTCGCTTACATATTTCTCGAAATATGTGTTGGTAAGCTTTCGCTTTAACCAAGTTCATCTTATATTCTTGACGAAAGTCAAAAGATGATCATGTGAAAATCGCCTGGTAAAATCTTACATGATTTGTGTGAGACAGCCATTTGATGTAGACTCGGAATGTTTCGTATTGATCATTCGATCACTTGAAAATTGCTTTGAAGCTAATAGTTTATGTGAGACAGCTATTCCCGTCCTTCGGGAATGTTTCAATGATTGAAATGGGAGTTTAGAACAAATAACCATGATTGGGTATAGCACAGTATGCGTACTTGTATGCTAACTGTTGCAAGTTATTCCAAGTCCGGGAACCATGGTATGCATACCCGTATGCGTACTGATTGGTTTAGTAGAGGTCCGAGAACTAAGTACGCATACTGGTACGTGTACTGGCGTGAGGTTCAAGTTTTGGGACTTAACTGAGTTTGGTGGTATGTGTACCCGTTCGCGTACTGGCGAACCCAAACTTAGTCTGACCACTTAGGTATGCGTACCCGTTCGCATACTTGAGTAGGTTATGTTCTAAAATCGGTTTGTTCATGAACTAATACATTTATATAATAAGGAATGCAATCTTTTGCAAACCGTGACTATAATGTTCATGAATTGATTTGAGTGAATCAAAATCGATTTGCTTCAATTGTGTCTTGTATACTTCTATGAGAATATAAACAATTGAACAACTCTAGAACTAGTTTCATTTGAGTCATTTGAACTAGCTATGGTTAAGATGAATATCGTTGATAAGAAAGTGTTCATATGGATAACTTTGGTTAACTATTGTTGAGCCAACAAAGGTGTACACATTTAGGTACGGTTACTCATATCTAAATGAAGTCACTTTTCATTTGGCTAAGTTCGATCTAACGGTTGAAAGATATTAGCTTGAGTCTAATCAGGTTTTCATCTAACGGTGAATATTGAATGCTTTGTTACCAAGGTAACATTGATTGCAAACCCTGATTTGAAGATTATATAAGAGAGAACTCTAGCAAATGGGAAACTTAATCCCCACACCTCCTGTGTGATACTAGTTGCGACTAGAGTCGATTCTCCTTTAACCTTAAGTTTTTTCAAAACCCTGTAGGTTAACGACTTGAAGAATTTATTGGGATTGTGAAGCCAGACCCAACTATTTTCTCCGTGGTTGCGTGTTCTGATCTTGCTGATTTCTATCGTGATTGAGTACTATCTTCTCTAAGATTGGCTCGATATTTAATCTCCGATAGGCAAGATAAAAATTAGTCACAAACATCTTCGTCTCATCATTTGTGATTCCACAATATCTTGTTTCGCTACCATACGATTAAGATTATTGTGAAGTGATTGATATTTCTAGGATGTTCTCCGTGAATATAAGTCCGGTATATCAATTGGTTCCTGTTCACCTTGATTTATCAAAAGATGAAACAAAACTCATAGGTACATATGTGGGAGACAGATTTATCTATTCAATAGACTTTTCTGTGTGAGACAGATTGGTTTATAAAGTGATCGACTTTTGGTCGTATCAACTCTTAGTTGTGAGTGAGATCAAGTGCGCAGAATCCAGCGTGGTTCTAGAGGCGTAAGGAACACGACTGTACCTTGATCAGTGTGAGATTGGTTAGGGCTCAACTACATTACAGTCCGAAGTTAACTTCGAGTAGGCTAGTGTATGTAGCGGCTTAATACAGTGTGGTGTTCAAATCTGGACAAGGTCCCGGGTTTTTTTTTTGCATTTGCGGTCTCCTCGTTAACAAAACTTTTGGTGTCTATGTTATTTGTTTTCCACATTATATTTTCTATAATAATTGAAATATCACAGGTTGTGCGTAAGTTTAATCAATTGTGAATCCAACCTTTACTTGTTGATTAAATTGATTGACACTTAAAACATCTTACATGATTTGTGTGAGACAATCATTTGATGTCGATTTGGAAAGTTTCGTATTGATCATTCGATCACTTGAGAATTACTTGAAGCTAATAGTTTGTGTGAGACATCTATTGTCTTCTTCTAAGGATATTTCAGTGATTGAAATGGGAGTTTAGAACAAGTTACCATGTCTAGATAATATACGGTATGCATACCTAGTATGCAAACTGTTTTGTAGTGATTCAGGTCCGGGAACTTTGTCTGCGTACCTAATATGCGAACGTTTTAACTGTAAAGGTATGGGAACCTTGTTTGCGTACCTAATATGCGAACGGTTCTACCTAAGTTGGGTCCGGGACGGCTGGTCACGTACCTGGTAAGCGAATGGCTGGACATGCCAAGGTCCGGAGCTGCTGTTTGTGTACCTGGTTAGCGAACACAGTGGTTAAGTTCTAAAATTGGTTAAGTACGTTTTTCATACTCATGAACTAAAACATTTATGAATTAAGGAATGCCATCTTTACAAACCATGGCTTAATGTTCCTAGGGACTTTAAAATAATTCGAGAGGTGTATTCGGGTATGTTATCAATATAAGTGTACTTTGAACTTCCATTCGTTATTTTATTATTATTATTTAATAATTTTTTTCGACTAGTTTTCTAATTTCTTCTGGAAAGATATTTATTAGCGTGTTGTTCGTGCATTATTGATCTACCAGAGATAATACTTATAAATACACTTGCTAAATGAAAACTTTTTCAAGTTAACCACATCGATTGAATGTCGTTCATATCTTAAAATGGTTGGTCGGGATGTTGATAGATCAAAATATATGGACACACAATAATTTATTTATTTTTCGTTTATCTTATCATTGAGTTTCTCTTGGGTGGTATAAGTCTTTAATACATTTTCCTAATAAAATCTTATTTCATCAATGATAAGTAAACCAATAAAAAAGAAACATGTAGCCCATGGATGTGCAGCCCAATATAGTGTCCAGGGTCTTCTTCCTACTTGTATATAAAGGAATATATTTATGTAACACAGTTTATCCTAATCAATAGAAACTTCTCTCTGCCTTTTTATTTTTTCCATGTTTTCACTGCAATACCTTATCATGCACGAAGCTATACCGCAGAGCTAGATTGATCGGTTGATTTTTTTTTACATGGATGATAATTATCGTCAAGATAATACTGGAATCATTGGAATGAAATCAGCTAAGCTGGATCTATTTTTTCCTATATATTTTTTTCATTCTTTTCCTTGATTTTGATCTTGGCCTATCCAAGATATTTTGATCTCTTTTCCCTGATTTTGATCTAGGCATATCCCGTATATATATTCGATCCATGATTATATTTTATAATATAATATATTTGATGTATGATTATTATGCCATGATCAGTAGTACTGTCAGTGGGATTTCGATGCGAATGAAATTGATAACTTTTTGTTCGCCTTTAGAGGAGAGAGTAAAGCTGCTGAAAAATCTTCTGCTCTTCTGCACGCTCCACCCAGGCCAACCCAGACCAAACCTGTCCGGTCGGTTCCACCCAGAGCCGGGTCCAACCTGGGCTGACCACGTCCTCCAGTTGTTATCCTGTTAATCTGTGCTAGTTCTGTTCTGGGACGTGCGCGACCAAAGACACCCCGCTTCTGTGTATATACATTGGGAACGAATATAAGAGGTATCTAACTAAAATAGTATGACTTTTACATTGAATACCTGCTGGATTTACTTATTTATTTTTATAGTGTGGTTCCCCTTAAGATAAGTCCATAACTGGTCAATTTAAATTATGAGTATTAATCTTGATCATTAAGAATTTTGGTCTTAATGTCATTTTGTTCTTGAATATGATATCAAATATAGTTGAATGGTGTCTTTTGTTCAATTGGTTGTACCAACTCGATTCAAATATATTTATTTGGGGTTTAGAAGTACTTGAACACCAGTATTGCGTACTCGAACCAAAATTTGAATGTTCCGTGGAATATAATCTGCTTGCTCGACTATTAATCTGTCAGTAGTTTTAAAAGATACGTTTAAATAAAATCACATGTATTCTGATTTTTGTGGAAGAACTCACAAAAGATGATATGAGTCAGAAAATTTACATTTCTTTACTTCATCCATGATACTAACGAACCGGTATACATTGAAGTATGACAAAAAGAGAACTATCTTTAGTAATATATATATCTAAAGTAAGTAGTTGACATGTAGTGAGATTCTCTTAGCCTGTTTGAGATAAAAAAAACAAAAAACAAAAAAAAATCTCAAATTAAGCTAAATATAGCAAAAATTGAAAATGGAAAGAACCCCAAAGTAACGAGGGTTAGACGTATCGACTCATATAAAGCATGTGAAAAGGGACATATATATCATGAGACAAAGATTATTTTTTTGCCAGTAGTAATGACACAAAAGTACAGATATCAGCTTAACATGGGATGAAGCTAAGATATAATTCTAGCTCTCACCAAAGAGTTGGGAATAAATCTTCTTACTGGTATTGGTACAAGCAATGCAATGCGGATACCATAGTAGCAACCAATTTCCATGAGAAGGTCATACTTTATACATCAACTTTAATGACAAGAAGAACTTTGCCTGGCCAATTGACTTTTTTTTTTGAAGCATTGACTATTTATTCGTACTAGATCCAATGTCTGTGCTTATGGAATAAAAAGTACATGATTTCCACGAGACATAAACTCTTTATATCACTTGAGATATATCCGGATGAAAAATATATCATCCCCCCTGAAACGTAACATATATTCACTCTGAAGTACTTAAGTTGAATCTCACTTTTGTTACTAATAAGGCCACACCACTTATTTAATATCCAAAGACTCAATGTCTAACAGATAATGGTTTCCCTCCCACCAGCTTAAGGAATTTATACTAGTTGTTGAACTATTTCCTTATATTGTGACTACGAGGATTGGATCATCTAGCGCAACACTACTCAAAAATTTGTTTTCAAGATAGAACAAAGACGTCACAAAATCTCTATATGTACCGAGAGATAATCACACCTTGTTAAATTCCAAAGAAACCCATGCAAATGGATATCATGTGGAACCTGGCTGTGATGAGAATGTAATTGATTGTATCTTTTATGATCTCTAATGTATTTGGAAGGAAACATACTTTAGAGAAACTAATGAGTCAATTTAGTAAAATGTAAATCACTATAGTATTAATTTGGAATATTGAATCCATATTGACTCCGATGATGAAATGTTGGAAATTGACTCATGCAGACTTTGACATAACCATAAAGGGACTTTGGTTGTGACATGATATTTCGTTTTTAAAGGACTCATACGTACATCATTGTGTTTGAGTGGACGAGACAACGGGAAAAAGATTGATAGAATGCGAAGTAACAGCATATCTCTCAATAAGTGTTTTCTAAAGTACTAGGTGCACAACCCCCTCCCCCTACTATTATGCTTTTAAGCAAGAGAGCATATCACTCATTTTACAAAGTTTTCAGTAAAACAGAATCAATACCATCTTAAGATGCAAATGGTAAACAATCAATATTACAAAGATAACAAAGTGAAATTTAGAAAAATATTCATGCAAAATGTGGACCATTAAAGTGACTTATGGCTCTGGTGAATGTTTTGACATTTTGGACTAGTTATAGTTCCCAAAAAATTTGCGTTTAAAAACTATTAGCACATATTTTACATGTAAGGGCTCACCACTCATTGTAAATGCTAGCGAGTGTACATCAAAAGGACTTGATGGTTATTGCATGCTTAATAGGATCAATGCAGAGCATCGTATACCTCATGGTCTCGCAAAGACTATCATCAAAGGTTACAGATGATGTCTAAGGCATAGGTTATGCGTACCAACCTACCTTTTATTGCTTTGGGGATATGCAATATTAACGCATCTTTACTTAATTCATTTTATAATCCAATATTAGTCAACCTTTTATGCGTACCAGTTGGTAACTGGATATAAGCCTGACATTCGTGTTCTTACGCATTTTAGTTGAACTATATATGTGCCATTACGAGTCCACATCGTTCTATGATGGGTCACGAAAACGATTAAGTAGTTATGTTGGATATCTACTCCCAACAATTATCCGCATTTGAAAACCTTTGGCATGAGATATCTTACCGCTAGATTTGTGGGTTGTTATTTTAATGAAACAGTCTTCCCGTCGTTATGGGAAGATAAGAAAAAGTATTTTCTAAGGGAACGACAGGAATTTGCGTGGTGTGTTCCCACTGTGTCTCATATTGATTCTTGTACTCCAAAAATGTAAATGTGAAGTGACAAAGAATAATCGATTTCAGAAAGTGCATTAATATCGACAACGTGACAAGATCACACTTACCAGCTGCAAATGTTCCTGCAAGGTTAGAAATCCTCAGTATGGGGTACACCATAAACTAAGGTGTTATAACTACACTTGATGGAAGTGTAGTTAAGGCCGTGGCTCCATAAACGAAGATGGATATACCACTAGGTTCGATCAGTGATCACCTGGAAAGGAAATAGGTGAGTTAGGCACAACCTAATTATATCATCTCAAACCATCCCATAAGATTGTATCTAAATATGTCCATGAATCAAATGGGAGGACACTCCTAAGTTTTAAATGATTCTAGAGAACAAAATCCTGACGGATTATGAGAATGCACATGAGTCAATGGAAGGATCATGCGTGCATAGTGATGATATAATCCACAAATAGTTCCTCCAGAAGTAGAGCACAATGAGATCACACCATGATTTATTTTGATTAATTTCAAATAAAGAGCATATTTGGCCTACGCAATCCAGGTAGAACTTAGTTCTTTGACAAATATACGGGTATTTGGTATGGTATAGTGCTAGCCAACCAAGTGTAAATCCCGTGGGACATATGTTGTTATTTATCACCAAGTGTAGTGAGAAGAATGAGGTCTTAAAGTATAAAGAATCACCTTGTGGCGCGAGGTTTCTCACAAACCCCTGGATCGCCTACTCTTTTGAACATCATAATGTTCAGTTAATTAGTTTGCTTGGTAGTTTCAAAAGAACTTGAAACATAGTAGATGTTGTTATATCCCTGGAGATTTAGACTCAAAGATATTTGCCAAAGTGCTTGATGGCCTTTTGCTTTCCAAGTCGAATGAATCTAAACCACGGAGTGTGTTTGCAGTTACACTGGAACACTCACTTATTGATTTATACAATCAGGCGGATGTGACATACCCGTCTAAGTGACTATTTGATAGGGAAGGGATAAACAACTACGGTTTTGTACCATGCGTATTAAATAAGTTCTTAATTCGTAATTATATTTATATATGTCGATGGTATGGACATGATAAGTACTCTTAATGGAATAAGAGATCTTACAAGCTATTTAAAATCTGAATTTGAGATGAAAATCATGGGAAATCTCGATCTTATCTATGTTTTGAAGTAGAAGACCGAGCTTGTGGTATATTATTCCACCAGTTTTCATATGTCCACTGTCAGGCAATTTAACAAAGACATGCATACTGCTAGAACTCCCATGATTAGTCAAGTTTCAAGTGTACATAAATGATCAATTCGTCTAAAGGAAGATGAGGAAGTTGTGTCGGGAGATGAACTTTCCTTATCTAAGTATAATAGACGCATTATTGTACTTAGCATAATGTACGCGACCAAACGTTACATCTCAGTGAACTTGTTAGCTAGATATAGCTCAGCGCCAGCGCAACGTCATTGGAATGGTATAGTGAATGTAATCATGTACTTAAAAGTAACCACTGATATAAATTTGTTTTATCCCTGCAAAGTCATATAAAGGAATGCTAACGAAAGTGCAGTCCAAAGGTTTTTGATTATGAAAGAACAATAATCTATTCTTTGACGAAAGTAAACGAGGGGAGATATGGTAGACTATTTTCTAAGTCATTACCGATATCCAGTTCGAAAAGTACATGATAAAAGAACTGTCTGGAACAACTCTGAAAGTAATCAGGGAGGGGATCCAAGGATATGATGTCGACATATTTTACTTTGAAAATTGAAAAGACGAGGGTACCCAAATATACCTCAATCTAAAACTTTTCCAGCTATAGGTCCTTTCTCCGAAAGTGATTGTTTATGGACTGAGTTGAGACAATACAACTAATCGGTTCACACTTCGCGTGATCGTCTATGGATACGAGATCGAGACAATACAACAACGAAGTATGTTTACTTGATAAGAGGTTCAGACTTAACCAATCACAATAGGATTACTATCAAGTAAATAGGAATTAACGTTTGTATATTTTACTTCTAATTATAATAAAAAACAATTATAATTGCGAAAATAGAAAAGTAAAAGACACAGCAAGATTTTGTTAACGAGGAAACCGCAAATTCAGAAAAACCCCGGGACCTTGTCCAGAATTGAATACTCTCAAGATTAAGCCACTATACAAAATCAAACCAACTTCGTATAGTTGAGACCAAACAACTAAACCTATAGTTCACCTAGTTCCGTCTGTATTCCCACGCCTCCAACTTATGAATAAGTCACGTACTTGGAACAATTCCTTTGGTTCGTATTCCAAACAGTATAGGAACAACAAATCTGTCTGGTATCAACTCTTTTCAACCAAGTGATGTGAGTTCGACAAAAGGCTCTTCTGTTTATCTCAATAAACTCCTTTGTCGGGTCCTTAGATCTATCTACTAACGATTACCGAAGTAATCGTCTAAATTTTGCAATCAATATTTTGAATCACAAAGAATCGTATTGATGCCTATCTACTCAACTAATCAATCCAATCTATCACAAGGATAAACTGATTATAGTTGGATCCTCTTTAACCGAAACAAGTATTGTGCACACCAAAGATTATGAACCCAAATCTGAAATCTTCAAAGTCTTCTTAGATCTTCAATAAACACCTGCACACAATCAACTTGAATCTCTTGTGATCAATCACGCACGGAGTCTGTTAACAATGGATTATCACAAGACGTCTTTAGAACTACAAACAGTCTAAAGATCCCCGTCGAAACTTCGATCTAGTTTGAGTGAATCTTATATCAGAAGAGAAGATTATCAAGTATAAACAAACCAGGTGCAATCAAAGTTCAACCGTTAGTCAATCAAATCAATCGAAAACTAATAATAAACCATAATTATCTAGTCTCCCACCAACGGTACTAATAGAGCTTCTCAATCCCAAAGAAGTCTTTAAACTGAACGGCCGCAAGAGATTTCGCCTAATTAGGTTCCTTTCCTCTCCGAATAGGCGGTTCCACCAGTAACAACACAACTAGGTAGTTTTGCTGGCTCTGAGGATTAGTTTGCCCGAAATGCAAACTTTGGTATTTATAGACCAAGGAAGTTTGGACACCAAGGAATTTCCAAAATCGAAAATATTCTCAAGATATGCAATATATTCCAGATTCGGTTTCCATAATTCCAGGAAATACTTTGTCCAAACATTGACCGAAAATCTCTTTATAAACCTTAATTAAAAGATTCTCAACTTATATTTCGATCCGGGATTTTCCTTTAGCTATTAAAGAATATCTTTGAAAAATAAAAGATAAGCGTTACTGCACATGTTTTAAGAATGTCGACATCTTTACTTTATAAGTCCTCTTTCATACTTACAATCTTGAAACCGATTTACCACACTTCCAAACAAGTTTAGAATTGGTTCATCTGACTTTCAAGAACTACGTGATTGATTAAAAACACTCAATCACAAATCATGGGTTTAACGGTTCTATCAAAACAAGTTTCGGTTCTACCTCCATATGAGTACTGTGCATAGTCACACCAGCTTTCCAAAAATTCGGTTGACTAGGTACTAGGATCGGTTCCCCACATACTTATGGTAACTACTTGTATTTGCTGCACATGTCCACAGGATCAGTCCCCCTTTCCCTAAAAAACGTGTTGCACATGTTCATAGGATCGGTTCCCCCATCTGCTATAAACGTGTTACACCTCTTACAAGAATCGATTCCCCTTTGTGATCGGTTGCACCTCTTCATAGGATCGGTTCCCCTTTGCCTAGAGTTGGTCATACCAGTAACACTAAATCGATCATACCATCTCAGGTGATTACTTAAGATCGGTTTCACTAATAAAAGTCATACCAATACAAAAGTCAGGCCTTGTGAATAGTTTTACCAAGAACATAAACAAGTCATGAGCGGTTATACTAGTCACACATATTGGTAGTTCAAAAGATATGCAATGAATAACAATACCAATAAGCCTAGCGACTTCCCTTTCGATTCATAAAACAAGTTCATGAATTTACCTCCTTTAAACGAATGTAAAACATTGTTTCCTAGGATGAAATCTTCACCTCATACCCATACATTATCACAATAGCATTCAAACGATTATGTCGATGTCTTATATACAAAGTTTAACGGTTAAGCAATAAACCTCGTATTATATTCCTTAATACTACATCTAACTAGAGTATAATCATTCATGCTTTGCAGTTATGTTTTCAATATGCACGACTTGAAAGATACGTTAGGGAATGAAACAATTCAAGTCAAATATCACTAACCTCAAGTGGAAGGATGATGTTGTCGTTGTATCTCCTTACTTCTTCACTTCTTCAAGTCTTCGCAATACTTGTAATGTATCATATCCTAATACTTTCAAGCTAATCTATACGAAGTTGACTCTAGTACATAATCAAGCGACTCTTTAAATGAGTTTTGGTTCACTAAAATATGACAACCAAATTTGACATACCAACGCTTGGTGGGTTCAACCGATCTATGCTCTAACAATCTCCCCCTTTGTCAATTTTAGTGACAAAACTCTTACATTATATGGATAAACAAATTACAAGAATTCATTACACATACGCTTGATTCCCGAATTCAACAGCACAATAACCTGTATACATTCAATCCATAAATGCCGTTGTTGACATTATAATAACAAAGCTAATACTCCCCCCAAAGGTAAGATAGGTAGATTTTATCAATCTGCGCGTCTTTGTTATTCCTTTGTAGTCCATATAACTACAAGTACCATATGATATGTTACCCCCCGTAGTCTATGCTTCACTCTTTTCGTTAGATAACCGTTTAAGCACCAGTGTCCTTTCCCTTACTGATACCAATCAATATAAATCAATGCCAGTATCACTTGTTTACTCCATATATTTCTCCCCCTTTTTGTCACAAAATGACAAAGAAACGGGAAAAAAAAGTACAAACCGAAAGGATCTTACAAATCTCAAAATAGACTTGCAAACCTATAAGAGTTAAGCACGAGGGTTCTACACACCATTTTTGATAACCAATATCAAAACCGAAACTACAAAGTAATTTTGTTTTGATATGTTACCAAGGAAACAATTGCCCGAAGCAATTTTCCCTAATATTTTAGCAAACCAAAAATCGACTAAGCACCTTAGTTCTTTTGCTAAACCGATTGTACAAATAAAATCGCTTGTTCGATAAGACCAAAATAAAGATAACTCTATTTTTCTCATCGGGTTCTAATTATTCATATAACTTAGATATTTCAATTTTAAACAAGACAAGTACTAGGTTAGTTAACTAGCATTCCTTGTTAAGGCATTCGATTAGACTTGAATAAATGAAACCTTCACTTTGATAAGTCTAACTAAGATCAGAATTAACTTAGTTTCTCTTATCCAGAATCGAATTGGACTAAACAATTCATTACGTAAACCTTTTTATTCCTTAAGCCATAAATAATTCATACAAACTAAATAAATCAACTTGCATAATTATTCACCTCAATTGGAAGCAATTGAAACAACATAGACATTAAAGCACCGCAATTGCACCGAAATTTTATAAGCCTAAAAATAATTGATACCAAACAATAAAGCAAGATAACAATAGTTTTTCTTAACCGGAAACAATTGAATCACACACACATCCATACACAAATAATGGAATAAAACATCAATTATACCGAAATTTTGTTAAGCAAAAGCAATAAATATACGCAATAAACTCAGGCTTTTCTTAAATAGGAAAACGATTAACTAACAAAGTCGTTACCTCAAATTTCGCATCATATTCTCCAATATGTTTGCATATTCTTCCAGGGAGAATTGATATCGAAATATAATTATGTTGTCATCCTTATGCAAAACAAAAGAATAACAACAACCAACCTTTACCAGAGAAAGGTTGAAAACCGGTTTTTAACTATTGCAAGCAAAAGTTGAAAACCCCGAAACACATATGCTTTTATGCTAAACCAAATGATTCAACATATTGTGACTTTTTCACATATTATTTCAATCAGAATCCCTCATGATCCTTTGATAAAGCCTACCAACATGGGCTAGAACTTAATCCTGCTAAACCAAAAAGTCAACCAAACCATAAGGGTTCACAACATATGAGATCGAATATCAAGGTTAGAAAACCGAAACCAAACATCCCATACACATGCATAGCAGTAACTTTTTTTAATGGTAATTTAAACTAAAAGAAGTATATAAATTGCGTTAAAACCTTAAAGCATCTTACTATTACATAAAGGTTCTTACTAGGCATACAACATTTAAAAGATTGTTTACCAAACAAACTCACAGTAATATACATAATATTATACAATAATATTTGTAGGACCTAATCCGAGATGTCCAAGTCAGTATCCTCTTCCGAAGAAGTATCTTGATACTTTTCTGAGATGCTACTCAAAGCTTCAGTAAGATCTCGATGGATGTTTGTAGAATGATCAATTAGTTCTACTATGCAATCATTCTTCCTCTGTAGTCTTCTCTTAAGAGTTTGTGGATCCCCTTCAACTCTTATAGGAGCAGGAGCATTGAAGACTTGTCCTCTCATTTTGTTGAGAATTCCTTCTCCTAATTTCTTTGGAATCTTTTCCCTGGCGTTTGGCCAGACAATTCCAAAAGAGATGTATATTCTTGTAATCAAACAAGCAAAACCAGGAGTTCTTCTTTTACCTCTTCGGATTGTGATCATTTGTCTGATCATTAAGCCACATAAATCAAACTTTTTGACTCCTCTGACAAGATGGTATACAAGTTCAGCAACATCTCTAGTCCATTTTGTCTTATGCATATTGCTAGGACACATGTTTCCACAATCTAGTTCCAAATATTTTAAGATGAAATTCAACATTATGAATAAGAAATGAGTTACCTGACCACAATCCACCAATTAATGATGAGATGGTATTGTTGTTGACTTTGTACCTTTCATCCGAACATGGCAAGAATGTATTCATGTAGGGATAGAGAATCAATTCCGAAATTACTTGTTTGTTAACTTCAAATGACCTTGTACCAATCATAGTACAAAAAGTACATCCTTCAAAGTTCATTTCATGCATATTAGCATAAAACAGCTTCATGAAAGAAATTTCATGAATGATACCCCATTCGCGATGCTTCACAAAGTTCATATATTTCGTATCCGAAACTTTGACAAATAACAACATTGAAATTTCTTCTACCCTATTAGCCATTGAATCAACAAGGAGAGTAAAAACCCACTTACAATCGATATGCCATGTTGAGTGTTGATTCTCCTTGCTGGAGTTTAATTGGAGTGATTTGAGACAAACGCTTTGTTCTTGTTGCAACTTAGGATTGATTGAAGCAAAGATTTCCACTTGAATCGAACATGCAAAAATCACAAGTGAGAAACTTTCGAACCCTTGTATGTTGTAGAGGTTTCTTTGAAACCAAAGATGATAGAGAAATAGATAGTTCTATCTTTCTTTGTTTTTATCATCAACTTTATTTTGTATTTGGATGTGGATTCGGATCCAAATAGGATCAAGCACCACGTACCGAAACTTGATAAGGGATAACCAAAGACCGATCCTTTGATCAATATCAAGTTGTCCAGGTTTTGTTAATTTGGACAAACTAAGCGTTGACATGACGTTAGCACCCAATAAAATTTCACTGGACAAGTTAAGACCAGTTTTAGTAGGCTGACAAACTATATCTGAGTCATTATAATCTTCAAGAGGGAATTCTTCTGAAGAATTATATATAAGGTCATCTTGAAGGATATTAGATTCTTCCAGGTATAATTCATTAAGTACTCATGAATGAGATGATTTCCTTTAGAATTATTAGTTTTATTTGAGTTGTCCAGTTTTTTCAGAAACTCATCAACCTCGTTTTGAACTCTACTGGAGTCTTCAAGGATCTTGAGTGTTTTAGAGAGTGACCCATCTTCCTTTTGTTCATATATCTTAATCTCATTTTTTAAGTCAGAAAGTTGCTTTTCCATTTCCGCAAATTCAGATAATTTTTTGTTGATTTTGCTAGAAACGTCTTATGTGAGATTAGGATATAAGCGACATTCGTCGAATGTCCAAAATTCTTTGGATCAAAGTGACTCAACAATTTCAGTGTTTGTTTTTGATTCAAACATCTTCGAGCCATCTAATCCTGTCATTACGTTAACTGAATTAGACATTGGATTCAATTCTCATAGGTTGGATCGCACCAAACACAAATTATTAGATATTTTCGTGTTTGCCTGCTCTGATACCAATTGAAAAGACGAGGGTACCCAAATATAACTCAATCTAAAAAATTTCCACCTATAAGTCCTTTTTCCGAAAGTGATTGTATATGGACTGAGTCGAGAGAATACAACTAATCGGTTCACACTTCGTGTGATCGTCTATGGGTATGAGATCGAGACAATACAAAAACGAAGTATGTTAACTTGATAAGAGGTTCGGACTTAACCAAACACAATAGGATTACTATAAAGTAAATAGGAATTAACGTTTGTGTTTTTTACTTCTAATTATAATAAAAACAATTATAACTGCGGAAACATAAAAGTAAAAGACACAGCAAGATTTTGTTAATGAGGAAACCGCAAATGCAGGAAAACCCCGGTACCTTGTCCAGAATTGAATACTCTCAAGATTAAGTCACTATACAAAATCAAACCAACTTCGTATAGTTGAGACTAAACAACTAAACCTATAGTTCACCTAGTTCCGTCTGTATTCCCACGCCTTCAACTTATGAATAAGTCACGTACTTGGAACAACTCCTTTGGTTCGTATTCCAAACAGTAAAGGAACAACAAATCTGTTTGGTATCAACTATTTTCAACCAAGTGATGTGAGTTCGACAAAAGGCTCTTCTGTTTATCTCAATAAAATCCTTTGTCGGGTCCTTAAATCTATCTACTAACAATTATGGAAGTAATCGTCTAGATTTTGCAATCAATACTTTGAATCACAAAGAATCGTATTGATGCTGATCTACTCAACTAATCAATCCAATCTATCACAAGGATAAACTGATTATAGTTGGATCCTCTTTAACCGAAACAAGTATTATGCACACTTAAGATTATGAACCCAAATCTGAAATCTTCAAAGTATTCTTTGTCTTCAAATCTTCTTAGATCTTCAATAAACACCTGCACACAATCAACTTGAATCTCTTGTGATCAATCACGCACGGAGTCTGTTAACAATGGATTATCACAAAACGTCTTTAGAACTACTAACAGTCTAAAGATTCCCGTCGAAACTTCGATCTAGTTTGAATGAATCTTATATCAGAAGAGAAGATTATCAAGCATAAACAAACTAGGTGCAATCAAAGTTCAACAACCGTTAGTCAATCAAATCAGTCGAAAACTAATAATAAACCGCAATTATCTAGTTTCCCACCAGCGGTACTAATAGAGCTTCTCAATCCCAAAGAAGTCGTTAAACTGAACGGCCGTAAGAGATTTCGCATAATTAGGTTACTTTCCTCTCTGAATAGGCGGTTCCACCAGTAACAACACAACTAGGTAGTTTTGCTGGCTTTGAGGATTAGTTTGCTCGAAATGCAAACTTTGGTATTTATAGACCAAGGAAGTTTGGACACCAAGGAATTTCCAAAACCGAAAATATTCTCAAGATATGCAATATATTCCAGATTCGATTTCATAATTCTTGGAAATGCTTTGTCCAAACATTGACTGAAAATCTCTTAGAAAATCTCCAATTAGTAAATGCACATTACCAATTTTCATTTTCCAAAAATAAAATTAAAAACCTTAACTAAAAGATTCTCAACTTATATTTCGATTCGGATTTTCCTTTAACTATTAAGGAATACCTTTGAACAATAAAGGATAAGTGTTACTGCACATGTTCAAAGAATGTAGACATCTTTACTTTGTAAGTGCTCTTTCATACTTACAATCTTGAAACCAATTCACCACACTTCCCAACAAATTTAGAATTGGTTCATCTGACTTTCAAGAACGATGTGATTGATTAAGAACACTCAATCACAACCATGGGTTTAACGGTTCTACCAAGACAAGTTTCGGTTCCACCTCCATGTGAGTATTGTGCATAGTCACACTAGCTTTCCAAAAATTCGGTTGGATAGGTACTAGGGTCGGTTCCCCACATACTTATCGTAACTACTTGTATTTGCTGCACATGTCTGTAGGATCGGTTGTCCTTTCACTAAAAACGTGTTATACATGTTCATAGGATCGGTTCCCCCATCTGCTATAAACGTGTTACACCTCTTACAAGGATCAATTCCCCTTTATGATCGGTTGCACCTCTTCATAGGATCGGTTCCCCTTTGCCTAGAGTTGGTCATACCAATAACACTAAATCGATCATACCATCTCAGGTGATTACTTAAGATCGGTTTCACTAATAAAAGTCATACCAATACAAAAGTTAGGCCTTGTGAATAGTTTTACCAAGAACATAAACAAGTCATGAGCGTTTATACTAATCACACATACTGGTAGTTCAAAATACCAATAAGCCTAGCGATTTCCCTTTCGATTCATAAAACAAGTTCATGAATTTACTTCCTTTAAACAAATGTAAAACATTGTTTCCTAGGATGAAATATTCACCTCATACCCATACATAATCACACTAGCATTCAAATGATTATGTCGATGTCTTATATACAAAGTTTAACGGTTAAGCAATAAACCTCGTATTGTATTCCTTAATACTACTCATAGACACGTTTTTGTGTCTTAATTGTCCTCGATGTCTGTATTGTTAGATATCGATTTTTTTACTAATATTGTGGTTTTATGTATTTTTAGGCATTTTTGGTAATAAACATTTACGGAAAAATTGGCTCGAAAAAAGTGTTAAAGGCACCCGGAGGACATCTGCCAAACGGACCCCCACTTTGGATAAGGGGCACCTCAATTACTAAGGGGCACCCAACTGATATTCACACACAACTGTTGGTTAAGGGGCACCCTTTTCTTCCTCGTTTGAATCTTGGTTTTGGCGGTAAAGTGGTTTTCTCACCTGCAACATATTCTGCTTTGGATTTGGAGGAGCTGCAGTGAGACTCAATGGCTAAATTTGCACGGGAAGATTTGATTAAGCTTAACAGGCGTAGTACGGTTGCTGGAATTGATCCAAATTGGATGGAAATTCGGGATTGGATAAAACAGAGTGACACGAGATTTTTCAGCTAAATATGGAAGGATTCTGGCCAGATTTTCTCCTGGACTTTGATTGGGAATATCCTGTTAGTCTACAACAGGAGTTGTAATCGTGCTGGAATAGAAAAAGAGAAGAGTTCACGCAAGTTTGAAAGAACAGGGTATTCACACATGTACATGAGGTATTCTCGGGATTTTCCGAGACATTTTTGGAGTTCTGCATAGGTATGGGGAGAGTTTGACTCCTTCTGATCGTGTTCTGAATGAGGTTGGAATATATCGACAGCTGACAGAAGCATGCAGAGAGATAGAAGGAAATAATTCCCGTATTTTGCAGAGGGAGTTATGGGAGGATTATTTGCAGTTATTACGAGATATTTTGTTGATGTTGGGTTATAAATAGTCACTAGGCGTCAGACGAAGCGACATGGAGAGTTATGGGTGAAGTTCTGGTTTGTAGAATAAGTTGCAGACGAGTTCTGCACTTTCAGGCGAAGAAGAAGAGGAAGAATACAAAACAACATATTTAGACTGTCTCAGCCGTTGCCTATACATTCAAATCCAATAACTTTGTAGCAATTTCTGTAACAATTATTTCGAGTTCGCAACAGTCTGTTAGTGTTTCCATGTAACAGTGGGTTCTGTAACAGTTATATCTGTGACAAACATACTGCTTTATACTCTTTCCTCTTGCAAACACCTTTTTGAGCAATGGAATCTGCTTTTGATTGTATTTCCAACATGAGGAGTTAGACCCCATCTCTGGAGCAACGGACGAAGCTGAATTTCATCATGTGGTAGATTAAATTAATTTCTTGATTACTATTTGCACTGATTTTTAATGAATTATGATTTATATTAATTACTTGTCACTTTGTTTGATGACGCATGCTTAGTTCTAGGTAATTTTGATACGCCATGCTTACAACCTACAATTAATGTTTTATGAAATCTACTTTGGCAAAGAATACAGTTAGTATTTCTTTTATTTTTGAGTTATAATTGCCTAGGATTAATTTTTGAACCACTTGATTATGAAATACAGTGAAATCCCGAATCCCAGTAAATTCTTCATCCCGTAACATATTTTGTATATATTTCTTTATTTCTAGTATTTTCGTTTATTAAATATAAAATCAATCTCATTAAGTCCGAGGGAACGAGAACTCTATTTACCACTATATAAAATTCGATCATTTTTTTAGCGCCGCCGACGCGGACTTGTTTTTAGGTTTAGAATTTTAGATTTAATTTTTAGGTTTTGTTTTTGTAACTGTTTTTTTTTAATTTTATTTGTCTTGTAAAATAGAGAAAGAGGAGAAGAAGACACAAAGTAAAGGAATAAAAGAAGAGGGAAATTCTATCCATCAATATATATTTACAAAGGTTTGGGACTCTATTTATAGAGTTTATATACTTTGTGCCAAGTAATAGGGTCCCACTAAAGTGGGCATCTACCAAATTAACTTTCGTTTATAACACTACCCCTAGATGACCACTGTATCTAAGCTAATTGCCTCATTAAAACCTTATCAGGAAAATCCGAAGGGACAAAACTTGACTGAAGGGAAAAGAGTACAATTATGAGAAAACTTAGAACATAGTTGGATATGCATATGTTGCCTCGTTAAAACTTTGACAACGAAAACCCAGTGGGACAAAACCTTGATGAAGGAAAAAGAGTACAACGTGATAGTCCAGTAAAATACCTTTTACTATGATGCTCCCCGTGATAAGTACTTCATTTAAGTCTTGGCTTGCAAATATTCTAGTCGACACTTCCCAATTTCGATAAACGAATTTCTTAAATGCTGGAGATAGCAATGCTTTCGTGAAAAATCTGCCAGTTGATGAAGTTTTCTTTTGCGTTAGTCTTCTAATAGTAGTGTTCTCGAGTCTTCATGTTTCTTTCAATACATTAAGTGCTTGTGTCTTGGATTGCTAATTTCTTGGAGATGATTTGCAGAAATAGTTGATGTAATTTCTTCAATAAAGTGCCAAGATATGAATACCTTATCATACGCGAACAAAAATCGTATTTGTGAGAAGGAAATCCAAATTATTAGGAGATGGTTAAGTTGATTTGGTTTAATCAAATATGGGCATCCACTAAACAACCAAAATTGATACAACTCCTCCTTGGATGACCATCATATTGAATTAAATTTCCTTGCTAAAACCTTGCCAGTAAAACCCGATGGAAAAAAAATTGGGTGAAGAAAAAAATGAATAAATACAATTAAACGTCAATGAGTGTTGCCTCATTAAAACCTTGTCAGGAAAACCACATGGGACAAAACCTGAAATAAAGGGAAAAGAGTACAACTTTTGATGTAAATATGGATGTTAACTCAACTACATGAGTTTTTCAAAAAATAAGCGTCAAAATAATAACTCTAGTTTATCTTAAAGACGAGTTTATGCTAGCATAATTCTAACTGCAGATTTAAGAAAGGAAAGAAAATAGAACTTATGTTGTTAAAACATGGATTTTTGTGTTTTTAAGGACCTTTCAAGAGACCTATAAAGTTGATATCTTCAACTGATTATTCCGGATTTTTGATTTTGTACCAAATTTCTAAAAACACTTAAAGGATTGTTAAACCTGATAATTGAGTCAGGTGGCTGCCAAAATATAATTTGAATCCTACAAGGATTAAAAATATGAATATGGTCTCTGGATACATACGAGTCATTCAAAGAGTACCACGCCAAATGCATCATATAAAGAGAATAATTATTAAACCAACCCTGGGGTTTGAGAAAAAAATAAAACCCTCAAATCGTTTTTACAACGGAAATATTTCTCATATGAAGACGCAATATCACTAAACCAACCTGTAATTAATAGGCTTGTCATGTTTAAGGTTTTAAGTTTGTATCCAAAATTGCATCAATCGAGAAATTAATCCAACCTAATTGGATTGTATGCCAACCAATCACATTTGTCGATACTTTTCTGCAGAGGGGTTAAGAACCACCATCTTTTATTATTTCAGTAGCTATTGTAAGTGAATATTCGACAATATTAACTAACTATGATCCCACACAATTCTCAAGTGTATGCATATCCTGAAAAATTCACAAAATTAATGGTATCAGCGCCCGCAGGCATTTTAATCTCCCCATCTTCCAGTGAGGAGATATGAACTATGAGAACGTGGATCATTTCAATAGACTCTATTGGAGCACTCTGTAACCTCTTATAAAATGCTACATTTATTATAGATGTGAATGGATTTTCCTTCCAAGAGGCATAAGCTTATTAAAAGCATAATAAAATATTTCCGCCTCTTATTTGAGATGGCAGCCTTTTTCGATTTGATCATGATGGGAGAGAAGTATCACTTTTTAAGTTAATGAACACCAACATCTGGTAGTGTGTAGTCTCCCCCTGATTATGGCAAAATATTTTCATCTCATTTAAGAAAACAAGTTCCGTAGAGTATTATCCGATTAATTCGAGACATATACTCGTTATGAAATATGTCTTTTGACATACAAGAAAAAATGTAGTCTTAATAGACATAAATATATACCATCAACCATGGATTACTTTTGGAACACAAACAAAAATAAAATAAAATAAAATGATATGTTAAAACCAAAAGCATTAAAAAAATATGCAAACAAATCTCCAGTAACTTCGTAACTTCAAGGGCCAAGAGATATTAATTTAGAACGAAATTATGGACGCTTTCGTTATGAGAAGAAATAAAATTAAGACCAATATAGTCACTACAAGGACTAGTAATATTGGCTAAGAAACCGGGTGCACACCCATTGATCTTTGTGTCCAACCGTATTTCAACATCAAGTTGAACAGTCTTAATTTAGGAGATTAGTATTAGGAAAAAAAAAATTTGCACAACATCTCTCGGGAATTCAGCAGTTGGTGTTTGCAATTGGCTTATACCATAATAACAGTATCAAATCCTTGGCTTATAGATGAAATCAAATCCAATTAGTGTAAATGATTCTTTTGAGAAAAATAAAGAAATCATATACTTTTTGGTTGATAAAGATTTCTTTGAAGAAATAGAAATCAGTAACCAAAATTGGCTTAAGGTTCTTAGAATGCCAATTTTTACATCCCATTATAGATGGATAAAACCAATATCAATTGGTTTGTACAAAAGTAAAGGAAGAAAAGAATAGGGAAATTTTATTCATCAGTATATATTTACAAAGGTTTGGGACTCTATTTATTGAGTTTATATACTTCATGCCCAAGTAATAGGGTCCCACTAAAGTGGGCATCTACCAAATAAACTTTCGTTTATAACAATTTGTTCTATTTTACGTTTTTGAGTATTTGTCTTTTAACTACAGATTTTGGAGTTTGTAGCGAAAGAAAAAGAAGTAGCCAAAGTTGTTGGTGATTACTTAACTATTTGGAGTCAAAAGACAAAGCGAAAAGAACGAAGAAAAAAAAAAGAATTTTATTAGATTTTTTTTTTATGTTTTAGATTATTTTTTTTAGTTTTTGTATTTTTGTAATTTTATTTTTGTTTTGCACTTTTCTTTTTGGATTTTGGATTTTGGACTTGGACATTCTTTTATTTATAAACCCTACGGAAGGGTAGTATATTAAATATAAATTGTTTGCAGAGAAGGACGACAATTACGATATTGCCTCGGCCCATCGGGTTCGCACACTGACATAGGAGTCGGTGGCCCGAATCGACTTCAATGGTTCATCCCCCGTCTGGAACGGGAGGTAAGAATTCTAAACACCCGCGAATCCCCTGTCAGCGGGTTTACTGATGATTTTGTATGCATATATGTTGAGGTCTGAATACGATTTAATTTCTAGTAAAGGGCAAGGCCTAGCCAAATTAAGATAAGGACTCGGATGTCATCACCGTTTCCTTCTTGCCCGTCTTAGGAACACGTAACTTATGCGAACCTAAGCCTTAAAATTTGACTAGAACGAGACCGACAGGGTAACGAGATTAATGGGAAAGTCGTTCGAAATATATTGGTTGCTCTATTAAGCATTTTTCGAAGTTCGTGATGGTTAATGTAAGTTGAGCGTGTCGCCTTGTAACCCGAGGAAACGTTTGCCGGTGAGGCCTGGGTGTCAAAGCTCCACTGAGCTTCCCTTGTCTCTACTCAACTTGCTTTAACTCAGATTGATTCCATAGGAGTTTGCTGAAATTGTAACGAATTGCCTTTCGAAAGAATATAAGCTGGTCTAGAAACAATCTAAGAGAGCCATCATGCTTTTTGTTTGCTAGATAAAATAGGCTTGTTGTGGTCGAGTCAACCTTGTTTGTGCTTGTTTAAAATTCCCTTGCAGTTAGGATGTCGAACTGGTATAGCCAATACAATGATTATTCGACCGAGCAACATGGACATTATTCTTTTTATGACCATAGTGTGAATAGTGGTTGGGACACCAAACTTTTGAAGGTTATGGGTCATACCATGGAGATCCCAATTACTATTCACACGCGCATCGGTTATACGAGCAAGAAGATTATAATATTGGTTCTTTGTCTTTAGAGGATACAATGAAACTATTGAAAAGTAGTCCTTCTTATGATCCTTCTGTTCCTATTCCTTCTCTAGAATATTCCCTCAGGGAATTAGCTGAGTCAACACGAAAGTTAGCTGAATCGACATGTAAGTTAGCTGAGGTGAATAACGTAGTTATGGACGAAAGAACTGCAACAACGACTGAATCATCTTTAGAATATATCCTCAGTATACTAACTCAAAACTTAGATCCAACACTAAGAGAACTTTCTTTGGAAGAGACCCTTGAGAGGATAGTTGAGTCGACACGTAGACTTGAGTTAGAGACGAACGAAAGTATTGCTCGAAATAACTTGAATTGTCAATACAGTGTATCCAATAATACCCTTGAGAATGAAGATAGTTATTCACATAATCAAGATAACAAGGTTAGAATTGGTAACACCACTGGTTTTGATGAGGTTAATTCGATCATTTTCATGTTATTATAATGATAATTTTGATGAGGATACTATTGATGAATAATATGAAATATGTAGGCATAATGATCAGGAATTTGTTACTCCGATTGAGATTTATAATGATAATGTTATTTCTAGTACAAATCCAAATAATTTTAATTATTATTCACCTATTTAAAAGGACGAGGATTTGACTAGAAATACCCCCGTTTTAGACGATGTAGTATTTCCTTTTTACGAAGCCAATGATGGTTTAGAGGAACGGGTTTATTTTGAGTCTAGCGATTTAAAAACAATAGTCTTAGACAAAGAAAATGAACCCATAGAGATGAGTGAGGATGAACCTGACTTAGAAGAATCAATCGACCATTTTCAGGAATCTGATGACCTAGAAATCAGGGAAGTTGTGACTAGTCTTTCTAGAGACACTGAAAACTCTAAGTTTGGGGGTGATTATCATTCTCCATGTGCTTTAACTCTTACAAAGGTCCCTCACTTGGGACTTAACATATGTGCCTCAACCATCTTACAAGATTATATTCATACACGTTTTTCCGAACCTAATGATGTCCAGAATGAATCTCAGTTGTTAGAAACCCATCCTCTGGTTGATGTGGTTTACCCAGGCGATAATACCCAAATTGACTTTGTTTTCCCACCAAATATTTTTCAACCAATTGTCGGAACTTATAAGTTTCAGATATGTCAGTTATTAAGTTTTGAGACTAAACCTAATTACTTTAGGAGAGTAGGGTCGACACATTTGCTTAAGAATGACCATTATCGTGGTCAATTGTGTGAGTCAAATCTGATTGACTTAGAGGATCCCCAATTATTCGGGTTATTGTTATGTGCTTCTAAGTTCTTAGCTAAGTATTTTCAGACTTTACAACCTGATCTTCAGGATCATGCCTTTGAGGAAATCCATCCGATAAAAACTTTTTATCTAGACCCGTTTATAAAGCCTGAACCTAAACCACAACTAGATGTAGTTGCCTTGAACAAAAGATTAGATAAGGGTATGTTCAGTATCTTCTTGGTCTGTTCCAATTTCCTCTTCTTGTGGTTGTCACTTTTTGCTCCAGATGACCCGCAGTTATTTCGGCTGCTGCTTTATGATTACACGAGGTAACTAATCTCTTCCAATGTCTGGCTGAAGACTTTAAACTTAGCACTTCTTGGGAGGTATCCCTTGCTCATGCAACACAGTAATATCTTTCCTCATTTTCTATTTTCCCTTAAGGGATAATAGTTTCTCCTTGTTCATGTTTTTAAATTCATCTTTAGAAAATTGAGCACAATGTTAGATTTAAGTTTGGGAGGGAGGGGGGAGAACTTTTAGTTAGTCACATTTTTGAAACTTCTAGCGTCACATAGTATCCGGTTAGCTAAGTTTACATAATGTTTCTCACCGAAAAGATGGAAATTGGAATTGCTAGGGATAACATTCTACTGAGACATTAGAGAAAAAACATTGAGATATTTGACATTCAGGAGAGAACTTGTACCTTTTAAAGGGTAATCGTGATGGACCTAACCATCCATGATGGAAAGGAAATTAAGCCAGAAAGACAAAGCAACCTCACAATGTAGTCTTAGTTACTGGATTACGACTCTCTCTCAGTAGAAACTTATCATCATCAACAAGCGGAGCGACATCAAAATCCATGAAGAAAGTTGAAGACGTTTAAGGTTTATAATCAACAATAGAAAAGCATAATTTAAAAATCAAAGTTGAAGACTTAGTTACAATAAGTTATAAGAGCAAAGAAAATAAAAAAAATATAAGTTGTTGAAGTTCATGATACCAAGACATTGCAAGTTGCGAAGATCCAAGTACTAAAGTACTTCTCTCATGGCCATGTAAATTTTTGTCTTGTTATTATTGTGTTACAAAAAAAAAATGAAAAGAAATAATTTATATTTAATTTTGTTCAATAAGGCCATGGGGAAGAGAAATCTATAAAGAAGTTTCAAGCAAGAAGAAGAAATTAATGAGAAGAGTTAATTGTCAAGGTTTTACAAGGTTAGAGAGTTTATCACCAACAGTTGAAGCCGAAGAAGACGTTGTTTCTACTGAGCACTATGAGAGAGTCGAAGAGAGATGCATATGGGTTGCTTTGTTAGTCCGCTTTCTATCTAGCACAAGATCTTTCTAACACTAGTTCAACTCATCACACGTAATTTGTTCAGCTGTGTAGCAGATGTCCCTCTCATCTTTATCTCTCTTCTAATCTTATCCAGCTGTATAGCGGATGCATCTTACAATGTTTATCTAGATGTGTAGCGGATATCTCTTTATCTAGCAGTATTGCAGACGTGTCTCCCCTTTTATTATTCAGCTTTAGAGCTGATACCTTTAATTTCTCTGGCATTCTAGTTACTTGGAGATAGGTTGAGAATATGTATGTCCTCATAGCTCTTTGGATACTTGTGACCAATTAGAAGTCTGGTTTTGTGGGAACACCTCTTGTAAACCCTCCCGAGACTATAACCCGGCCACTAGGGCTACCTAGGGGTTCAAAGGCTTGTTGCACATGCTAAGTGCAATCGCGATGCCTGCGACAGTGAGTTAGGATTTTAATTTTCTAGGTTAGATTTGCTCGAGGACTAGCAAATACTCCCTCCGTCCTAAATTAAGAGTCCGCTTTGACTTTGTCAAGATATTAAGGAAATCCTATAAAATATCATGACTAGCCCTTGACTAGCCTATTTAATGTTATATTATTACCAAAACTAAATTATTAGCTTAAATTTGATAGTATTATTATTCTAGGAAATATTTTAAGAAAATAAAAGAAAATTTATATTGTTTTTATTATGGAATCCACAATTTTTGAAATATTTTTTCCCCCATTAGATTTTGATTTCCCGCACTGAAAATTTAGAATCTTTGGAATTTTTATTTGAGAGGGAAAACAAATTGAAATTGTGGATTATTTCCATAAATGTTTTTATTTAAAAAAGGAATGACAATTAATAGAAAGATATTGAGTAAGTTTTTTTCCTTATCTGTGGTGATATTATTTAAGATTTTGATATTAAAAATGATTTTATGATTATTAAATATAAAGGGTATATTTGATAGTTTAAGGAAAAAATATGTCTATAAACAGAGCGGAAAAATAAAAATGGACAGACCAAAGTAGAAATTAGGACAGATAAAAAAGGACAGAGGGAGTAATAAGTTTGGGGGTATTTGATAGACACATTTTTGTGTCTGAATTGTCCTCGATGTCTGTATTGTTAAAACTCGATTTTTGTACTAATATTGTGTTTTTATGTATCTTTAGGTATTTTTGGAAATAAACAGTTTCGGAAAAATTGGCTCGAAAAATGTGTTAAAGGCACCCCAAAAGAATTTGCTAAACGGACCCCCAGTTTGGATAAGGGGTACTCAATTACTAAGGGGCACCCACCTGATATTCGCACCACAACTGTTGGTTAAGGGGCACCATTTTCTTTCTCGTTTGAATTTTGGTTTTGGCGGGAAAGTGGTTTTCTCACCTGCAACGTATTCTGCTTTGGATTTGGAGGAGCTGCAGTGAGACTCAGTGGCTGAATTTGCACGGGAAGACTTGATTAAGCTTAGCAGGCGTAGTAGGGTTGCTGGAATTGATACAAATTGGCTGGAAATTCGGGATTGGATAAAACAGAGTAACACGGGATTTTTCGGCTAAATATGGAAGGATTCTGGCGAGATTTTCTCCTGGACTTTGATTGGGAATATCCTGTTAGTCTAAAACAGGAGTTGTAATCGTGCTGGAATAGAAAAAGAGAAGAGTTCACGCAAGTTTGAAAGAACAGGGTATTCACACACGTACATGAGGTATTCTCGGGATTTTCCGAGACATTTTTGGAGTTCTGCGTGTGTATGGGGAGAGTTTGACTCCTTGTGATCGTGTTTTGAATGAGGTTGGAGTATATCGACAGCTGACAAAAGCATGCAGAGAGATAGAAGGAAATAATTACCGTGTTTTGCAGAGGGAGTTGTGTGAGGATCATTTGCAGTTATTACGAGATATTTTGTTGTTGTTGGGTTATAAATAGTCACTAGGCGCGACATGGAGAGTTAGGGGTGAAGTTCTAGTTCGTAGAATAAGTTGCAGACGAGTTCTGCACTTTCAGGCGAAGAAGAAGAGGAAGAATACAAAACAACATATTTAGACAGTCGCAGAAACCGTTGCCTATACATTCAAATCCATTAACTTTGTATCAATTTCTGTAACAATTATCTCGAGTTCGCAACAGTCTGTTAGTGTTTCTCTGTAAAGTGAGTTCTGTAACAGTTATATCTGTGACAAACACACTACTTTATACTCTTTCCTCTTGCAAACACCTTTTTTGAGCAATGAAATCAACTTTTGAGTGTATTTCCAACATGAGGAGTTAGACCCCATCTCTGGGGCGACGGACGAAGCTGAATTTCATCATGTTGTAAATTAAATTAGTTCCTTTATTACTATTTTCACTGATTTTTAATGAATTATGATTTCTATTAATTACTTGTCACTTTGTTTGATGATGCACGCTTAGTTCTAGGTAATTTTGATGCGCCATGCTTACAACAATTAATGTTTTACGAAATCTACTTTGGCAAAGAATAGAGTTAGTATTTCTTTTATTTTTGAGCTATAATTACCTAGGATTAATTTTTGAACCACCTGAATATGAAATACAGTGAAATCCCGAGTCCTAGTAAATTCTTCATCCCGTGACATATTTTGTATATATTTCTTTATTTCTAGTATTTTTGTTTATTAAATCTAAAATCAATCTCATTAAGTCCGAGTGAACGACAACTCTATTTACCACTATATAAAATTCGATCAACTACGTCTAACTAGAATGTAATCATTCATGCTTCGAAGTTATGTTTTCAATATGCACGACTTGAAAGATACGTTAGGGAATGAAACAGTTCAAGTCAAATATCACTAACCTCAAGTGAAAGGATAATGTTGTCGTTGTATCTCCTTACTTCTTCATTTCTTCAAGTCTTCGCGATAATTGTAATGTCTCATATCCTAATACTTTCAAGCTAACATATACGAAGTTGACTCTAGTACATAATCAAGCGACTCTTTAAATGAGTTTTCTTTCACTAAAATATGACGACCAAACTTGACATACCAACGCTTGGTGAGTTCAACCGAGCTATGCTCTAACAAAATTGAAACCGTGTTGTACTCTTTTTTCCTTCGATCGAGAATAGTTTTTCCCAAAGAGTTTTGTTACTCGACAAGGTTTTTAGCGAGACAACATTAAAAAAAACATCAAGTATGTTGAACATTGAAGACATAAAGATCACGTTGATATTACTAAAAATATATGAATCAAAGAAATGAAACGCGATATTCTGTTAAGCAATATAACTTCCAGAATCAACAACAGGGTCTTATAAACATTCAAGTCACCAAAGTAAATTGTTATAAACTTGTTTTGATTGCATTAGACTAATGAAAATTGTTTGACATCAGGGGGAGCATCTGATGGTGTGTTGAACTATTTTCCTTCAACGTGGTTACTTTTTCCCACGGTTTTGTTACTCGACAAGGTTTTTAATGAGACAAAAAAAAAACACCAGCTAAGGCCATTGTCCTTCCCACGAGGATTTTCTGCCTTAGTAGTTGTGCAAAACCTAGTCAACTTCAACAGAGCAAAGTGATCATATGCAACGGATCACCTTTACTTTCATCTATCACGTTGTACTCTTTTCCCTTCGTCAAGGTTTTATCCCACTGGGTTTTCCTTGTCAAGGTTTTAACGAGGCAACGTATACGCATCCAACTATGTCCTAGGTTTACTTAACGTTGTACTCTTTTTCTCTAGTTCAGGTTTTGTCCCTCTGGGTTAGCCTGACGAAGTTTTAACGAGACACTTAACTTAGACTCGACGATCTTTGAAGATCGTATTACATGTGATGAACTACAAGTAAAATACGAGACAACATGTGAAGTACTACATGTGAAGAGCTGTACCAAGGTTTTGTCCACTGGGTTTTTCCTTGTCAAAGTTTTAATGAGGAAATTGATTTCGTCACAAGTTATCAAGGAGAGGACGACATTTGAAGAACTATAATCGAAGCACTGCATATAATATCATGTATCTGCATAAGAGAGGAGGGTGGCCCATATCATAATCAGAGTGGTAGTTAGTCTTTAATATTAATTGTTAATTAGTAGTTAATGATTGGTGTAATAGATGGTTTAGATGTAACCATCTGGGAGAGTAGTGAGCGTCGGATGATGAGAGATAAACCTAGCTATTTAAGCTAGTGAAATCCGTGTCTGTGAACTTATCAAAAATTATAATCAATTATCGATTTATCGATTTAGGTTGTGTTTTTCGGAACCAATAGGCTTGATTCATGAGAATTGAGATATTATCAGCGTTTATGATGCAAATCATGTTATTGTACATCTAGGTACGTAACAATTGGTATCAGATTCGTTTGATCCATGGCGGAGCTTAAAGATGCGGTGAAGATGGAGAAGAAAATCAGGGACGAGTTAAACAATCTCAGGTGTCTGTATGAAGTTCATTCTCGAGAAGATAATTCACCGACCCGGGAGTATAATCTTCTGCAGACGTTGAAGCTTATCAGCAGCTCAGAGACGAAGTTGGAGTCAATCCTTGGTGTTATAAAATCTAAGGAGATTGAGGAAGAAATTCTGATTGAAGAAGTAGAAATTGATTCATTCAGCCAAGTCTCTTCAATTCCATCATCAGAAGAAGAGAATGATTCTCTCGACTGCAAATTAATTCTATCGTTTTTCTTCGAAGAAAATGAGGATTCAATAATTATAGACCCACTAGCAGAAAAACCCTTATCTAATTTGGGTAATTCGAGTGATATTAGAGTTTATCAGATCGAAACTACTACTGGTAAAATGGTGGAGTACGGCGAGCACCTAAACCATACCAAACTGGTATGTAAGCAATGTTTATCTCTTCCTTCTTATTATTCTCGAATTCAATTTGATCGGAAAGATTTCAAATTCATCAAAAGGTATTTTTATTTGGTTGGTATTTATGAATTTGGTTTCAATACAACTACTTCATGTTCCTTTGCACTATATGTTTGTTCAATTTTAATGTCCAATGATAAGGAAAATTGTGTTCACGAGCTGGTTAAGAAACTGGGTACCAATCAGCTTGGCCGTTCAGCGAATCAATTATGGGTATGTTGTATAAAGGTGGTGTTACTAGTATTGCAGAGAAGGTGTTTGATAAGATGTCTGAGAGTCAATCTGTGAATTTGAGTAGTGTTGGAGTCGATTTCCTTTTGCATATCAAAATGGGTAGAGTTTTTTTTATCATGGGAAATGAATCAAACTTCTGCATGGGTATTATAAATTTGATGTATGCTTGAAATTGTTGGATGAAGACTATAGAGAATTTCTTCGCGAATTCATTTACAAACATGGGTACTGGTTAGATTCACATTCATGGTCTAGTGGTATTTCTCTTACTTCTTGGAAGATGTTTAAAATGCCTGTGGCGAGTTATCAGAAACTTGTAAGCTTGGAGGTACTACTAGCTGCTCGTAGAGTATTCGATCGTGGTAAAGAGATTGATCTTATTAGTTGATATTCTTATTTTACTGAATATGATTCTGAATTTAGGAATGTTTTGTATGGTTGTTTGAAATGGTGGGGTGCATACAATAGAGAATTTATTCAAGAGCTAGTTTTTAAACATTGGAAGGGAAGCACTGAGTTGGCAAAAGAACTGTTTGGTAAACTAAACTTAGTGTTGAATTTGAGCAGTGGTAAAAATGATATTCTCTTTTGGCTCCAACTCTGTTTACATAATGCTACAAAGTTCCTTCATGATGCACCGTTGAAGGGTAGTTTTGATTCACGTGAATCTGGAGATGCAATAGCAATTGTTTTACTGAAACTTCAAGATCTATTCAAGCTTCTTTTGCTGATTCCCACACTTGTGAAAATGTTTGTTTATCTTTTGAGCCGTGACTGTTCAAGTACTACACAAGAGTCCTATAAAGTTTTTCAAGTTCAGGTTGGACAAAAAGGTACTAAGGCCGTTCAGTATCCTCTCTGTATTGCTTTTCCATCTTTTATATATTTCATAGAATGTTATCGACGATTGTTGGGGACTCGTAGTGGGCAGAATAATTCGAAAGTACTGCACATGTTAGACAAGTGAAGGTCATGTTCTCTAAATTGCTTCAAGTGTCGGGGAAGCCTGAATCTGGTGCTACACAAGAATTGTATTATCATATGCATTATAGTAATAACTGGAGTTTCGATGGTTCTCTCATCTTGAAAAGAATATGTGATTTATGTAATGTTGCATCACAGCTTCTCATGAAGCAACTTTTAGGTGTACACATGATTCCTCCACTCATTGTTCTGGCTAAAGCTCAGATGGGACAATTACTTATGGATTATGGTATGTATGAGCATAATATTACGCAGGACAATAGTCAGCTGATTTTTGGACTAGGAGTTGAGGTATTTAAAGGCTTAAAAGAGGAGTTTAGATTTGAGGATAAATATTTACTCAAGGTGATTCAAATTCTTCATGTGTTTGCGTGGCTTGATTATTTGAGGTGGAAATTCAAATTGTTTCCAACTGTTTTACGGAACGTAGAAAGTGTCGACTGGATTTATGACATTCAGGTTGTCGAGAAACTAGTGGAACATGAGTGGAGGACAACCAAGCTCTAGCAATATTTCAGGTTGAAGTTACATGTTGTACCAGCTCAACATTGTAAACCAGCACTTGCAAAAGGAAATGTTCAGGCCTTAACTGAAGTAGTTATAAATGTCATACTTGTATCACTCATCTATAAACTGGTCGTTGAGCTCGCTGAAAATTTGAAGGACAGTCGAGGACATGTCGAAATGTCAGGTGCCTTGACATCAGTTGGTGTGATCAGGATCCAGACTGGCATTTTTGAGCAGCTCACATGCCTTTGTGGTTGCAGTCAGCTGTTGGGTTTCTTAGTTCGGCACAAATGGCGTTACAAGACAAGAGATACAAAGCTTGAACCCCAGGTCATCACTGAAATTTTTATCCCTCTCAAAAGTGATGGAATGGCTGAAGTGGAAGAGGGAGTATGACAGCAATTACAAATCTATATGCCGAGTCCCTTTGAGCTGATGAAGAACCGTAAACTTGCACTCAAGTGTGTTACTCCTAGTTACTTTCTCGAAGCTAGACAAGTAGTGGAGAAGCTACATCCTATCCCTACAGAAATAAAGCTGGTGCTCACTCTGATTCAACATCCAGATACATTGTTGTTGGTAGTCTTTCTGAAGTTGAAATTCCAGTGGTTTTCTACGGGTTTGTGGGTTGTAGAACATGAGAAGCTAGTGCTACGAGGCATAGATACGGAAGCTGCATCTCTTATTATAAATTGTACCAAGGAAGCATCTGTAACTATTGCAAGGAAAGTAGATGTTTTGCTTGTGCTCGTGAAAATCTCAGTTACAGTTGAAGTGATGAAAATTATTGGTAAGGGATTTACAAACCTGGATCTACCTGTTGATCATTACCATTCAGCTCATGGTGCCCAAGATTGTCAGTATACATACGAAGGAGAATAGAGGTTGTTTGAGGAACCTGGAAGAGTTCAGACAAAGGGAAATGACGGGCAATCGACAGATGGGCTTGGTATAAGAACTTTATGGGCCTCACATGGTTTCTTTTGTAATGACGCTAAGGGTGTTGGGGTTCTCATGTGTATTGAAGTGTGCGACTAAGAGGTGGGCTTGGTATAAGAAATGTCATGTACCTGCATAAGAGGAGTTCCATAAGAGAGGAGGGTATCCTGGCAACTCAGTTCACATCCTTGAAGACAAGGATGTTTTCAAGGGGAAGGAAATGTCATGTACCTGCATAAGAGAAGAGGGTGGACCATATCATAATCAGAGTGGTAGTTTATTTAATATTAATTGTTAATTAATAGTTTAATAGTTAATGATTGGTGTATAGATGGTTTAGATGTAACCATCTGGGAGAGTAGTGAACGTCCCATGATGAGAGATAAACCTAGCTATTTAAGCTAGTGAAATCTGTGTCTGTGAACTTATCCAAATTCATAATCAATTATCGATTTAGGTTGTGTTCTTCGGAACCAATAGGCTTGATTCGTGAGAATTGAGATATTATCAGCGTTTATGATCCAAATCATGTTATTGTACATCTAGGTACATAACCCGCACAAGGGGGAGTGTTATAGGGCTTATAGCCCGTTGATGTGCGGCCCAATATAGTGTCTAGGGTCTTCTTCCTACTTGTATATAAAGGAAAATATTTATGTAACACAATTTATCCTGATCAATAAAAACTTCTCCCTGCCTCTTTATTTTCTCCATGTTTTCACTACAATAAAACACAAATTTTATATACAAAGAGAATTATTTTAGAATGCCCTTCATTAGTTATTCTTCGTAAAAGTATTACGAAGGTGTATATTTTAACTTTCAACGAACCTTCACAAGTACTATTTTGAAGCACGAGACTAGATTAGTACGTTCTTGACATGTAAAATATCAACTAAAGCCTATTTCTAAGTTGAACTGACCTAAATTAATACAATATGCTAATAAAAATTAAACCATAAAACTTAAATAACTAAACATGACACAAACCTATATATTTGAAACTTAAACAGTAACACTTAGTGTTACAAGTATCTACAAAAAGTCTACCGAAATACGTTTTCTTGATCCCTTTTTTTCTCTATCCCTCTGCAAAACCGTTTTTTCTTTTCAATTATCTAAAACTTCTCTTCTAAATTATTGCATTTTCAAATCTAGATTTACTCAGATTTATCTGAGATTTCATATTTGCCAAATAGATTAGGATTTGTGTAATTAGTAAATTTGAATTTCAATAAGACAAATTATTGTCATAATAGGTTTTAGATTTCTGGTTTTTTATTTGCTTTGAATAAATATTGTCCATGGCTACTTCAAGCCCTTTAGTGTTTTATACTATGTTATAGCAATTTATCATATCCTTACGGCAGTTCTGATGTAATATGATGATAGAATCAAAGATATGGATTTGTTGAATCAGATTGTTTTACCAAATAATGTTTTAACAATCTCGTGTTGGGCGAAACTATATTCCGGTAATCTCTCGGTCAATAACCTTTGGCAACTTCAGATATCAGTGATTTTTTTTGGGAAGAAATTTCGGAGAATTTCAAACTTCTTACAAAAATTCAATTTTTACGTGGAAGGTTATTCAGGTTAATACCGGAAGAATATCGGGATACGAGAATATTAATTTTGATACAACTTCTTTGATGGTTAAGGCAAAATGGAAAACCCAATTAATTAATGATCTAAATCTTATTGATTTAATAATTTAAGGAGATGTAGATAATATTGAGCAAACCATTTTGAGCAAACAATAATTTAAGGAGGTTAAAGGATTCAGTTAGATTCTTCCATGTTTTTCGATCAAAGAATTCACATTATAAATTAATGTGCAATATATAAGCATGTAACAGATGGGTATGTTTTTTTACCACCTTTACGTAGCAATCCAGACCTAGACCTCGATTTAAATCTCTGGATTTTTTTTATGCCCCTCATTCCATCCGAAAAAAAGTCTATGAACCGTGAAGAACCTGAAATTATATTGCCATTCACAAAAGTTCAGCCTAATTCCATCCTAACCATGAATATCGTGCGTTACCATACTGCATTTATCGGACACGTCACACGAGTATTTCAGTCCCAGTGTCAATATCTATCTATTTTACCCTGAAACCAGAAACTCATTGAAAATTCAAATGTTTTCAGGGTTTTATTTATTTTTCCTTTTCACAACTTGGCGCGAATACTGAACTCTTTCCCGCCATCACCCTCTTTGCTCTTCCAGTATATAATGTAAAGTGCGGTCCAAATCTACTAAATATCTTAGAACAAGGGTTCCAAAATTCCATTCCCCCTCTCGGTCTCCCCAGATCGAACATTCTGAGGTCATATTTCAATTTGGTCTCTCATTTTGATTTTATAGGGTTTCTTTTCATTTATCAAAATGGGATCTGCAGCTCTATTGCATCCCAGACCAATCGTCGCGTCCGATGCACGCCTCTAGTTATTGTTCCATGTCGGGGAGTGATCTTTTTGGAAAGATATTAATTCTGGTTTTATTACAATCAAAAACCTTAATTCCTTGGAATATTGTCTTCTATGTTACTAGTTCTATCTTGGGGTTCCTTTTTTGGTTTTGCTAGAAGTATCTAACAGCTTTATATGTAAAGTAGGTATATTGTTGGTGGATTTTTAGCTTTAATTGTGCATTGTTCACATTTGAATTTTGAATCCTGCAATTATGACATTGTCTTTTATAGATATTATGACCTGGAAATTGATATCCCTAAGGTGAATTGTATTTGTCCCAAATCTAACTTACAAACATCATGCTCGTTGCATATAAATAGGGAGGGATGCTTTGTTACTTGTTATTATACTGCCATACGTGGGTAAACTAAAGATATCTGGCATCTCTTTTGTTTGTCAAATTCATCTTTGGATAGTTTTTCTCGTTCAGTTATATCAGATTGCAGACGTTTAACTGTTGTAACGTTCCCTCCTCGCAAGGTTAAGAGTTTTAGCAGGATATACGGTACTATGGCAATACCTGACACTTATTCAATCCTCTTTTCTGTTTTTTTATTCTCTTTTCTGTTTTTATTGCTTATGATCTATTTTCTTTTTGAGTTATCAAAAGAAAGGTCAATTTGCTTTTCCTGATACTGTTCACTCGTTGAGTTATGTGTTTTTCAACGTTATCTTTGGTATAATCTGTTCACAAATTTTTTTTTTTGTGTAACTTGACAGCATGTTATGAGGTTTATCCTGCAGCTTTGCTTTGCACTTGCTAATTTTTCTTAGCAGATTTCTTGAGTAATATTTGTTTGATGCCATTCTTGATTCTGCACAATG
Source organism: Papaver somniferum (assembly GCF_003573695.1). Classification (NCBI taxonomy): domain Eukaryota; kingdom Viridiplantae; phylum Streptophyta; class Magnoliopsida; order Ranunculales; family Papaveraceae; genus Papaver; species Papaver somniferum. Next base: position 33,106,311 of record NC_039359.1, on the reverse strand, counting down.
TAGTGTTGATATCTGTAAAAGAGTAAAACTGTCTGATAAGTTATCCCCGGTTCTCTGTACATGAATTAATTCCAGATTTGAGTTTTTGAACCTTACCTGTTCTTTGAAGAGATCTTTATCCTTGAGAAGCTTGAATTGGAGATAGCATATAATTACCTCTCTTAAACTTATCGTTGGTTCTATTATGAAATGTCTGTAATCAAACAACTTTCTTAAAGTTAAAGCACGTGGGTGTTCGAATGTCTATATACCAAAAAGACCTGACACTTATTTGTTTGTTCGCATGTGGGTGTTCGCCACACTTCATTTCAATAGGTTTCTTTTAGACACAGTTTAGGTTGTTGAAACTTTGCGTATATCAAGATGCTGAGTAGTAGAACTCATGTAGGGTTTTTAGCAGCTGATGTGGTATAACTGATTTGCGGGAATATCAACCACTTCATATATCAATTGACCATTTTCTGTCAGTTTTAATACACAGTTGGTTGATACATTTGCTTAATTCCGATATATTTATGTTAATGCCTGTTTAGTTATTAGTAGTTTGCTATTGCATTTTATGGCATTTATTCAGTACTACACAGTTTGGTTTTGAGTTTCGGTGTTACATAGCTCATTCTTACTTTTTGTCTTAATGATTCCTACTCCTTTTTTCCCTGTTGCATTTTCCATTTGTTTCTGTAGTTTTTAGGTTAGATTTAGCACACATTTTTCCAGATGTTGTCTAACAAGCATATTTACGGTGCATCATAGTGTTCCTTCTTTTGTCATCTTACTGTATTTATTAATTTTTCATTAGAGTTTCTCATCCTGTCAATCTTGATTAAGTAACTAATTATCATATTGTTTTGAGCACTCTCAAACGTGGTTTAAGTATATACTCTTGGTTGAGTTATTGAATCAAAATCTTACCCTGCACTTTATGTTGACTGCATGCTCAAATGGGCTGCATATCTGCATCTTATAGGGGTATATTTCTAAGGCCCTTAAACTACCCGTCACTTCTTTTTATATAAGTTTTTTCTGTGATTAGAAAAAATACGTGGTTCGGCACTTCCTCTATAAACATCAGTCATTCCTTTTTTTCCCTTTATTCTTTTAGGGGATCTTAAAAGTACCCAGATAGGTTTCCAAAAGGCTTACATTCTTGTTATTTAATCTCATAATATTACCTTTGTTATATACTACCTCCGTCCCACTATTAGTTGACATAGTAGTACAATTTAGAAATGATTTCTCTCTCAAATTATACCACGGATATTCATAAATTTTATGTTGTTGAAAAGCATTTGAAAACACCTACGTAACGAATATAAACATGAGTATTAAATTATATGAAATCAAATATTAATTGGACAAAATTAAAAAACAACTAGGGCATCTAATGGTGGGACGGAGGGAGTATATGTGTGGAATATTCTTCTGATTCGTGCCTTTCTAGATTTTGTCGATGACGTATCACCACTTATATTCGTCAGATATCTCTCTTCTTCCCTATTTTTAACCTTTTAACTAGATTATTAATTGGCTTTTCTAAGTTGCTTAGCAATTATGGATGAATGCTGTGATTCTAATTGTTTTCTTTCTTTTTAATTATGTATTAATAGAAGAAATGAGGAGAAAGACTAGAAGTGGCAGCCGGAAATCTACAAGTTCTGACTTTGAGAAAATAGTTGCTGATGAGGTTGTAGCTGCAGAGGTACCCAAAGTGAAGAAGCGAAATGCTTCCAAGAAGGTTGAAGATCCTTTGCCTACTCAGAAAAGGCCAAAACGTGCAGCTGCTCCTTCAAACTTTCAAGAGAAGTCATTTCGCCTCTCTGATAAATCTTCTGTCGTGGAAGCGAAAGAAGAACATATTGTTAATGATGAAATCAGCGCAATACGTCTTACTTCTGGCCTAGATAATCCTCGACCGAACAGAAGACTCACAGATTTCACATTACATAAGGGGGATGGGAAACCACAGCATCTCGAGATGTCAGAAGTGGATGATTTGTTCATTTCTGGTCTGATCTTAACGTTGGACGACAATTCAGAGAACGACAAAGAAAAAGTAAAAGGAGTGCGATGTGAAGATTTTGGTCGGATAGAGTCCTGGGCAATCTCGGGTTATGAAGATTGGTCTCCTGTTGTTTGGGTCTCAACTGAGCTAGCAGACTATATTTGTGTGAAACCTGCGAGCAACTACAAGAACTTATATATGACCTTTTCTTCTGCAAGGCTCAGGCTTGTATCGAGGTTTACAAAAAGTTAACCAAGTCTTATGGAGGGAACCGTTACTTGAGTCTTGATGAACTGCTTGCTGGAGTAACTCGTTCCATGAGTAGAATCAAGGGCTTTCCTGGTGGAGTGTCTGCTAAGGAATTTGTTATCTCACAAGGTGACTTTATCTATAAACAACTGATTGGGTTGGATGAAACTTCCACCAAAAATGATCAAATCTTTAACGAGTTACCTGTACTTGTTGCTCTTCGAGATGAGTCAAAGATGGGCAATGTTAGATTACCTGCCAAACTATTGTCAGGTGGAAGTTTGAAGATTGGAGATGTAGGAGAGAAATTGGATAGCATGTCTATGGAAGTCGATGATGATAAGTATGCACGGTTGCTGCAGGAAGAAGAGGACTGGAAGACAATGAAAAACTCAAGGAAAAATCAGCGCACTGCATCAGCAAATGATTACATCAAGATCAGTGAAGATGAAATTGCAAATGATTATCCTCTACCAGCATACTACAAACCATCTCCTGATGAGATTGATGAGTATCTAGTCCATGACATGGATGCCAATGTTGAACTCCCAACAAACATGCTTCATGACTGGTCGCTCTACAATGCAGATCTCAGACTTATTTCTTTGGAGCTTCTTCCGATGAAGTTCACTGAAGCTGATGTTACAATGTTTGGCTCTGGGGCCATGGCTGCTGATTAGGGGGGCGGATTCTTTAGTGATGATACTGGTGTTTCTGGAGCACAAGCCGGAGACGGGGTTCCAATTTATCTCAGTGCAGTAAAGGAATGGTGTATTGAATTTGGATGTGGACTGATGTCAATAATGATACGTACTGATCTGTCTTGGTAAGTCAGCTTATATTTATCTGTTAAGTAAAAATAGTAATATACCTCTAATACTCGAGTTGGAGCTTTTTACATATGGAATTTACTACCTCCTGTTAATTATTATCCTACGAATTTCTAGTTATTTATGTATTGGGTTCTCATTTCTTCAGGTATAGACTTGGGAAACCATCAAAACAGTACACTCCATGGTATGAAACTGTTACTAAAGTGGCAACGCTTGCGATAAGCATCATCAATTTTTTATTGGAGCAAAGCCGGGTAGCTCGGCTTTCTTTTGCAGATGTGATCAAGAGAGTTTCTGAGTTTGGGAAGGACAATCCGTCTTATGTATCATCTAATTTGGCAGTAGTTGAGAGGTTCGTGGTTGTCCATGGACAGATCATACTGCAACTATTTGCTATATACCCTCATACATCCATCAACAAGTGTGCTTTTGTTACCGGCCTTTCTGTCAAAATGGTGCAAAGATGCCACACAAAGTTGAAAATAAAGGGGCGGCATAGGAAAGATGAGCGACTCTTGAACCCTCGGGCAACAATGGCACCTATTATATCTAAAAAGCAAGCAATGCAGGCGACTGCAACAAGGTTGATCAGTAAAATTTGGGGGGAGTACTATTTAAATTACTCACCTGAAGTTCCAGTTGAAGGAGATATGTGTGAAGTTAAATAAGATGCAGAGGTAGAGGAAGAGGCTGAAGAAGATATTGAAGAGGAGGACGCCGAAGAGAAGGTGGTATTGCTTGATGAAAAGGTTCCGAAGTCTCATTCACCAAAACCAGTCAAAGCTAAGTCAAGTAACAAAGAAATCAGATGGGATGGGGATTCTATAGGCAAAACTTGTTCTGGCGAGTCTCTTTACAAACAGGCTATCGTGCGTGGTGATGTGGTTGTTGTTGGAGGTACTGTAGGACTCGAACTTGATGATTCAGATGAAATGCTGGTTATTTGCTTTGTGGAATACATGTATGAAAGATCAAATGGAAGAAAAATGGTGCATGGTAGGGTTATGAAGAGAGGATCTGAGACTGTTCTTGGTAACACTGCTAATGAGAGGGAGGTTTTTACGACAAATAATTGTCACGAATTTGAATTGGGTGATATTAAACAAATGTTTGTTGTGGACATAAGAAAAATTTCCTGGGGACATCAGTATAGAAAGGATAATGCTAGTGCTGACAAATCTGACACGGCACGAGCAGAGGAGATGAAGAAAAAAGGATTACCAATGGAGTATTACTGCAAGAGTTTGTATTGGCCTGAAAAAGGTGCTTTCGCTAGTTTGCCTTTGAAAAGCTTGGGTCTTGGAAACGGGGTTTGTAATTCCTGCAAATTAATGGAAACTCAGAAGGAGAAAGATATTCTCAAAGCAGCTTCATCAAATACTGGCTTCATGTACAAGGGAGTTGAGTATATGGTTAACGACTTTGTCTATGTCAGCCCTGAACACTTCGCAGCAGATGAAGAAGAGCTTGGTACTTTTAAATCGGGCCAAAATGTTGGTCTGAAAGCTTTCGTTGCGTGTCAGTTGGTCGATGTTGACTTCCCTAAGAACTCCAAGAAAATTACCCCTCAGTCTTTTGAGGTTGAGGTCCGGAGATTTTTCAGACCGGAAGATGCCTCTTTCGAGAAGGCTTATGCATCAGATGTTAGAGAAGTAAGTTAAAAGCCTCCCTCTTTCTCACTTGCTCCCTCTCTCATGCATATATGCATTACACCTGCCAGATTATTCTTTGTCCGTCTAATAGTTTGTCATCTGGAAATGTAGGTGTACTACAGTGAAGAGACACTTCATGTGCCTGTATCAACCTTAGAAGGGAAGTGTGAAATCAGAAAGAAGTGTGATCTTCCATCTTTTGGTGGTCCTGGAATGTTTGAGCATGTCTTCTTTTGTGAACACCAGTACGACCCCACTAAAAGAACTAAAAAGCAGGTAAGTGACCATTAAGCTAACTATGTTTACATCTCTCTCTCTCTCTCTCTCTCTCTCTCTCTCTCTCACTGTTTACACTTTATGGACAGTTGACACCAAACATCAAGATTAGGTTTTCTCCGGGCAAGGTAGTTAATGATGCTGCAGTCCGTAAGAAAAAGGGAAAAGCTAAAGCCATTGAAGATGAATTAGATGTTACTGACAAACAAGATATGTCTCAGGAAAATCGCTTAGCTACTTTAGATATTTTTGCTGGTTGTGGTGGGTTGTCAGAAGGATTACAACAAGCTGGTAAGTTCACTATTATTAATTTCCTATTCAATTTATTTGTAGATACTTAGATATACTATCATTTGCTTTCAGATTCACAGGGGTTGCATGTACTAAGTGGGCCATTGAATACGAACAACCTGCTGGAAAGCATTTAAACTTAATCATCCAGATGCTTTGATGTTCGTTGATAATTGTAATGTGATCCTGAGGTAATTGCTTGCCTTCTTTATTTTATTTTCATCTACTTTCCATTTGACATATCTAGTTTGCATCCTTTTCACTTGCTAACGGATTCTTGCTGCAGGGCTATAATGGAAAAATGTGGGGACCTAGATGATTGTATCTCCACTCCCGAGGCTGCTGGGTTAGCTGCAAAACTCACTGAGGAGAAAATCAACAATTTACCATTACCTGGTCAGGTGGATTTTATCAATGGTGGTCTTCCGTGCCAGGTCTGTGAAAACTCTTACATGCCAACAAGGCGATTCGGCGTTAATACCCTACTTGTTTAGCCTAATTTGTAATATATTACTCTTTACACTTTTACTGAATATAGTTCTCGTGTTGGGTTTTTCTGGAATGAATAGATTTAATCAAAGTACATGGAGTAAGGTCCAATGTGAGATGATCTTAGCATTTCTATCCTTTGCCGTTCAACAAAGGACAGACATTCCGCTTAACTTTAGCTTCACTCCTTGAAATGGGTTATCAGGTACCTGTTTTTTATCGCTTATACCCTGAGTATTTTCACCTAATTTGTTTGTATTTTAAACGGTTGAAATGCTAGAATCAAAACTAAAATCCTGTGTTATAGGTGAGATTTGGTGTTCTAGAAGCTGTCGCGTTTGGTATTTCTCAGTCTAGAAAGCGAGCGTTTATATGGGCAGCTTCTCCAGAAGAGAATCTACCTGAATGGCCTGAGCCAATGCATGTTTTCAATAGCCCAGCATTGAAAATTGCACTGCCGGGAGGTGTGCAGTATGCAGCTGCACGGAGTACAGCCACTTTCCGTGCAATAACTGTAAGAGATACAATTGGAGATCTCCCACCTGTTTCAAACAGGGCATCTAAGATTGAGATGGAGGTATCTTTTGGCTTTTCTTATAAATCAAGTTCTTAGAATCTGTTTATTGATTAGCAGTTTGTTTTCTTCCCTGTTCTCTTAATCTTTGTCTCTGTTTTTCACAGTATGAAAATGAACCTGTGTCCTGGTTCCAAAAACAAATTCGAGCAGACATGGTGGTCTTGTCTGATCATATATCAAAGGAAATGAATGAGCTGAATCTTATCCGGTGTCAGAGAATTCCTAAGCGCCCAGGTGCTGATTGGCCATGTCTTCTTAATGAAAACGTATCTGCTTTTAACTGGTCACTACAACATTTGCATCTAACAAATCCCACTTCAAACCTAGGCCTCAGCATGTGGTTATCCACTCTAAAATAGTTATGAAGTTGACTAAATTGACTGTTTCAGTGCCCACCAAGCAGGGATGAAGCTAGGAAACTAGCCAAGGGTAGCAAAAAAAAAAATCTCCTAGTTTTTAGGGTAGGCAAAAGTGGAAAAATAGGCTTGGAACCCATAATACAAAAGAAAAAAGGCTTAGGAACCAGCTCAGAAGAGTAGGCAGTCCCTTGATGTGTGATGGCTCCGCCACTGCCACCAAGCATATGTTGGATCTTTTCTACTTACGGTTAACATAAGGTCAACGAAATTGAAACCTTATGGATGATTGTTTAAATGGCTGTGTTGTTAATTGGTAGACCTGATACCATGGTGCCTTCCGAACACAGCGAAAAGGCACAATCAATGGAAGGGGTTGTTTGGAAGATTGGATTGGAGAGGTAATTTCCCAACCTCTGTCACTGACCCTCAACCTATGGGTAAAGGTGGAATGTGCTTCCACCCTGATCAGGACAGGATTGTTACGGTTCGGGAATGTGCTAGATCCCAAGTAAGTCATGATTTTCCCAACTTTCTTTACATTATTATTATCATAGCCATCTTAAGCCTTGTAACATCTTTGCTCATTAAATTGTGAAGTACAATAATTAACAAATAAGATGAAAAATACCAAGGGCTTGATTATCTTTTTTCTTATGCAGGGTTTTCGGGACAGTTTCAAGTTTGCTGGAAACACGATTAGTAAGCATAGGCAAATTGGAAATGCAGTGCCACCTCCATTAGCGTTTGCTTTGGGTAGAAAACTCAAAGAAGCTGCGGATGGAAAGAGCTTATTTAAAGGAGCAGAATGCTGAAATTCCTCGAATCATATAGGGGATACAAAAGATAGCTCAGTAGCCGGCTTTGGCTGGCTGATTTTTTGACTGAAATTATATCCACAATCATGTCGAACAATATGGCTTTCATCTATATCTAAATGTATACTAAGTAAAGCAAAACATGTTCACCTCTTTTTGGCTTTATTTGTACATAGTGGTTCTTTTTCTCAGTCCTTGCTTTATTTAAGCTGAAAATGAATTTTGGTAGTTTAATCAGAATGGAGGCAAATGCAATATTTTTAGGTTAAGAGAACGTGGATGTTTTTTTTTTCAGGTCAAGAGAACGAGGATGTTATTCATGTGTATATTACAATTGCACTTGATTATCTGCCGAGAGTGTTCACATGTAGTTATGGAGGAAATTATATTTGGACATAAACATCAAGGACAGTCCTGTATGTAATCTAACTTTAATGTAGCTGAGAATCCTCTTGGCTGCAGCAAAGCGAGCTGTCCTTGGATGCTGCATATGTCGATAAACCCACCAAAAACATAAGCAATATCAGTCCTACTCTCTGTTGGATAATATCAGTCCGTCAGACTTGCTCAACTTAATGCTAGCATGAATATAGGTAGATCGTCTTCTTCTTTGACAAGTCCAAGGCCTACTTGATCGGGGACAAAAAGTCCTTTTAACACCAAGACCAAGAAAGTAGTATAAAGGTCCTAGATCCTTGATGGAATAAGTTTTTTTTTTTTTTTTTGGGACCATTCCATATTTTTGGATAAGGTTAAATAAAGAAATCCCTTATCAACATATTTATGTTATCTGGTGTCACATGTCCATATAATCGCCTAAAATTTTCACGGGACAAGACCGATAATGATTGTGGTTCAGTGAATCAACTTCACCCTTCTTCAGCCTTGCATACTTGCATCAAAGTACGCATCTGCCTTCACTCTTAAGGCAATATACAACGGAAGTCTTCGTCTTCTTTCTCTTTAACTCTTCATGCCCCCATAAGCATATGAGGTTTGCCATGCATCAAACCAATTGATCAACTCACAAAATCACCAACATCATAAACACAAAGACATGACACAATTAACCAATTTTATTGCATCAAAGGAAGATTACAAAACTCGTCTATCAATGGACCAAAACAGGCCATTCACCCTCTTGGTGAATGCCTAACTCTCTCTACAAAGTCAGTGGTTCTTCTCCAATTGAACAACACTAAACTTATTGAACTCTAAGCTATTTATACATGCTACAGATCAGGCCAAAACTGTGTGCAACCGCTTGCACATCCTACAGACAGCCACATGTCCACAGGTAGTTATCCTAACCGCCAATCTGCTTTTCAACTGCCACCTTTTGTGCTGTCTTGCAGATTGAAGCCACACATGTCTTGAACAGTTAGGGACACTCTAATAAGGTAATGAAATCATTTCATAACCCTTCCAACTTGTCTCGCACCTTTGGCATGCTTGCAAAGCCAGTAACCAACACTTGAGCCACAATACGCCACTTACGCTAGTTTTGTGCGCCTCTGCATATGGCCTTGATCTGAACCTGCTAAGATGCCTTAGTTAATCCAAATTCATGCCAACATGATTTCCAATTGATGCCAATACGTGCCATATGCTCATATGCGTTATTCTTACTTCACTTAGCCAATTTGCTTGACAACAGTAATGTGCGCTCTCGCATTACTAGCTTGTTTGCATTATTCAAGCTTTGGCCAGCCTTGAACTAATGCATAGACCAACTCTTGGCCTATTATACCTTCTTGCATCATCCTTGAGTTTGGGCCAACTCAATTACAGACATGCCAACATCACATGTTGCATGTTGCACCTTGCAACTTTGGCTTTGTCTTGCCTTTCCCCAATGAAGCTTCATTGTGTCGGCCAATAAGCTTCATTATTTAGCCAAATGTATTTACAATGTAGTGCTACTCTTGCACTTCATTGGCCCTGCGGGGTTATGCCATTCTTAGCACTTGACAATCTATGCAGTATCGCGCAATCATTGTTGGATACTGACTTGGCCTGCAACTCTGTAACGCGCAATTATTGTGTGCCACTTACATCCCTGTCATATACCTCCCCCACCCAATCTGTTTAACGTCCTCGTTGAACGCAACCAAGTATACTCAGTATACTTGTTCTCCGGCTTTGTACGCTTCTGAGCCACTCTCAGAATTCAGCAAACTTGTTTGGCCCTCATTATTGCCAACTCTTTATGCCTAGTACCATATGCCATCACTTAGCTTACTGCTTTGTTATTGATCCTACTGACTTGCACTGTTGTTGTTACGTTGGCCTACGCTTCAACTCCCACTGCAATCGCATATCAATACCCAAATGCACTTGCGATCTGTTGCTACGCACTTTCAGAACCTTTTCTGAAATTCGGAAGTACTCTCCTTTAGCTAAACCACCTCTGATTGCATCAGCATCACAAATATTTTCTCAAGCCATTCCGTGCCTAAGTGTACACACCAAACAGGCAACATATCACCCTGATATGCATAACTTAGGTTACTACCTTCAATTCCGACTGACATTGCACTCTTACAATTCAACAGGCCTTACTGTAGACTAAGTTTTATTCAATCATATGCTCCTACACCAAATCATGCCATGCCTTAAGGTATGCATGCTATGATTCCATACCACTCTGGTATGCGCCACAACCCATAGCCTTTGCTGTCTTCAGCAATGCAACAAAACTTATACTAGATTTTGCCTCCAAATCATATTGTAAATTGCGCCTCCTAGCTTTGCACCATTTGTATGCCAAAGAACCCGGACCTCGCTGTTCTTTGCTTGCATTGTTGCTACACCTTGATTTAGATGCATGACTTTGGTAGGATACCCGGGGCTTCTCACCACTTCACTGGACAGGGCTCCTCTTCACGCGCCTTTGAAATTAACAAGGCATCACTTGTTCTTTCAAACTTCTACGCTTTAATGTAGCGGAAAAACAACATCATGTTCTTCCAAACTATGAGTTACTCTTAGCTCATATACTTGATGGACTTACATCTTCATTCTTGCTGCGTTACTCCGTGCTATTGCTTCCAAATGCCTCCGCACTTCCACATAACTCTCAACAGCAAACTCGACTATGCCACCAACTCCTCTATTTGCTTCTTTTTACTTTCAGCGTCTTCTATTGCATATTTTGGCTTAATATGCTATGTAGCATCTTTCACGCGAACTAGCTTCACTTTGAACAAAAGAGGCAAGATCTTTTCCTTCAAATACCCTCATTCACTACTACCTTACATAGAGAGACTTCATTCCAACACCAAGGTCCACTCGACCCAAACTGAAAGTATACTCAAACTTGAGAAAATACTCGCGCCAACTGATTGCAACTTGTAAGACCTAATAAGCCTTGCAATACTGACTTCATCTTCGCTTATAAGCAACAAAGGAAGCGAGACATCACCTACTTTCCCCAATGTAGCAATTCACTTTGCCACATGCACTCTTCCAACTATCAACGTTCTTATGCAACTCCCATAACGAAGCACAATATAGTTGACAATTAGTTGAATACTCCTTCAAACTGATGCCATCATGTTGCTTTAGCTTTCAGGAAGATTTCTTCAATAGTGGCCACATGCCATCTTTATGCATCAGCACTACTTTATCCTTCTTTCTCCATGCATCTACAATTCGCCCAACTTGCATCTCCAACCGCATTATGCATCTCGACCATGACCAAATCCTATTTGGCGCATGCTTTTGTTACATATTTGCTATGCCAGGCAATACCCAAATTTTAATGCAAACTTGTGCACCTTTGCACAAATGGAACAGACTTAACTTGGTGATTCTGAGCATCACCATAGAGCTCATCTAAGTCGTATCACTCAATGACTTCCGCGGATAACACTTTGGACAGTTTCAAACAAGGACATAATCCTTGCAAATGAGGCATCACTTCCTGCGTTCCATAAAGCAAGAATGCCACATTCATCTTCAAACTTAGAACTCATTTTTACTGCCCATGCACAACTGGTAACTCTTGTCTTTCTCCCTCTCCAAAATCAGCTTTGTAGCAACACTGATTTGTAGTTGACAAGAACATCCGCTCGTGATTATGATCAAATGCTGGTCTTTGGACACCCTTGTCCAAGCATATTTATCCCACTCATAAACCAGGTGCAAGCGCACTCCTTGTGCGCATCTAGCATCAACGAAGAATTTTTTGCAAACGCAAGAACGTGGTGTATCGGGTTTCCCCTAACTTACGCTTCTGTCTTCAGCCTTTCCATAAGCTTTATGCTAGATAGGAATTGTCCATCCAATTCTTCCTTCATGGCATCACATTGCCACAAAAATGCTGGTTTGCAACCAGACTTTGCATTACCACCAAGGTACATGCATTCGATAGAGATAACTATAATCTTCCATCAACTGGCTACGATGAAAACACCTTCAATCTATCGCATAGACATGTTCTTCATGTTCTTTTCCCCTGCAAAGGCCATCAACTTCTTTGAGTTCAGGAATTTTCACAAAATTCCCATTATAATACGTAACATACTCGCTACTGATAACACTACGAAAAAATGCATTCCAAATGCATAATCTTCGCATACTTGTGAGAAACATGGACTTTAAACACCTGACTTGCACCATAGAAGTCAGCATACTCCATAGTTTTGTCATGTCATCACTTGAAAACCCGGTTTTCAATGACTCTTGCACGATCGTCTAACACTTTGGGTAGGAATTTTGACACCTTTGTCATAAACTTTCATATCCTGTTGCTAATTCAACCTTCAAAGTTCATTCCAATTGATCTTTCCATACAAGACCAATTTATTCTAGTCTCCATACTAAAAAAACCCAAACAATTCTTCATTGAATTTGACAAACAAATGACACCAACTTGAGTAAAAAGAGAGAAAAATCAGCAACTGTGTCTCCAAACACAGTTCTGATACCGGCTGTCACATGCCCATATAATCACCTAAAATTTTCATGGGACATAACCGAAAATAATTGTGGTTCAGTGAATCAACTTCACCTAAAATCACTCAGCCTTGCATACTTGAATCAAAGTACACATCTTCCTTCACTCTTAAGTCTTCATCTTCTTTCTCTCTAACTCTTCATGCCCCCATAAGCATAAGAGGTTTGCCATGCATCAAACCAATTGATCAACTCACAAAATCAACAGCATAATAAACACAAAGACATGACACAATTAACCCATTTTATTGCATCGAAGGAAGATTACAAAACTCGTCCATCACATGGACCAAAACAGGCCATTCACCCTCTTGGTGAATGCCCAACTCTCTCTACAAAATTAGTGGTTATTCTCCAATTGAACAACACTAAACTTATTGATCTCTGAGCTATTTATACATGCTAAATATCAGGCCAAAACTGTGTGAAACCGCTTGCACATCCTATAGACAGCCACATGTCCAAAGGTAGTTATCCTAACCGCCAATCTGCTTTTCAACTGCCACCTTTTGTGCTGTCTTGCAGATTGAAGCCACACATGTCTTGAACGGTTAGGGACACTCTAATAAGGTTATGAAATCATTTCATAACCCTTCCAACTTGTCTCGCACCTTTGGCATGCTTGCAAAGCCAGTAACCAACACTTGAGCCACAATACGCCACTTACGCTAGTTTTGTGCGCCTCTGCATATGGCCTTGATCTGAACCTGCTAAGATGCCTTAGTTAATACAAATTCATGCCAACATGATTTCCAATTGATGCCAATACGTGCCATATGCTCATATGCGTTATTCTTACTTCACTTAGCCAATTTGCTTGACAATAGTAATGCACACTCTCACATTACTAGCTTGTTTGCATTATTCAAGCTTTGGACAACCTTGAACTAATGCATAGACCAACTCCTGGCCTATTCTACCTTCTTGCATCATCCTTGAGTTTGGGCCAACTCAATTCCACGGACATGCCAACATGCCAACATCACATGTTGCATGTTGCACCTTGCAACTTTGGTTTTGTCTTGCCTTTCCTCAATGAAGCTTCACTGTGTCGGCCAATAAGATTAATTATTTATCCAAATGTATTTACAATGTAGTGCTACTCTTGCACTTCCTTGGACCTGCAGGGTTATGCCATTCTTAGCACTTGACAATCTATGCAGTATCGCACAATCATTGTCGGACACTGACTTGGCCTGCAACTCTGTAACACGCAATATTGTGTGCCACTTGCATCCCTGTCATACCTGGAGAGATTCGGGTATATCCAAATGAATTGGGGTATACCTAATGAGACAAAACTTGGATCATTTTGAAGTAAAACAGGACACTCCTTAACCATGTATTTTTTGAATGGCTAATATACCCTTGTTTAATTAACACTAAAAATCTGATTATGTTAATTAATTGAGTTTAGATTGATTAATTGAGTAGATTAAAACTTCTCAAATTATAAATTTAAGTTATTAAAAGTTTGTTTTTGATGAAATTTTTTTGTTTTGAGAATATTTTTTACAACGGAAATGAAAGCAACACTTTTACAAAGGGGATTACAAAGCTGTTATATGAAACCATACTCAAAATTAAAGAAGAAATCGACACTTTCAGTCCTGAAAGTATGAAAAGTCGGCAAGGTCGACGAATGAAGAAGATGCCGACTAAACATTGGCCGATATGGTTCACTCTAAATAACAATGGCGACTATATTATTTTTGACACACAGGAGACTGTTGTAAATGCTTGACTAGTCTGTATCTTATTGATTTTTTACCTTGCCGTCTAGCTTATAGTTGGCATCTAATTAATTTCTCACCTTGCCGGCTAACTATAGTCGGCATTGTAGTAATCATACAACCTTGCCGACTTTGGTTTTCCCCAAAAGAAAAAAGAATCTTGAAAGCTGTAATTCACTTTATTCATGCAATTTTTGTTACTATACTGATTGAAACATAAAATCTAACTCCTTGTCGTCGGAATAACGGATGCACTTAGCATGTGTATCAAGCCTTTGAACCCCTAGGCGACCCTAGTGGACGAGTTATAGTCTCGTGAGGGTTTACATAGAGATCTACCCATAAAATCTACACAAAAACTTCTAAAACCATCAATATTCGGCGGAGGAATCTGAGTCTGATTCACCCACCATCATCTCCGGGGCATACTCCGGAATTTTGGACACCATGAATTGATAGCTTGCATCAAATGCGAATGCTTTCCCCTTTTGCTCCAAGTAGCGCGCTTTGACGACTTCATACTACAAAAACAACACACAAACTTACTTTGTTAGTGGTGTTTAATAGGAGGATCCAACAACATGGATTACGTAAAATAAACTACAAAAATACTTACAAATTTTTCGATGGACAAGTTAAAGCGGGTAGCGTTTAAAATCCGATATTGGATAGCTAAATAAGCAAGTATTCGCATTTTCGATGACTAGGTCCCCATCATGGATTTGTTGAACACTTCTTCCATTTAGATTCCCAAACTCTTGGATATATTTGTTGTATACATTTGCCCAAAAGGTTTCGGTACCCTCACGGAGGACTAATTTCTAACTCGAGTTTCCCCGTACCATGCTTGAGTGATGGATAGATTTTCATTTGAATCAAATGATGCCATCGTTGTATGTAGAGGTACTGGGAGAGTCAGAAAGATTGTATTATGATATGAGCTTTGGATAGTATATGCAAATAGGTATGTTTTGTTTTTTAGAGAGAACTAGTGAATTTATAAGATGGTGCCCAAATTTGGCCGTTAGGGTAGTCAATCATGCGGTTGTACTTGCAAAAATTTGAATTTTGAACTCGCCAGCTTGGTTTTTGTTTCTCCAATATGCCGACTAAAATCGTAGGCAGGGTCGGAAAGGTCATATTCTGCTGCATATGGTCGACAATGTATTTGTTTAATACAACGCCGACTAACGCATAGTTGGTAGGGTCCTAATTTTCTTACCCTGCCGACTTTATGATTTTTGTAATACAGGAGGAGGTCATATTATGCTGCATATAGTCGGCAAGGTATTTGTTTATTAGATTCCCGACTAACATATAATTGGCAAGGTCTTAATTTTCTTACCTTGCCGACCCCGGTAACTGCACCATTTCTGCTGTCATGGACGACGGTCTGCCAGTTCACAACCTTGCCGGTTCTGGTTTAGTCAGCACTATAACTTAACAAAACATTCACTCAAGACCATGTCGGATGAATTAATGAAACTTAACATAGCTAAACAAACCATTCATTCAACAACTAGAAATCCATCATTTGTCCGAAATAAGAAAACATATGTCCCATAAACCTTAATTTTTTTTTATCCAACCATTTACCTTAACATTTTTCTAACACATAAAGAAATAAATTATAAATGCATTCATTCATGACCACGACCACTACCACTACCACCACCACGACCCCGTTTAGCATTTTCACGACGACCACTACCACTGACACGTTTATGAGCCTTCTTTTCTTCATCATTACTCTTGGCTTGTGCTTCTCTCTTGGCTTGTGCTTCCCTCTTTAGTTCAGCATTAGCTTGCTGGAACATTTCGGTGGCATCTTCATTGTCAACATTGCTAGCATAGTCAATGTGCTTAGTTTGCTCTTAAATCGACAAAGGCTCTCTTTTTTCTCTCGCGCAACACATCATCTTCACAAAGGTCTTCAAATGCTCCTTGTATTTTCAATTAAACAACAAACAATTAATAGACTGATTCGATAATGTAATATTAAAACAATAAGAGCAACTCTAAAATACTTACAAAGTTCTTAAGACTTGTTGTTGAGTCTTTCGATGGAATCTTCCTCTTACGAGTCGGTTGTTCAACAATATATTCCCTAATCACAGTAGGACGAGCAAAACTCAAGTACCACGACATGTAATTGTCATGATCTTCATGACCTTCGGTCACATCATCCAAAAGACTCGTGTCGATTTTACGGTCACATCTTCCGTCCCAATGATAAATCTCTAGTGGTGGAGCGTAACAGACGTTAATACTTTTTTTTGGGATGTGCTGCACCTTGCCCCTATGACTGGGATGGGGTTCTTCTTGGACGTAACCCACTTGTTGCATTACCCGATGTATATCGTACATTGAAAATCCTTGGGGGTAAAACAAGGGACCGTAGTAGAATGCAACATCATCTCTCCTTACGATTATACCTTCATTTCTATCATCTCGATACAGATCAAATATTACCTCACCCGCAATCATTTTGTCCAAGGCGACTCACATGTTGATAAGCTGCTGT
The DNA here is from genome assembly GCF_003573695.1 of Papaver somniferum. Lineage (NCBI taxonomy): Eukaryota > Viridiplantae > Streptophyta > Magnoliopsida > Ranunculales > Papaveraceae > Papaver > Papaver somniferum. The sequence goes on along the minus strand of NC_039359.1, from coordinate 33,089,552 downwards.
CGCATATCCTTCTCCTGAGCACCAGTAAAAAACTGTATCGTTGTCCTCTTGGCTTGTAACTCGCAAGCTTAGTGTTCACTTTGATGTGGGGGTTGCCTTTCACCAAAGAAGGGAAGTGCTCATATATCCAAACCTATGCAAACACAAAGTTTAATAAGAATCTTATCTTATAAGAATTTTGCAAGTATAAATGATTTAGATAATTGAATTACCTGGAAGAGACATAGATTTCCGTTGACTTGCTTCACTAGATACCTTGAAGCCTTTGTCAACTCTGCATTCAAGAAGGCAACCACCGCGGTACCCCAAGAATACTTATGCATCTCATGAAAGGGATGCAATAGTTGAAGATACTTGGCGTCGACCAAGCTTTCAGAACTGTCAGGGAAGATACAATTGCCCAAGATGTATAGCAAATAAGCTGACGCAATATCATTGATTTGCAGCATCGACGCACTTCCTTCTTCATCAGAGATTTTCTGGGTCCCAGAGTATGTGTCCCTCAACATCTTCAGACTTAATTTCCTGCTTATATAACCATCCTTCCTCACAAACAAAGACTCTGAATGCATCTCATCCAAACCGAATAAGATTTTGGTCAAATTGAATATATTCTCCCAAGAAATGCCATCATCGTAGCCATCACTGATTTCTTTTCCTTCAACCTCACCGCCTAGAATTTGATGAGCATCATCAGGAGTTAACTCCATCTCACCGAGTGGGAATAACATTGTGCCAGTATCTCCGTAGAACCTCTCGTAGGATGCAGATTCGGTAAATTTGTCATATTCAACAATCGAACTCTCCACCGCAGGCCACAACCCAGAGTTCTTGACAATCCCTTTCACCTCGTCACATTCCTTGTCAAGTGGACATAACGTCATCATAGTGCTTGAAGCTTGGTGCCTCAAAAGACAGATGGCATGCTTGTGATCCTAAGTACCAAAAACACAAAATTAAAACAAATACAAACACTTGAAGCAAATTTAAGATAGATAGATACACTTAAATAAAAACAAAGTTTTATTGAGATTAATTACGATAGCACCATGGATTTCACATGCCCATGAGTCTTTGTATCCAAAAAGAATATGTCCACCGTTTTCTGGGGTCCCTAGTGGAGGTTGACCTGGTTTCAATGTGACCTTCAAGTGACTGGGAAACATGTGGGAATCAACTGGTTTAGTGATAACCCTCTTCGGTCTTCCGGTTGCAGTTCCAGTTCCAGTTGCATCTTGAGTTTGTTGATCACTACCTGTTTTTTCTCTACCTTCTGCTTCTTCTTCCTCTTCTTTATCCTCTTTCTCTTCAACAATTTCATCTTGTTTATCATTATATTTATCTCCGTCATTGTTATCACGATCACCGTTACCTCCTCCAATAAGTGGCATGTCTTGATCATCATCATCATCATTCTCATCATCTCCTCCAGCAGCCGGAGTTCTTTCAACACCATCATGATCATTACCTCTTCTACCAGATTAAATTTATTGGTCTTCATCTGGAGTTTCATCCGAATCACTTGATTCCGTTGGTGATTGAGAATCATTCCGTTCACAGATCTTGCGTGTTCCCGGCTCAACGAATGCCCATATATGTGCAGCAATCAAGAGTTTGTCACCAGCACGAGGAGGTCTTGAAGGAGGAGGAACAAATTTATTCTTTCCTTGCTTAAGATTTTGCAACCTAAACAAGAACAATGAAAAAAAAATCGAATAGTCGTCAGGTTCGACAACAATAACCAATGCAGACTAAACAATAGTTGGCAGGGTCGATTACAACAAGCTACGCCGACTAATGCACAGTCGGCAAGGTCTTATTCAACTACCATGTCGGATTATAACAAGTCTGAACACAGGAAATACATGCAATTTCCCACATAATTAGTCGGCATGGTCTATAATACATACAATACCGGGTAAAATGCAGTCGGCAGGGTGGTATTCAAATACAATGCCGATCTTATAACTTATGGCATCAGGAAACACCAACATTTTTCAAAGCATACCGTCGGCAGGTTAAAAAACTAAAATCGATACTATAAGAAACACATTTAGCCGGCATAGTATTAAGGTTGAATACCGTGCTGACCCTGTAATTATCGTTACAGATAATAACAGTTGGCAAGATCTTCAACCTAAGAGCTTGCCGACTAACCCTAGATATGAAAAGTCGGCAGGGTCGTGAATCGGAGACCCTGCCGGCTAAGTAACTGCAGATTCACAAATTTGATTTTTCTGACCTAATTTGACATGCAAACATAAAATTTAAGTACTTGAGTGAGTTTAAGTAGGCCCATACTTTCTCAATCACGCCATTTCTTTGGTTTCAGCGGCATTGATTTCTTCTTCTTCAACGGTTTTTTTACTCCGTTTATGTTGAATTAAATTTGCAATTCCAGGGTTATCTCGATTAGGTTTTCTATGTGTTTATTTCAAACGAGTAGCCTTTGTCCGCTCCATGTTTAAAGACTAATCGATGATGGAATTTTCGACTTGACGAGTTTTCAATCGGTTTTGATGAAGGGGGACCAATTTCAGCCGGTATGATGGAGGAGAAGAAGAGGAGAAATGAAATGAAATGAATTAGGTTTAGTTTTAATTATAATGCATAAAGGTATTTTTGTAACTTTGCTCGTTTTAACATCCCCTAGCCTTTCAAATGAGTCCCTTTGAAATTGGGTATACCCCAATCTCGCCAGGTTATGTTAATGACATTGGAAGACTAATAAAAGATATATATTTTTTATTAGTTTTTAGCCATTGGCATTAGAAGACTAATCATACCGTCCAACTTTGTGCACATTTCTAAAATCAATGTGAACATTACGACCCTTCTTATTAGTTAAAATTGGTTTTATGGTTTTCGGTCTTTCTTTTACATATTTTTTTATATTTTTTAAAATCACATTTAAAATAAAGAAATTAAAGTTTCCAACACTAAAGCACTTTTGGATTCTACTGTCAAATTATACTGGTACCCAACTATGACCGTTGTCTTTTAAAGCTCTGTAATTTTCTTTCTTTGTTGGTCTCATTTCTTCTTCTTTGTTTCACTAAGATAATTGAGAAGAGACGAAACTGTAAGATGCAGAATATGAAACTTCTCAACAAGACACAATTATCTCCCATATTAGCATTAACAACATAAAACAGAAGAAATAAAACCCAGATCCATAATTAACTTTGGGGAATTTTGATCGATTTTTCTACCTATAAGATCTACATCTATCTATCCATTATCAACAATTAAGGTATAATTTACAAAAGAAAGTAAAGATGATGACGAATCAGAAGTAAAAACAAAATAATAACATATTATCTTCCAATGGGTATTTGGGTATCAAATACATATGATTCTCATTCTCATAAAACTTTAAATTGGGATAATTATAATCCAATTGTGTATCTCTCTTTTAGGTTTAAAGCCAGGGATCTAGTATCATGGAAATACAATAATGAACTGATAGCTACATTTTACCATGCTATATGACAAGAAAAATTACGAAAGAAACTTGGGAATATAAAGAAATGAAAGAAATTAAATACAAAAAAAAAACTTGATTAAGTGGTGGTACTGGTAATGATTGTGATCCGGGATTTTTTTACATTTGTGATTTTCTCGTTAACAAAATCTTGCCGTGTCTTTTACTTTTCTATTTCCGCAATTATAATTGTTATTATATAGTAATAAATTTATCGAGTTAGTGAATAATCCTATTTTCGTATACAATTACATCAGTGACGTGCAATGTTACTACCATTTTTCTAGTAGCATAATCAAATGAACAAGATCATTGGATCTAGATTTAATCCATAAAACAATAAGTAAATAAGATGAAATGTAAACAATTAAACAAGAGATTCACACAAATAATTAACGTGGTTCGACAACGGTGTGTCTACATCCACGGGTAAATGAAAGATGAGTCTTATTAATCATTGGCTATACAAGGTTTATGAGCTTCATTGATGAGAAAGAAAGAAAATCGGTAAAGGAAATGAGTTAACGAAGGTATTGTCGGAGAGAAGATTGGGAAAGAAGGCTCTTCAACCTTCAAACTCTTACTCCTCTTTTTGTTGCCCAAAAAGTCTGTCCCCTTCTCTCCACCTTATCCCTTTTCTTTATAGGGAAAATATCTTCTGACATATCTTAGCTTTGAAGGATTCGTAGAGTTGATGTAGTGTGTTGTGTTGCTTTATTATTATTATCTTCCTTCAGCTTCTAATCACCCTCCACATGTCGATAATTTATGGTGTATACAATTTGCCCCTTTTCTTGAGGGTCGTTGGTGAACGATCCTTGAGAAAAATCACTTCCACCTTGTTTGTCATTGCATCGGTTGTTGTTTCCTTCAAATGCCCCTTGTCGAGAATCTTTTACGCTCTCCGTGGAGGAACTTAAGCGAAGAATATAACACGATAAAGTATTAATACTTGCCCTTATTCTTCACCGAAGTTCTGGAACATCCCGAAATAACAGAACATGTACCTTGGTTTGATCTTCATCGGTATCAAAGTAGGCGAAGGTTCTTCACCCTATTCTTCACCGACTTGAGTGATCTTCATCACCCAAGTCGAAGGTACTTCATAGCGCCACTTGAGCAGCAGCAAGGTACAACATTTGGGTTTTAACGGTGGCGTCATCGGCATTTGAGACTTCCCGAAAATGATCGTTATTTCATGGTCCATCGATCTGCCTGCCCTCGTTATGATTGTCGAGTGTATTCCAACATCAGGATGGCAGCATCATCTCTTCTACATGGCCACATCAGTGACATACGCGCCAAAGCAAAAACATGTCAGCAGCAACCTTCCCATATATCACATCCATTCTGATAGAATCTGTCGATTTGCGTGGTTTCGTCTTTGGTATATGAATTGTTCAGTTGTAAACCTGCATAGAAAAAGGGATTGAGAATATGTTCGAGACTTTATGGCCGTATAGATTCCATCGTCATCAGCGTTGGTGGGTATGTTATCACTGTGAGCTTCGAAATGCAGTTGTCAAATACATTTTACCCTTTCGTCTTGGTTCAAGCTTTCCCCATGCTCTACTCCGGGTCGAAAGAACTCTATAGTATTCATTGGGTAGCAGCAACGTTCATCGTCAGCAATGTGCGTAACAGCAACAAGCGTCATCTTCGTGCTTTGGACCATCTTCGTGACATCAACTTGTATATAGCGTGACATCAACTTGTATATAGCTTTAGGTAGGTAGCATCCTCACCATGAGCTTTTCCGCTACATTTCAGCCTTGTTTTATGATCCGCAAGTGGTTCGTTGCTGCCCCAACTTCACTGCCTATGTCTTCTTTGTAGCTTTGCTCCCCTGCACGCACACATGTGCAGCATTCACTTGAACTGTTATCGTCATTACTTGAATTGCAGTCTTTATGTAATTCTCATGTCCCGTGGAACCTGTATAAAAGTGGAAAAATAAAGGACTGGCTTAGCCTCCGTCGCAGGGATTAGCACCGTCGTCGGCTTTACACCTTCGTAACTAGGCTTTGCATATTTATCACGAGGTTTTGCATCATCGTTGGCCATGCTCCTTCATCATAGACACTGCATCATCCGTATCACTTTGTTCTTCGAAATGGATCTATGATCGGGTTTACTTGCATCATCGTCATCTTGTTTGTACTTGGGACTTTGTACCGTTGGCATCAGAATTGTGTCATGTTAGTCCTTTGTACTTTGTAAGTATTGGTTGATAGTCCTACTTGAGCATCGTATCCGGATCGAAGCTTTATCTTCGTAGCTCCTTTATTGTGATGTTGGTGCAATCTCTAACCTTGAACTGGTCTGCATCTGCTCTCCTCTGTTGTACTGTCCCTGCAATTCTAATGGGTAGGCAGCAAGACATAGCGTTAGGTAGCAGCAATACATGTTGGTGATTGCAGCGGATTATCGTGACGTGGGCAGCAACGACAATTGACGACTCCAACGTGCAGTAATGGCTATATCCATCTCTTGGAGGCAGCAACTCAACCAGGGCCGGCTTATACACAAGGCAGTATAGGCAGCTGCCTAGGGCCCAATTTGCTAGGGGGCCCAAAAAGGTTGGGTCATACTACCTATACATACGTCAAAGGAAAAAAAAAAATTCTTTAATTCCACGAGGAGTCGAGGACAACAGGCACAACTTCCTTCCTCTTCTTTATCTTTCAGAAACACTAAATCAGATCTTATCATCTCGATCAAAAAATTCACAATCAACATCATTCATCATCTATGATCTATTTGTGTCTCATAAGGTAATATTAACTTACTCTTGCAAATTTAGAATTTTGAATGATTAATGATTGAGTAATTTTGTTAGGGTTTGAGAGTTGTGAACCAAAATTTGGGGTATTTATAAATTTTGATTGTAAAAAGGAGGTTAAGGAACAACCAACAGTTAACAATCGTGGGTTTAGGCGTTAATTAGAATTTTGACATGAATTTATCTTGAATTGTGTTGTTAATTAGAAATTTAGAATTTTGATATGAATTTATCTTGCATTTAGGAAATTGCTAAGCCTGTTAGGATTCTCTGCAGTGTACTTTTTTTACATGAAGTGGGATTTTGCCTTTTGCCAATTTTAATACTTCTATCATGTATTCATGTGTACTGACACCTTGGTAAACAATTCATTTGTTTATCTGTGTACAAGGTAATATAAGCAATCCAAGCCGACAAGGCGAAAACCATGACTGGAAAGCAGAAAAGTGGTCATGCCAAAGCGGTAATACGACAAAGAAAAGATGCCGTAGAAAGGTCTCAAACCGGAGATATGAATAAATATTTGGTACCAAGTGGTGCAACATATATATAACTTCTTCTCAGGATCTACAAAACGTTGGACGGTGTTTAAGAAACATGTAAAAGGTCTTACGGTTAAACCATTATCAGATACTCGGTGGGAGAGTCATATAGAAGCTATCAAAGCAATCCGATTTCAAGCTCCCGAAATACGGATGCCTTAATAGAGCTGTCGACTTCGGCTGATTTTGATGCGAAGACAAGGGGTACTGCTTATTCCATATTGACACGAGAGATTGATAATTTTGAGATTATACTTGGTATGGTTGTTTGGCATAGAGCACTACTTGCGGTTAACTCAGTGAGCATTAAACTTCAAACCGAAGATATGAATCTTGATGATGCCGTTACTAAACTAAAAGATCTTGTTTCTTTCTTTAAGGATTACAGAAGGAATGGATTTGAGGGGGCATTGGAAGAAGCTAAAATACTTGCAACATCCATGAATATAGAGCCTATTTTTTATGAGGTACGAGTACGAAAAAGAAAAAAGCACTTTGATGAAATCGATGAGATAGAGGAAGTACAACCACCACTGCAAGGTATGGAATCCTTCCGAATTGAATACTTCATTTTTATAATGGACCAGGCTATTTCTTCTCTCAAACGTAGGTTTAAATAATTTCAAGCATACGAGGAAACTTATGGATTTTTGTTTAATATAGAAAAATTAAGGTCTCTTGATGATAGTACCTTACGGAATTCTTGTGTGAAACTTGAAAAGTACCTAAGCTATGAAATGGAATTCGATATCAATGGGGATGAGTTATATACGGAGTTGAAGGTTTTGCGAAGTTTTTTGCCTAACGAAACAAAAAAGGCTATTGACGTGTTGAGTTTCTTAACAAATATGGGTGGCTGCTATTCAAATGCGTCTATTTCATATAGAATTTTATTGACAATCCCTGTTACAGTTGCATCTGCAGAAAGAAGTTTTTCGAAGTTAAAGTTGATCAAATCCTACCTTCGATCAACGATGTCTCAAGAAAGATTAAACGGACTAGCGATGTTATCCATTGAAGCAGATATGCTAAGTAGTATTGACTATGATAGTATTATAAATGAGTTCGCATCCGTAAATGCGAAAAGGTCGATCTTTACGTCCATTACTAGTATTGTATCTTCTTGAACAAAATGATAAATGTTTGGTAATATTATACTCATATCATCATGTGTTATCAGGTACGTCTTTTGTGCTATCAGGTAAATATTTTTGTGTAATGCATCGGTTATTCGGTAGTCCAAAAAAAGCCCAATTTTTATTTGTCGCCTAAGGTACCCAAATACTGTAAGACGGCCCTGAACTCAACCACAGTATCGGCGGTGTGGTATCAAGTAAGAAGCATCAACACGACAACACCTCTTTCATCGCGACACCGAAGCAACTTCATGCATCGTTTCAGCAACTAGAATGTTCCTGAAACAATAAAGCTTCCACTTACCTTGGGTTGATCTTCGTCGATATCAATTTTTAGTACCTCTCATCATCATTGCCATGAGGATTGGAGATACTAGATGACTGCTACAACACTGAATGACCGACGACAACCACCGTTGGAAACACCCATATAGAAGGCCTCCTTAACAGTCGGCCGATTATCATCATCGTTAGGCTTGACATCATCTTCATAGGACTCGTGTCGTCGTCTTCGCTTTGCACCATCGTTGGTCTTTTGTTGTGATGACATTGTCTCGCCGTAGGTACATAGCGGCAGCATGAGTGCTTGGCAGGTTTGCAGCATCAGCAGTACGGTAGCAGGTAAGCCTCAACATCAATGAATATCCGTGGATTTATTTGAGGTTTCCCCAGTTGTTGAAGTGGGAGTTCTTCCTTTTCTGTGTAATCTTAATTAGTATTAGAGTCATCATTGTATGAATTTACTGAAATTTTTAAATAAGCAGTAAGATGTACTATTCATATATAAGTAAATCCATTAGCGCAGAGGCAAGATGAGTGTTTGAACCTGTCATCCCGTTGGCTAATTCTGAACTAAAAAATTACCGAACGGTGGGGGTATGAAAATCTCCCGGAGACGTGGTGTAAAACTGAATGTTTTGCAAACACCCGTTCCGCTGAGCTGCCAAAGGCATGTCATGTTGGGTATCTCTTTCTTATAGAAGCCTTCCCTCTGATCATACACTCATAGATACTTACAGGGGAGTCCAGAGAGATTGCGTGCAAGCGCTTTCCCCGGTATGATGGTTTGAGACCGGTGGTGCTTGCCCCGGTTCTCCGTTGTATGCATTAGTATCCAAAACTGTATGCAATTTCTGGGGATGTATGCGTTATTCAGAATGCATGAAATGTTTGCATCATTTGGAATGTATGAAATTTATTGAATTTGCAAAATGTATGAAATGAAACTACGGAATATTATGAAAAATGTACATATATGCATTATAAAAATGTATGCAAGTATTGTCTAAATGTAAGGAGTAACGGTATTTGCAAACTCTTTAGTTGTGTGTGATATGTGTATGCCCCTTTTTAGTTTCGGAAGCTTGTGAAAGCGAAAGTAACTGTCCCTGCATCTGTTGACATGGCCACTGTCATTGCTTCTCGCTCCGCTCTTACTGTTAACGCTTTAACCATCACTGAGCTGGAGTCAATGCTACCGTTGTAGCCGTGACTGCTTCGATCGTTGTCGCTGGAAGTCTTCCAATCACAGGTGGGAAGCTAATCACAATATCCTTATATTTGTACTTGTTGTAGATGTATCGCATCTACGGTGCTGGGGAAGTTGATAAGCTACTTCATATGTCTGGCTCTTCGTCGCCCGGTGCTAACGAGGGGTAAAGTTAATGAACGTTGTAGATTCTGAACCTTGGTCTGTTAATGAACGTTGGATGTCGGTTCTTCTTCATGCTACTTTGTCTCTGCCTAATTGCAAGTCTACATATGCTCGTCACTGCGTACATTGGAAGAGATGGAACATCCTCGTCTGAGTTGTAGAGCTTGGACATCCATACCGGAGCTGGGATCTTGTATATCCTTACTTGACTTGCTACTGATGTGACCTTCGGTCTGAGCTGGTTCTGCTTATGTCAGGTTGAGCTGCTGAAACGTAGGTTATATCCAGAGGTAAGCTATCGTCATTGTTTTTTTAGGGAAGGTATTAAGTGAGCGAAGATAGAGAAGGAAGCTCTTCAACCTTCAATCTCTTACTCCCCTTTAATACTTCGTTGTTGACTTTATTCGAATGTTGTGGATCACCGTTGCCGGACTTGGAAGTTGGCACTATCATCATCCTGAGTCGTGCTACGCTGCGGTTACTTAACGGCTGTACTGTCGTGTTGGATTGGACCAGAGTTGTATCTTCGGAATTGAGCTGGGCAGCGGGTAGATCCTGCTTCGTGTTGCTTTCGTCATCGTATTATAATCATCGGATCAAGCATCGTCATCCATCAGAGTATGGGGAGCGAAGCTGCATCATCTGGGTCCATAAACCATCATCGTTCGTCCTTTGGTGTGCTGTTGGTGTTGCTTTATACTCGAACCGATGCTCCCTTCGTCTAGGTGAGTATCTATGGATGTGTCTGGTTATTCAGAACTTTTTGTAATCTGCATGTCCTTCTGAACTTTGTGTAATCTACACGTTGGACTACATCTTCGGATTGAATCTATCAACGAACTGAAGGAAACGAATGTACATCATCGGATCCGAAGGACCTTAGAGCGAGGAATTGACATCCACTTTATGGCTTACATCTTTAAACGAATGTAAATCATTCTTTAAGTTGAGCTGCAACTTCTCTTGACTGCATCAACCAGAGTCGCATTATTGTGTTATGGATTGGAGCTGCATCATCTTTGTCGTCCCTATTTGCTTCAACGTAACAGAACAAAACATCATCGTTTGGGTTACATCGTCAGCAACGGACTTTCTTTGACTTTCTTTCATTCTCTTCGGGGTTTGGATCCTCGTTGCTGGGCTATGCTATCATTGTTGTACTTTACACCTCCATCGTTATTGGGATGGACATCTACACCAAGTGGACCGAGCTTCGGGTGTCTTCGTTATCTACATCGGACTTGGCATCGTCGTCCTTTATGAAGCAACATCATCGAACTAGACTGCAACAACATCTTCCATTGCCTTTAGAAGATAAACGATCTGGCCATAAATCTGCATAAGATGTCTGGATTTCATATGGTTGATTGGCTTGAGTGTGGTCGGTTGATTTTTTGTTTCTATCGAACTCCTCTTTCCCTTGGCTCTTTTACGTCGGCTTACTTGTATGTCGGGAACGATCATCATTGTCACCAGAATTTCTCTTCGGTCCGCCGTCTTCGTATTTGGCTCGTAGAACTTGGACTTTGGTCTCCGAACTTTGGCTCGTCATGGCAAGACTGTGCCATTATTAAGCAGCTGGCTCTACAACAACCTTGCATCATCGGAATGGAGGATTGGAGCCATCATCGTCATTATCAGATTTGAGCTACGCGACGCGGACTGTGCTTCGGGTGTCTTCAGCATCGTTGTTGAAATTTTATCCTTCAGCAACATCGGTAGATATGCAGCAGTTAGTTGAACTTCGTACTTCATCATGAATTTTGAATCATCGTCCTTTGGCCTGCGTTATCGTCGTGCATACGGTCATTGGCATGAGAACCTGTGCTATCGTCGTAATTGAGGTCTCTGCATCGTCGGGATGGACATGTCATCGGAACTGAGGTACAACGCTGTCATCTGGAATTTGCCTCATCGTCGTGGGTTTCGTACTTCATGCTTTGAATCATCGCTGGTCCTTTGTGGTGCTACTGGTGTTTAGTCTACACATTTGAACTGCTGCAAAATGAAGTACTTCGGCTGCAATATCTCATTGTCCTTTGTAGAAGCTTTGTAGAACCTGGACGTCTGGTGGCTTGTAGTGCGTCTGAAACTGGGTTCTTTTTGGTAGTCTTCCATTGTCATTATTGCGCTATTAAAGACTAAACACCAGAGAGGTTTTTGAATTAATCGGGATTGAGCTTAGATTGCGCTGTTGCAGCTACGTATCATCTTTTTAGAAACTATGAACTGGGCTATGTTGTTGGGAGCGATCATCTTTGCTTGAACTTGAGCTATTGCAAGTGCTTTGAATTCATGGGGAGGAGAGCTTCAAATTGCTCCATAACTGAACTTTGGCATCCTAACACGAACGGGAGTTACAACGCGAAAATCAAAAGCTTTATCTTCGGAATGGAGGATCGGAGCCATGGGTAATCGTAGGCACGCGTCATCGTCAATGGACTTGAGCCGGGCGCTACGCTGCGGTTACGTAGCGGCTTTACAGCAACCTTGTACTGGACAGAAGCTAATCAGCATTGTGGCTTCATCGTACTTTGCATCGACTGTACTACCTTCAGCATCGTTGTTGGAGTCTCATCCCTGTGATCGAACTTTGCACCATCGTCATCGTCGGCGTCCAACTTTGGTCCATCTGCGTGTAAACTTGCATCATCGGCTGACTTTGCTTCGTCATCCAAGTCGGACTTGGCGTAGTCAATTAGCTTTAGTTCATCATATTTGTCCTTTGTACGTCGGGTCACTTGGATCATCCATATTAAACTTCGTATCATCGTTGGCGGATTAGTGGGATTAGCATCACTCCTCATTTGGTCGGCATCTTTAACTGAGCTAGTCTGCACCTGATTGTCCTCATATTGCGGCAGCAACACCGGTGAGTCAGCAACGGCTTTAGTTTTCTCCAGTTGAAGCTGAGTCTTCGCTGGTACTGATTAGCTTGCATAGCTTTTCTAACGAGAGACTTTGACTTATCATCGTTGCTCCTGCTGCTAGTGATAATTTGAGTTGATCTGCATCGGAGTGTAAGGAATATCCTCGCAGGGCCGCCTATCATCATAGGAACTGCATCATTGGATTTGTACTGTGGGTGAGCTTTGCACTTGAACTGCTGGTCCCTACCTCCTAATGAGTTGGTCTTCACGTCGGGAAGGTGCATCATCATATTATGGGAATGTAGCTATCATCGTCATAGTCTCGGCTGGTACTGATTAGTCTGCTCCGACAAACCTTTTCAAATGAGAGATCTGTTTATCGTACAATCACAAAACTTAAATAATCATTAGGTAGTTAGCTTGGCTACATAAAGATGGCTCAATCCCAAATTTGATTAGTTAATAATCGAAAGCTAAAGGTTCGAAATCAACGGAGAAATTTCACTCATCCAATCATGAAAACCATAGGGATTTCGAAAAATAAATGGAGTTGGGATAAAAAACAACAGAACTATGGCTCATACTTCTGGAGAAAACATTATAAAGCGCTACAGTTCATTGAATCACTTTTTCAAATAAGACAAAGACAACGTAAGAAGTTCAGTTCAAAACTTAGTTTTCTATTTTAACCAAAATCAAAATTTGTGCTGCAAAACATTCTTCACATATGTAATCAATTGACATATTTAATTTCATGTAAATGTAAATTTGGCTGAATAGAAACTCTTGACCGAAGTTCAAGAAACAAAGAAGACATTCGTTTGAAGAATTTCACTAACACCCGTCAGAGAGATTTTAGTGAGAACCCAGTTGAGAAAATTTCATAGAAAAATAAAAAATAAACAGATTGGGAACAAAACCCACTTTACAGTACCAAGCAGTATCAATCAAAAATCAAAAATTTCAGGAAATTGATAAAAATGTTAAAAGATAATAGATCTGTACAGGTAGAATAAATTCTTTATCTATAGCCTGTTTCTAGCGCCAAATTGTTATTACCATTTTTCTAGTAGCACAATCAAATGAACAAGATCATTGGATTTAGATTTAACCCATAAAACAGCAAGTAAATAAGATGAAATGTAAACAAGTAAATAAGAGATTCACACAAATAATTAACGTGGTTCGACAACGGTGTGTCCACATCTACGGGTAAATGAAAGATGGGTCTTATTAATCATTGGCTTTGCAAGGTTTATGAGCTTCATTGATGAGAAGGAAAGAAAATCAGTAAGGGAAATGAGTTAACGAAGGTATTGTCGGAGAGAAGATAGGGAAAGAAGGCTCTTCAACCTTCAAACTCTTACTCCTCTTTTTGTGGCTCAAAAAGTCTGTCCCCTTCTCTCCACCTTATCCCTTTTCTTTGTAGGGAAAATATTTTCTGACATATCTTAGCTTTGAAGGATTCTTAGAATTGATATAGTGTGTTGCGTTGCTTTATTATTATCTTGTTTCAGCTTCTAATCACCGTCCACATGTCAAAATAATTTATGGTGTATACATGCAAAATCCATTAACATGCTCAATTACACAATTTGAGACTATTAGTTAGTGACTATTTACAACACAGTGAAATAAACAAGAGAAACGATATTGTATTAAGGACGAGGTTATATAGAAAATTTGTGTTTAAATGGAAAATATGTCTACTAGAAAATAAATACCAAAGCAGGTATTTGAACAAGAATTTCTCCATTTAAGAGGGTCGGAAGGTGCACCCCCGTTTTAGAGGGATGCACAAATTTTGACTCCTAAACATAGATTTAAGTTAAATTAAAACTAATTTAGAAGTTTAGAAAAAAGAATTAGGTTGTTATAAAGAAGCACACGAAGTGTTTTCCATGTGTAAAGAACAATATAAAATTCGCTAGGTTATTATTCTTTTTCTATCGATCATGGCATCGACTGAGTTTTTGTTTTTTTTGTTTTTCCAATCTGAACTTTAGTCGATTGTTTTCATATAAAGAACATATTGAGTTTTGGCTAGGTAAAAGTTTTTTTTTTTCCTAGACGAACCTAGATTCGATTAGGTTTTTCTTTTGTTTTTCCTGTCCAGACTCGGGTTTACCGGGTATTTTTTTTTTCATATATGAACTTGAACATGTTCTTCACATATGAAGAAAAAAAGGTTCGACTCGGTCGAAGTTTTTTTTCTTAGTTGAGCCCCACAATGTGAGTACAAAAAATCATTTACATATTTGGATTTTTACTAAATTAATCAATTTAAAACCAAACATCTACGTTTTTGGACTCTCACAGAAATCAATTCTCTTTTTTTTTTTATATTTTATTGGAGTCATGCTATGAGTTCACGCTCGTGACAACATTTGTAAGGACCCGACCCATTTTATGACCCTTGGATATATCACTAGAATGCACATCTCGAGATAATGTTTAGTAAGTTTATTTTTTTATATATATTATATATATCACCTTATATTTTATATATTTTGCTTGCTAATCCCTTAAACTCACTGAATTTGCTAAACCTACTTCAATTTTGTTCCTCAACCGTAATTATTTTTCTTATTTCTTCTCTGGCTATACTTGAGCAATTCAAAGTCATTCTTTGTCAGCTCTTTGTCTCTTCTAACCAATGAGCAACTTGTTATCTCCTTGCTAGTTGTTTTCTTCAGTGTGGTGGTCACGTAATCTTAATCACACCATTTTGAATTGGATTAGGTTTTTAAATTAAAGGGTGACTTAGTCATTTACTCTCAACAGGGCCCCCTTTATCTCATTACAATGAATGTCCTAAGTACATTATAGTCCCCCAAAAATAGGCCAGTCCCCAAGGAATCATTTTTAATAAATCTTTTTTTCGGAGCCTTCACATTTTTCAAATAGGTTGTTTTGTTTTATCCAAGAAGATAATTCGTAGAATTATTTCTACACAGAGGGACTTCTGATGGGTTAACGACTCAAGCTCAAGGAGTCTATATTTAAAATCTTATGATTTTATATGTATCGACATATTTCTGTAAGGTTTACAGGATTTAAGGAGGCTATAAATACGAACATGACAATGATTGTTAATTAAACTAGCTTGGAGGTCGGTTGATCAACCAAATGCTTTATGGGTAAATGTGCTAAAGGCTAAGTAAGTACAAGTACTCTTTTGATTATATTTTTTTTCCATTCTTTTATATAATACCTCTTGGACATGGAGATGTATGTTGCAGGGCTTTTCAGTGGTACACAAGTATAGTTGGTGGGAGGTGGGTATGTGAAAGATTTGGTATGACATGTGGATATCATGAATTGAATTCGAACACAAAGAAATACGATATATAATTAGTTAAACTTAAGTTTTCTCATTATACTACAATTTTTTTTGTTTGAACATCATCCTACGTGAAGATAACATAGAAATATTTTCAAAGGATAAGTTACAATGGCTTCTTACAACAAATGAAAATGTTAAGCCTGTATAATAAACTCAAGAAATTTTCAGCAGTAGAGTTGCTAAGTTCTGAAAGAATTCCTGGAAACTTAATGTGCCACAAAGAATAAAATTACATCTTTGGAAATGTTTGATACTAAAAATAATCCGTGCCGTAGCGACACGGTATGAGGTTAACAGAGAATTCTAGTAACGACACTGCTTTAGTATGATATCTGATTGGTGTAATTTTTTTTCGGACTTTAAATTAAATCGTATTCTTTTGCAAGATAGTTTTCTATTTTGTTTTAAACGAAAATAATATCTTTAAGTACATTGTAAAATCTAGAATACAAAACAAAGCTTGGCTAAGTTAGGCTAGATAAAGAGCGGCCGAGATTTGTCTAGGAGGGATAAATCTACGGCCGTGGTTTTTTCAACTAACCATTATAAATACTTTATTAATTAGTGCCCTATTATATGCTCATGATGATGATTAATTAGTTTTGCATGATAAATGTTCATTTAGTGAATCTAATAAATAAATTTTTATTAATAAATAAGTTTATTAAAAACTATATATATATTGATCGGTAAAGAATTTGGTGCTGGCGAGTTTCAAACTCAGGTAACTGGTATCATCACCCAATGACTTTACCATTGTATTACAGTGACGCCGGCTATTAAAAATTATATTAATAATTTTTAATGGTGGTAGTGAAAGAAGCAGTGGGTGGTGGAAAAAATGGCGGGTATTTGTGAGCGGTGGAGGTGGTAACATTACTGGTGGTGTAAAAAATAGTGTGGGTGGCTGGTTTTTACGTACGGTGGTGGATGTTAGTGAATACTAGTGGACAATAATAGTTTTGTGTCTTTACAAAACGGGGAACATTGTATTGTGATAGATGTAGTTGGCTGCTTTTAGCACAACTGGTAAGGACAAAACACAAATATTTTGAGGAGGATACTAAATCATATAAGACAATATAATCATGACCGCTGGATCACTCAAATGGGATTCCATCTATTTATAGTACCCGATCGAATGAATCACGATTTTTAGTATAAAAAGAAAATTGATTACATTTCCAGAATACAAAAAAAAGTTAGTACAAGTTAGGCCAGATAAAGAACGATCACATTTATACTTGGAGAACATAAATCCACCGCTGGAAATGATCACGTTTAATTAAAATTTAATAATAAATGTTCAATTGATATTTCATAATAAATGTTTCTTTAATTAATAAAATGAATATATTTTTGTTAATGCATAATAAATTTATTTGATATTAACCATATCAGTAAGCTTTAATGGTGGTTGTGATGGTGGGTAGTGGTGGGGATAATGGTGGTGAGTATTGGTGAGACTGGTGATGATAATGTGGTGGTGGAAGAAGTAGTGGTAGTAAGGTGAGAAAAGGAGTGGGGACTAATGGTGGTTGTGATGGTGGGCGGTGGTGGTGGATCGGCGGTGGGGATAATGGTGGTGGGTATTGGTGAGACTGGTGGTGTGGTGACGACAATGTGGTGGTGGAAGAAGTAGTGGTAGTAGGGTGAGAAAAGGTGTCCTAAGATAGGTAAATTATTTAGTCACCTTGGTTAATTTTTCTTTATTTTGTTTTAATTTGATTTAGTTTTCAAATTATTATTTTTTTATTTTTTAAAATTAAAACAATTTTTAAAGGCTAGATTTTTCCAAAAAAGAAGATGTTGTGATTCTAAGATTTGCCGGTTCGGGGGCTGAAAAAAAAACGAAACCTACAAAAAAATTGACCAAACACAAGGTTACGCACGAATTAGCTGTAATCGGTTCAGTTTCTCACATCTCTCTTTATTCCCTTTTTTTTCATGGTTTCTGTTTCTATCATTATTTCTCTCCTACTTCATGAGATTATGCAAGGCTACGTGTGAATTAATTATAATCGATTTAGTTTCTCACATCTCTCTTTATTCCCCTTTTTTGTCATGATTTCTGTTTTTGTCATTTCTCCCTAACTTCGTGTAACTATGCATGCTGGAGAAATAGTTTATGATAATAGGTAAAGAAACAAGAAAAGAAATGAATCAAGAATTAAATATTATTATAAATATTAGGAAAATGAATAAACACAAATCTATGTAAATTGGGAACCCAACAATTTATATTAAAGAGAAAAATTAAATTCTAATGCTAACAGATTTTGCAAGATTAATCTAACTGATTTTAAAGTATTTTTAGGTGTTTTTAGTTTTGTTACAAATTTGGTGAATGACCTTTGATGATATTTTTTTGAAGTAGTGAACGAAGTAATGTTCTACTGCCCATAGGATTTTCTCTAACGATTAACTATGTTTGTCCCAAAGGGTTGTATGGCTTACATACACAATATTAAAAGATTCGAGGATAAGGACATGTTTATTAACCAACTCCGCAAAACATTTAGACCTGGATCGATCGTTCGATTCTTTTCAGACAATTACGACATGTATGAATCGATGGATACATTTGAAACACAAATACTTGTCCGTGCCGTTACGGCACGGGTTGAGACCTAGTTATTCATATAAATTATCCAAAAACGAACACAAAATCATTTAAGTAATAGTGTGTATATATGCATATCTCATTTATAAGTTATGGATAAAAAATAAACAAATAAATCTCATTTCCCATTAGATTCATCATGCCACCACTAAATCCAATTAATGCATGTATGATATATTATGATTTCATTTAATGTTTCTTTGAATATCTTGAGTTAAGAGGTGATGCAATAATTAAAGATTAATACATTTTGATTCATAATGGGAGGGGTTACAGAAACGACGATCGTCGGATGTCTTTTGTTGGGATGAGACTGAGATGGTCGGATGCAACGTTTGTCTCTCAAAATTTTATCCGACCGTCTAAGCTCAAAAACCCATTCTATTTTATATTATAGATGGAATTTCAGTTAAGCGAAGGATAAGACAATTTGTGACTAACATTTACACGAGTTGTGTTTTTCTTACAATAGTTAGGCAATTGTTTTATTTTTGTTCTTATGCAAAATCTATGTAAACCCTTCCTCCTAATCCTGGTATAAATCTTCTCTTAAAGTTCTGACTCCCTTTCATGGTCTATTAGACAAGTTGGTTTAGTGAATAAAATAACAGTGATGTAGAAACTATTGTTACTAAGTGCTGGCTAATTTGGAAAGAAACGTGTGCTAGAATCTTTCAAAACAAAGCTAGTGCTAGTTTACAAACATCACATAGCCATGGAAAAAAAATTGATTTTTGTAAGTTTCCGGACTTAAGACTGAGATCAATCTAGTCTAGATTTTTTTTTCCTTTTATCATAAAAGATTTGATGTTGATGAGTTGGAATTCAGGTCACTAGATAATATCATCACCCAATGGCTTAACCACTGACATCGGCTAGGCTAGAAAATTCATGTGAGATGATTACAGACTAATCCTGGAAGGCACCAGAAATAAACAATCTAAAGATCAATACCATATCTTCTTGAATTTTTGAGAATGCAATTGCAGGATATGGCTTAATTCTTCATGATACTGTATCTATCTAAACTTGTTCTAGGATCATCAAAGCAACCTGCATGAGCTGAGGAAGTAAAGGCTTTAGCTTTGCTAAACAACTTCTGTATGGGCATCAAAAATGGGATTCTGCTCTGTTGGATTGAAGGTGATTTTTAAATAAAAGATTTGAATAATTTTTACCGTGTGTACCTAATATTTTCCATTGAGATTCATTAAACATGGGTCCACTTGATGAAAAACGTGGGCATCCTGAATATGCGAAATTATCTTCATACTTATCGCGAAATCAGCTCTTGACGAGTTATTAGATAAGGCAACGAAAAATAAGGGATTCAATCCTTATCAATTAGGGTTCCCTATCTATATGTACTAGGTTTTAACCTACACAGATATGCAATCTTCTATCTCTAAACCCTACATCATATACCCCGACTAACTTAAGTGTCAGAGGGGTTTTGCCCCACCCTTTCATGGCGGAGCTGAAGGAAAAGAAATTATTTATATGAATCTTCCAGTTATCATCATCAAATAATCAATCGAGGAATATTTGTGGAACATTTTTGCACAAACATCTTTTGGCGTCGGGATTCATGTAAAAAAATCGTGTTTTTCTATTGAGAAAAGTATGAAACAAATCATACACGAATTTCCATGCAAAAATCAGCAAAAAAATATTATAATTAGGTTTTAGAAAACTGTTGCAGAACAGTTGAAGAAACCATTGCAAGCAGTTCGAGAAAGCATTGCAAAATCAATCGCGGAGTGTTGCAAAATCCACACAAATAGTTACAATAACAAGTTCTGCAGAAAGTGTGACAGGAAGCCCAATCCACTAACTGGTTCACTTCCTGATCAGGTTCATCCAGTTCGGTTCAAAACCAACCACTCGGTTCAAACAGTTCGGGTCGAACCAGTGGCCACATCATCACAACACGTCATCTGCCAGCTCAACAACCATAGCCAATCATCAATGGCCACGTCAGCAGTGGACGTCCGCAACATCGCCGGTTGCTGCCACGTTAGCACTTCCGGTCCAATCAGCGACGACTATGTCAGCATGCTGATCCAATAAGCAGTTCCACGTCAGCGTATTCTGCAATGTCATCACTGCCACCTCTGCAACTGCGCGCTAGGTTAGTGAAAATCTTGTTTCGTCAATAACTTCTTCGTTTCTTGCCTGATTTGAGCAATTTTTGGCTCGTTGGAATCGTATTTTGAAGATTTACAAGATAGAGGCAAAACTTCTTGTGTTTGAGAAACTTTTATATTCACTTGGGGCAACAACATGATCGAGTTCAAGGTTTGTAGATAGCAACATGATCGATTTCGAGGTTCGTTGGAGTTGTTGCTTGAGGTTCGTCAGCAACATGATCCGTTGAAGATATTGCAGATGAGGATTGCTTAGACCCTTCAATGTTTAGCCTTGCATCACATCACAAGCACCTAAAGGCTCACCTTTTACGCGAGTACCTAAGTCTTTCTTTTATCGTAATCATAAAATTTCGCCTTGGACACCAGTATAAAGACTTGCAATGATACAAGCACAAAGTATCGTATCGACCACGATCCAAATGCCCGATATTGGTTCAAAGACTCGTACTCAACACAAGCAACAACCAGCTTGCCCGAACAGTGAGCGCTAAAGCCTTGTTACGTTGCGAGTAAAAATCCTTGCCACAACCGCAACCACATTATATTCTAATCAAGACTTTGAAAAAGAGGGGGTATAACAACCACACCCAATAATTCGTTTGACAATCTGTATGTACTAACTCGAATATTATTCCGAGAGTACCATCTTATAAAGCAAGCTCCACCAAGAAAGATATCAAAGAGTTATATCTCTTTTTCTCAAATCAATCAGCAAATCAAACAAATAGAATTATATGAGCCTGATTAGTGTGAGAAATACTTGGACGGTACCAAAGACCAATGCCCAAGTGTCAATCAATTTATATCCAACAAACAAAGGTCGGATTTACTAATTGATTGAACTACGCACAAACTAGTATTTCAAATCAGGGTCTTCTTTCAATCAAAGCTAAGATAACTTAGTAACAAAGCATTCAATATTCACCGTTAGATTAAAACCTGATTTAAGATTCAAGCTAAGTTTGCTTAAAACGAAAGCAGTATCTCTCCACCGCTAGATTGTCTTAGCTTGTTTCACACAAATGACAAGAAAATTTCCAAATGATCATCTTTTGACTTATTATTTAGTAGTTTCCAACAAATAAACTATTTCCAAATAAACTCGTCAAGAATAATGATGAACGTAGCCAAAGCAAAAATCTTCTAGCGCATATTTTGATAAATATATAAGCAAGTTAAACTCAGCTCGAAATGTCAAATGTGTATAATGTAAAAGTCTATATAGCTATACGACTTAATATTATTAGGAGATAGAATATAATAGACTTCTGAGTGATAGATAAGTTTTAGTCTCCACATACCTTTTGTTGATGAAGTTCCTCCAAGCTCTCCTCAATATATCTTCGTCTTCAATAGATGAACTCCGTGAAGTCTAAAGCTCAACTACACATTATATCCTAATCCGAGATATAACTATAAGTAGACTAGAAATCAAGACTTATAGTTTTGATCAACAAAGCTTGACAAACAAGCTTGAGATACAACGCTTGCGAGTTCGACCGAGCAGTGCTCTAACAGAATCGACTAGCTCCCGAACATCACAAGTGCACTACGTGGAAAAAAGTTTTGCCTAAAACGTAAGAAAATTTCATTGCAGGTTATCACAGTTGGGGGCGTCTTTGTAATATCTCTACTCACGCTTAGGGGAGAGTCACGTCATCGACGGTCGACGCATAAGGAAAAATGAACTTCTTAACCTCGAACAAGTTGGAGGTTAAAAGGGGGCGATGTTTGTACCGTCTATAAAATAGACGGAGAGGCCGCTAATAAATCCCGTGAAAGAAGATTCCAGAAGTTTTGTTTCCCAAGTTGCTTGCATATGAAGTTTAAATTAGAATTAGGGTATACATAAACTATATAAATACATGTATCCTATATCCTAAGATGATATGGAATTCTAGGTTAGATAACCATTTAAGAATTATTGTAATCATAATATCAATAAAATCTCTCCCAACGGGATTGCATCAGTGGATGTAGGCATCACTTGCCGAACCATGTTAAATTTCGGTCTCCTTTGTTTTTCTTCAATTCGTTTCTTAACCCTAATTTCACATCATCAACACCAATCAATCGTGTTTAGTGCCTTAAAGTAATTTTTGGTATAAACAACTATTTGCTAAGATATCCTTTATAAACACTAAATATAATAGGGAAGTCCCACTTCTCTTTTCCAATTGACATTGAGTTGGATGCCCCCAGACTTTAACTTGGTATCAGAGTTGGGTCCGTATGCGAATAAGCCCAACGACTGCTCATACAACGGAATTCCACATGTTAGAGGCGCATAGAGAGTGCTCTACATGTGAGGAGGCGTGTGAAGGATAATAATTAGTCCCACATTATTGCTAATATCCCCTTAATAAAGACTAAATATAATATGGAGGACCACTCTCCTCATTACCAATTGGTTTTGAGTTGGATTCACGTGAGGAGCCGTGTGAAGGATAATACTTATTCCCGCATTCCTAATATCCCCTTAATAAAGACTAAATATAATAAGGAGGGACACTCTCCTCATTTCCAATTGGTTTTGAGTTGGATTCTGATGTAGTGCACGAGATAGCCTTATGTTGGCATGAATAAAGGGAACGTCGAGCACTCTCTCACAACTAATATTGGTAGTTCGGTCCAAGTTGGTATGTTTCCAGTTATTTTTATCTAGAAAATAAGGAGTATGTCCCGACTTTTGGCAGGAACTTATATTATTTTTATTAGTTTAGATATTCTAAGTATTATTTCCTTTATTTGGTTAGATTTTCTTTATTTCCTATGTTTCTGTCGAGTTAAGTTATAAGCATTTATAAAGGCAACGATGATTTTAATGGCAGTTGGTGAATTAAAGATTATGAAAATCACTTCCAGTTGAGAAGTTTTATCAAGTGTGTTGTTGTTTTCGTTTACCGATACCAACATCCTACACCAGATTCCCACAGACTTTATCTAAAAACTAATTGATCACAAAGAAAAGAGCATGAACAAATTGATCAAATGGAAAAACCAAGTTCAAATTTACTTACCAACCAGAGGATAATCAAGGAAGCTTCGACCAGAGGATAGTCCAAGAAGCTCGCAAATCTTGGCAGTAGGGGGTATATTTTGTGTTTTTGTCTTTTAACTACGTTAATAGGAAACGAAATAGAGTGGATGAAGCTAAGGAGGCAATAGAAAGCAATAAACCTTGGACAAATTTAATGCCTTATTTAATAAAGAATTTTCTGTTACTAGATAATATATTCATTACTAGATAACCTACTTACGAAATCCGTTTTTTTAGATGGTGTATACCGCATAACGAAGTTCTGGCTGTTAGATGGGAGAATAGAGAACCATCCAAGACATTAAGCTTTTACTTAAAACTTTTAATTCTTTTAAAGTTTCACATGTCAAGAGAGATTTAAACTCTTTAGCTGATTCTATTTCAAAAGTAGTTAGGAAAGACAAGCTTTCTGTGGAAGAATTCAATCCAGGTTTTTAGACCCTGGTATTTCTTAATAAAATCTCTAAAATTTTATCCAAAAAAAAAAGTATATCACATAAATATTCGCCCGAAATGAAGCTTTTTGTCCCTGGGTAAGAACTAGGAGTTGCTTGGAAAATTTTTATACATACATGTAATTTCTACCCTGGCTTGATAAAAATTTCAGCTGGGCTTGCATTGGAGTAGGCTAAGGCTGCTCCACTATCTATTTAAATTTATTTTCTAAGTTTGGTGGTGGCTTAAGCTAGCCCAAATCTAGCTGTAGATTCTTCCAGCGGCTTTATCCATTTCTATGTAGGTAAAACAAAATTAGGCTACCCTCATTTCATTAGTCATTAATCATTTATTTATCTCATTTTTAGTCTATTATAGGGGTTCCAAGTTTTTGGTTTTGAGGGCTCCTATAAATTAAAGGGCCCCCAAATGTGAATAAGGGAATATTTCACCGATAACAAAAATACAAAATATTTTTTAATTATATTTATTACTACCTTATTACCCTTAAATAATTAACCTAAAGCCAAAAACTAAACCTAATCAATATTGCCCCTTCTTCTCTTCTTTTTCTCCATCTTTTTATTTTGTTCTTCAACGACGATTAATCATCGACTCTTCGCAAATAGGTAAGAATCGAAAACCCACCCTTTTTTGTTGCTTTTGATCGCATAAATAGGTTGGATTTGATCAAATTCGGGATTTTGAAATAGTTTCAGAATTACGTACGGTTTGGAAATATTGGTTTTCCAAACCGTAACTCAATTATACGGTTGGGAAAATATGAACTCACAACCGTATTTGAACCTGGGTTTTTCTACGGTTGGGAGTTCCCACCGTATATGGTAGTAGATAGAATGTTTACGTTTCTCAGAAAGTAAACTTACATACCAAAAATAGGAGACAGGGAAATATTAATACTCTCATTACAGACCCAGATAACCACACACATAATAACCAAGCAACGAAGGACACGTGTGAATGACAGCTTACTATGAAAGTTCATCATGACAGCACATCTTGACAAAGACAGTTACAGTCATATTAGTGACTAACACTCCCTTCAAACTGAACTGTGCTGAAGCTTGTGAATGCTGAAGACATGAAGTTTATCTTTTAACATGGTAAATCTGGGACCAAGAAGACCTTTGGTAAAAATGTCTGCTATCTGATCAATAATGGAGATGTAAGTGACCTGAAGGGATTTAGCCTGTACCAACTCTCTGACAAAGTGAAAAATCCAAGGATGTACGCTTCATTTTGGTGTGAAAAAAGGATTTGAGGCAAGATAAATACTGATACCGTCATCACAATGGATAACAAGAGGAACTGGTAGAAAGATATACAAATCTTGAAGTAACTGACACAATCAAACAATCTCATGTATGTGCAAGAGCCCTAGACTCAGCATATGTACTGGATCTTGCAACAGTTGATTGCTTCTTGGCACTCTAAAAAATAGGATTATGGCCAAAGAAAATACAAAAACCACTAGTTGATCTTCTATCATCAGGAGAACCAGCCCAATCTGCATCACTGAATTCTTGCAAAGTTTGAAGACCTTTAGTGAAGAACAAACCATGAGTGATAGTGCCTTTGACATATCTTAAAATCCTCTTAGTAGCACTCATATAAACATCAGTAGGTTGATGCATAAACTGACACACCTGATTGACTGCAAAACTAATCTCCGGCCTAGTCCAAATTAAGTATTGTAAGGAACCAACCAATGATCTAAATTCAATTGGATTTGCAAGTTTATCTCCATCATGAGCACTTAATTTTCTAGAAGAATAAGCTGGAGTAGAACAAGGCTTAGCACCAACCATTTGATTTTTATCCAATAAATCCATAGCAAATTTAGTTTGACAAAGAAAAAGTCCAGATTCATTCCTCCGCACTTCCAATCCCAACAAGTAATGAAGAGCACACAAGATTTTAATGGGAAAATGAGAACTTAAGGATGTAATAAGCTCAATGCAATAAGTAGAAGAAGTACATGCCAGGAGGATATCATCTACATAAACAAGTAGATTAGTGATTCTTTTGCCAATCCTCTGAACAAAAAGAGAGTGATCTGTTGAAGAAGGCTTGAAACAACAACACGAATATTGAAGAGTTTATCATACCATGCCATGGGGTCTTGTTTGATTCCATAGATTGACTTGTGAAGTTTGCAAACAATATGTGGCTTATCAGTATCAACAAAGCCTTGAGGTGCTCCATAAACGCATCTTCTTGTAGATCTCCATGCAAGAATGCATTAATTACATCCAGTTGGTGAATATGCCAATCAAAATGAACTACTAAAGAAAGAAGCAATCTGATAGTTGTTGGTTTTTCCACAGGGCTGAATGTCTCGTTATAATCCAAACCTGCATTTTGGTGAAACCCCTTTGCCACTAGTCTAGATTTGAACTTATCTAGTGAAGCATCTGCATGATACTTAATTCTGTAGACCCACTTGTATCCTACAATATTCTGACCAGGTTCAGGCTTCACAAGAGACCAAGTGCCAGCATTCTTTAATGCAGTATGTTCATCTACCATATAAATATTCCATTTGGGATCTTTGATTTCCTGAGTAAAACAAGTTGGAGTGATAGGAACTGTAGGACTTAGTAAAGCATCTGGAAGAAGATGTTTGGTAGCAAAGTACATCTTTGGCTTTGTATACCAGATTTACCCCCTAGTTGATAGGATTTTGGGAAACCCTATATAAATAATCCACAATCGCACGGTGTCTTTCTAGTAGACAGAGGCAAGTACCGATCGAACCCTCAGGGAACGTCGGAAATACCAATAATCAATATCTCTGATATAACTAACACGAAACAATATTTTTAGATTATCAGAATTGAAAATGAAATAATAAAATAAAATTTAAGTAAACTAATAAAATGAATTCAATAGGAAAGACGGTAACCAGGGTTTTATCATATGCACCACTATTTCTATTCAATTAATGAAATGAAACATAACTCATGAATAATTATTTATCGTCTATTCCATTGACATCACCTATTATATGTATCAAGTCGCAAATATCACTGGGACACCCTAAGCATGTCACATCAAAAAACTAAATCCAAGTATGCACTATCAAATTGTATTAGTAAGAAAATTATACGGAACTAAATATAGGTTCACAAATAATACCTGCTATTCTAAGCATACCCCATCAAAGGAATTAACCCAAGCATAAAATATCAGACAATGAGACAAATATATTTGTTATCCTAACAATTATACACAAAGGTTCTACAAAACCGGTGAAGCGACAACTCATATTTCGATAAATTGATAAAAAATATTCAGAATTAATCATATTCAATTCATAATGGTCTTTTACTCAATTAATCAATTCAAATAGCCTGATACCCCAAGTGGTTTCGACGATAAATCCTAATTACAAAAATTCTAACAAGACATCGAAATGGATTTCTTAAAAATCTATAAAAATAATGAACAAAGGAAGAATAAGATTAAAACGATATCACCGTCGTCACCCGGTGAAATCGTCCGCTTCCCCGATTTTTTTCTCCTCCTCAAATAGTCGCCACGGTCGGTACTGTTATCTTTTTAGTTCTCCTTCTCAGGCCGTTGGCCTTCAGCCAAAGAACTATGAAAAACCGGCCAAAAAGATCCCCTTGCTCAGTTTTCCGCCATCTTCTTTGTAGGAGTAAAATATCGCACACCTATTAGATATGCGAAATAATGATCATCAAAACTGAGCTAAGACGACGCACACAACATATCCGTGATGACGCATCAGATGACATTAGCTCAATCACGAGTAAAGTGTGAAGAGCTATGCAGTGTTAAGAGTACGTGCGAGAAGAGTCAATGTAAGCGTGCGTTAATAACGCACGCCAGATCCGAAAATAAGGGCTTTATTAGTTGTCATCCACTATGTAAACCCCTATATAAGGGACCGAGCGACCTTGTATTAAGAGAGATCTTTTGGAGAGCTTAGAAAAGAAATTTAGGAGAGAGAAAGATTATTTGGAGAGCAAGTTAGGGTTTTCTCATAACTTTGTATCCAATTTGAAGATTTTAATGAATGTTCTTATGATTCTTATGATGATTACTTAGATTGTTCTATAGCTTAATCTAAGGGTGTAGTTGTAGGATTTCCAGCAACTACATTCTTCCCAAGAAGTCGTCACGGCCGGCACTGGTTCTTCTTCATTCACAACTCCACTTCTATTTCTTGATGTTGAATGGATGCGCAATGCTCCACTCCAGAAATCGATTGTTGTTGCTGCCAGGAACGTTTCCGAGAATTGCTTCTATGTCGACATAAATGATCCCAAAAATCTGTATTAACCGCCACCACTGCGACCTGTTTTCGTTCATGACTAATCCAACCGACATATACGTTTCATATAATTCCCCTTCAGTTAGTTCTGCCAACTTCTTATTTTCTTGTCTTTTAACATTTCTCTGAGCCATTGCCATTCCTGCTCTCTGACCAACTGAAAGTCACCGTATCTTCACCGACCGACAGCTAGAGTTTACAGCAGCTCCCTCCGACTGCCTACTACCATCTCAACCTCTCCAGTTTCTGTAGTAGATGAGCTTGCTCTTGCTTTTTGATATCCCAGAAAAAGTCCATCACCACTGTAGGAATCTCAGTAGAGACATGCCATCAAACCTAGTTTGGCTTCAGATGAGAACCTTGCTTTCGATCAATAGTAGTTTTCTTCTCGTCTTGATTCACATTTTTACTCCACCTGATATGCTGAGAACAAACCCAAAATGGACAGCAGCTGCTTGTAAAGATGACTTGAATTGAGCAAACATTTTTTCTTATTTTTGATACGAACTGTAACGTGGGGGAAGGAGCTTGACACGTCATCCACTAACTTCCCTTACCTCAACAACACTTCTGGAAGTGGTACTACATGCAAGAGTAGTTAAAGTGGATGACCACATTTAAATCTCTTTCTTTCGTGCCATGAGATGGCTTGATCATTTTTGTGGCAAATGCTCTTTTTTAGCTGTTTATTCTTCCGGATGATCGGGTTTGCTTGTACTTTCTACAAAAGCACTAAAAGAGTTTATTAGCCAAAATATCGAGTTCCAGCTAATATAAATATAAGTATAAAATGTAACATTTACGTGCTTATCGCTAATGTGCATAGAGTGCTCATCGTGAATCATAGGAGAAGGTTGATGGGGAACATGAGGTGAAGTGGTTAATGAAACTGGTACCACAGCTGAATCTAAGGAAGTACTTGAAGTGTTAGTAGATTGAGTGGATGAATGATGAGCAGGAGCTGTGTCAGTAAAGTCCTTTGCAAAATTTTCATAGCATAAAGCTGAAGCTGATGTGGGAACTGATACTATTAAATTAAAAACCACATGTCTTGAAATATAGACCTTGCCAGAGACTGGATACAAACACCTATACCCCTTCTGCTGAGAACTATACCCAATAAAAACACAAGGTACACTTCTTGGAGCAAGTTTATTTGAAGCATAAGGTCTTAACCAAGGATAAAACACACAACCAAAACTTCTTAAAAAACAATAGTCAAGAGTCTTACCAAATAACTTCTCAAAGGGAGAAAGAAGCTGAATGCTCTTTGTGGATAGTCTGTTTATAATATAATTTGCAGTGATGAAAGAATCAACCCAAAATGAATCAGGAAGATTGGAATGTATAAGAAAAGTTCTGCCAACATCCAGTAGATGCCTGTGTTTAGCTTCAGCCGCTCCATTTTTATTCCTGAGGTATATGGACAAGTGATCTCATGTTTGATGCCATGAAGTTGAGTAAAGGTTGAAACCTCTTTGTTAATAAATTCTTCACCACCATCAGTTCTTATAGTGACTATCTTAGTGGATAATTGATTCTCTATTTGAGTTTTGTAGGTAAAGAAAATAGTCTTGAAATCAGACTTAATTAGCTTGAAGTGGAAATAACCAACAAAACTTGGAAAAATCATCAATGACATTGACATAGTAGAGATATCCACTGTTGGACAGTATAGGAGCATGTCCCCAAATATCCATATGTAAAAATTCCAAAGGCTTGGAAGTACTAGAATTAGAAATGATAAAATGAATTTTATGAGATTTTCCTAACAGACATCACTAACAGAAGAGTGGTGTTTTTATTAAATTCCAATCAAAATGTTTACACACTTTTTGAAGGGTTTGAAATGATGGATGATCCAATTTGTGATGCCAGATAGCTGAAGTAGTTTTACTGATATGAATGGCTTGAGGTGGTAGGTGAAAAAGTTGATTGGATAGATCCCATTAACATGAGGGCCCTGTAACAGAATCTTTCCAGTTTGAAGATCTTGCACAGTGTAATCAGATGGAGAAAAAGTAATGGTACAATGATTATCAGTAGTGAATTTGTGGACTGATAAGAGGTTGTGAGATGAAGTAGGTACATGTAAAACTGATAAGTGCTTAATTTACATGTTTAGAATGTCAATTCCGTACTTGTTTTAGCTATAATTCTTGCATATTACTTGTTATTATTCTTATTTTCTAGTTTATGTGTCATATCAGGTGAATCATCTCAAAAAGAGTAAAAAAGGCTGAGGAAGATCTATAAAGTGGAGTTCTTCAAGGATCCAAGTGTTTAGAGCCGAAAGAAAAGGAAGAAGTGCGACGAAAAGGAGCAAAGAATGCTCAGGATCATAAGAAGGAGAATAAGACCAAGTTCAAATGATCCAAATTAAGGATTTATTATCACCATCTTGAATAGAATTCAATTTTGAAGAATGAGGTCATTCCAAGTTCGGACGAAGAAGTTACGACCAAAACAGTCGGGACGTAAAACTACAATCTACAACACCACTTTCGGCATTGATTTAGAAATACCGAAAGTAGTCGTATTTCAGGCAGAGAAGGTGTATTTTTTAGAATAACTTTAGGTATTGCTTTGAGGAATTAGACAACGCCGACTGAGACAAACCTATGGGGTCCCTTATGACGTATTTTGACTTCCAAATCAAGGAAACACGGTCCCGGATGGACTCTAATACCTAGTTCTCATGAAAACTATATAAGGGGACTTCCACAACAATTAACATATCATCACTTCTCATATTATACTTTCGTTCTTCATTAAAAACCTAAGGTTTACCCCTTTGGGGGAAACCGGGTAACTGTGTAATCATGAGTAACTAAATTCTTGTTGATTGAGAATGAATTTAGTGTTCTAGAGTGAAGCTTTATTATTATATAAGTTTGTTGGAAGTTTGAATCATCAACGATTGTCTTTTCACTTAATTCTTTTGTATGAAATGTTCATATATTCGATGAACCAATGTATTTCTCGTCATCAAGAAGAGATTTTTCGGAGGATGAATCATTGATTGCGAATACAGGACTTAACTTAATCTCATCTTGAGAACATTCACACTTATTCTCAGAAGAGAAAGTAGAACTTGACGAAGAAGCCGCTTTTAAAAATTTCTTAAAAATCAAAACTTCCAACATCTTGTGATACGTTAACTGAGTTTTTCTTTAGTTTCGCTCTCGCTTAACTCTACTTTGACTCATGTCTTATAGGTTGGATCGCATCAAACATAAATTGTTAGATATTTTCGTGTTTGTCTGCTCTGATACCAATTGATAAGACGAGGGTACCCAAATATACCTCAATCTAAAACTTTTCCACCTATAAGTCCTTTCTCCGAAAGTGATTGTCTATGGACTGAGTCGAGACAATACAACTAATCGGTTCACACTTCGTGTGGTCGTCTATGGATACAAGATCGAGACAATACAACAACGAAGTTTGTTTACTTAATAAATGGTTCAGACTTAACCAAACACAATAGGATTACTATCAAGTAAATAAGAATTAACGTTTGTGTATTTTACTTCTAATTATAATAAAAACAATTATAATTGCTGAAATAGAAAAGTAAAAGACACAACAAGATTTTGTTAACGAGGAAACGACAAATGCATAAAAACCCCGGGACCTTTTCCAGAATTGAATACTCACAGGATTAAGCCGCTATACAAAATCAAACCAACTTCGTATAGTTGAGACCAAGCAACTAATTAAACCTATAGTTCACCTAGTTCCGTCTGTATTCCCATGCCTCTAACTTGTAATAAGTCACGTACTTGGAACAATTCCTTTGGTTCGTATTCCAAACAGTAAAGGAACAACAAATCTGTTTAGTAACAACTCTTTTCAACCAAGTGATGTGAGTTCGACAAAAGGCTCTTCCGTTTATCCCAATAAAATCCTTTGTCAGGTCCTTAGATCTATCTAATAACAATTACCAAAGTAATTGTCAAGATTTTGCAATCAATACTTTGAATCACAAAGAATTGTATTGATGCCGATCTACTCAACTAATCAATCCAATCTACCACAAGGATAAACCGATTATAGTTGGATCCTCTTTAACTGAAACAAGTATTTTGCACACCAAAGATTATGAACCCAAATCAGAAATCTTCTTCGTCTTCAAATCTTCTTATATCTTCAATAAATACCTGCACACAATCAACTTGAATATCTTGTGATCAATCATGCACAGAATGGAGTCTGTTAACAATGGATTATCACAAGACGTCTTTAGATCTACAAACAGTCTAAAGATCCCTGTCGAAATTTCAATCTAGTTTGAGTGAATCTTATATCAGAAGAGAAGATTCTCAAGCATAAACAAACTAGGTGCAATCAAAGTTCAACAACCGTTAGTCAATCAAATCAATCGAAACAAAAGATAAACCACAATTATCTAGTTTCCCACGAACGGTACTAATAGAGATTCTGAATTCCAAATAATTCTTTAAACCGAGCGGCCGTAAGAGATTTCTCCTAATTAGGTTACTTTCCTCTCCGAATAGGCGGCTCCACCAGTAACAACACAACTAGGTAGTTTTGCTGGCTCTGAGGATTAGTTTGCTCGAAATGCAAACTTTGATATTTATATTCCAAGGAAGTTTGGACACCAAGGAATTTCCAAAACCGAAAATATTCTCAAGATATGCAATATATTCCGAATTCGGTTTCCATAATTCCCGGAAATGCTTTGTCCAAACATTGACCGAAATCTATTAAAAAAATCTCCAACTAGTAAATGCACATTACTATTTTTCATTTTCCAAAAATAAAATTAAAAACCTTAATTAAAAGATTCTCAATTTATTTTCGATCCGGGATTTTTCTATAACTATTAAGGAATATCTTTGAACAATAAAAGATAAGCATTACTGCATATGTTCAAAGTATGTCGACATCTTTATATTTACATATTAACCAAATTTTTCGGTATTTCTAAGAACTCTAGGAAATCCGAAAAAGTCAATTTTGGTTAAGTTTGTGTTATAACCGAGTACACCTCTCACTAGGATCGGTTACCAGTTACTAGGGTCTGTTACACCTCCTACTAGGATCGGTTCCCACATGTTGCACTTCTCACTAGGATCGGTTCCCACATATATATGTTATCTAACTTGTATTTGGTGCACATGTTCATAGGATCGGTTCCCCAATAACAAAAAAACTTGTTGCACCTCTGTTGATGGTGGTTTTTAGCTTAGGGTTAAAATCGTAAAACCATACATATGACATGACGTCACTATGACCAATAAAACATTTATTGAATCAATCAGCGTGCCTACGTAAGAATTTCAGGGTACGTTTTTTTTATATACATGTGTCATGTTCCACGACAGAACCCTTAGCATTGACCGACATCATCCATGCCAAACCCTAATTCTCATGCTACCGCGCCAAGGCATGCAAACCATGCCAGCCGCACCAAAGTGCCAATGGCAATCCATGCCAGCCACATCTCTGCACCAAGGCATGCCAACCATGCCAGCCGCACCACTGTGCCAATGACAAACCATGCCAGCCACATCTCCGCGCCAAGGCATGCCAACCATGCCAACCGCACCACTGTGCCAATGGCAAAGCATGCCAGCCACATCTCCGCGCCAAGGCATGCCAACCATGCCAGCCGCACCACTGTGCCAATGGCAAACCATGCCAGCCACATCTTCGTGCCAAGGCATGCCAACGATGCTAGCCGCACCACTGTGCCAATGGAAAACCATGCCAGCCACGTCTACCGCGCCAAGGCATGCCAACCATGCTAGCCGCACCATGCGCCAATGGCATGCCAAACCCTTGGCCCCACCATGCCAAACCAACCGCACCTTGCCTTTTCCCCAACCATGCTAGCCACACCATGCGCCAATGCATGCCAAACCCTTGGCCCCACCATGCCAAGACAACCGCGCCTTTCCTTGGACCCAACCATGCTAGCCGCACCATGCGCCAATGGCATGCCAAACCCTTGGCCCCGCCATGCCAAGCCAACCGCACCTTGCCTTGGCCCCATCATGCCAAGCCGTCCGTACCAAACCCTTGGCCCCACCATGCCAAGCCATCAGCGCCATTGGCCTTGGCCCCACCATGCCGGCCTTCCCTATGCGGCTACCAAAACGAAGGCGTGCGACGATCAACGACCACCCTTCCATCCTAGATGCATATCCTAGCCTTCCAAGGTCGCCAAACAACGCATGGTAACCTTTGGTCCAAAACCCTAGTTTTGGCCACGCCAAAGCATGCCATGCCACATGTGCCAATGGAATGCCAACCAACTTGCCGCGCCATACCATGAAGGCCTTCCCTATGCGGCTACCAAAACGAAGGCGTGCGACGATCAACGATCACCCTTCCATCCTTGATGAAAATCCTAGCCGTCCAATGTCGCCAAACAACGCATGGTAACTTTTGTCCCAAAACCCTAGTTTTGGCCAAGCCAAACCGTGCCAAGGCATGCCATGCCACATGTGCCAATGACATGCCAACCACCTTGCCGCGCCATACCATGCCGGCCTTCCCTATGCGGCTATCAAAATGAAGGCGTGCGACGATCAACGGCCACCCTTCCATCCTAGATGCAAATTCTAGCCGTCCAAGGTCGCCAAACAACGCACGATAACCTTTGGACCAAAACCGTAGTTTTGGCCACACCAAACCGCGCCAAGGCATGCCATGCTACATGTGCCAATGGCATGACAACCACCTTGCGGCGCCATACCATGCCGGCCTTCCCCATGCGGATACCAAAACGAAGGCGTGCGACGATTAACGACCACCCTTCTTTCCTATATGAAAATCCTAGCCGTCCAAGGTCGCCAAAAAATGCATGGTAACCTTTGGTCCCAAACCCTAGTTTTGGCCATGCCAATCAACTTGTCGTGCCATACCATGTCGGCCTTCCCTATGCGGCTACCAAAACAAAGGCGTGCGACGATCAACAACCACCCTTCCATCCTAGATGCAAATCCTAGCCGTCCAAGGTCGCCAAACAACGCATGGTAACGTTAGTCCCAAAACCCTAGTTTTGGCCACGCCAAACCACGCCAAGGCATGCCATGCCACATGTGCCAATGGCATGCCAACCACCTTGCCGCCCCATACCATGCCATCCTTCCCCATGCGGCTACCAAAATGAAGGCGTGCGACGATCAACGGCCACTCTTCCATCCTGGATGCAAATCCTAGCCGTCTAAGGTCACCAAATAACGCATGGTAACCTTTGGCCCAAAACCCTAGTTTTGGACACGCCAAACCGTGCCAAGGCATGCCATGCCACATGTGCCAATGGCATGCCAACCACCTTGCTACGCCATACCATGCCGGCCTTCCCCATGCGACTACCAAAACGAAGGCCTGCGACGATCAACGACCACCCTTCCATCCTAGATGCAAATCCTATCCGTTCAAGGTATCCAAACAATGCATGGTAACCTTTGGCCCAAAACCCTTTGGCCACGCCAAACCGCGCCAAGGCATGCCATGCCACATGTGCCAATGGCATGCTAACCACCTTGCCGCGCCATACCATGTCGGCCTTCCCTATGAGGCTATCAAAACGAAGGCCTGCAACAATCAACGACCATTTTTTCATCTAAGATGCAGATCTTAGTCGTCCAAGGTTACCAGCTAACGCATGACAACCTTTGGCCCTAGTTTGGTCGCGCCTAAACAAATCCAAAAACCTAACTTTTGGCCGCGCCTAAAATGGATCATATTAAAACTATTCTGGTCATACTTTTATGCCACTTGCTATCAAACAAAAGTTTGCTATAATCAACGGCTACCTTCCTCTTAAGATGCAAAATCTTGACCGTTGAAGGTCACCACCGAGCCGGCAAGTTTCCCAAGCCCAAATTTCCAGACAACAACAACATGCTACATATTTTCCACGAAAACACTTGAGACATCAACACATGTCACAAACTGGGGGATGCTCATTGGCTATTGGTTTGGCGGTTTACAGCATGCGGCGTACACTACGCTCGTTATAAGAAAGTGTCATAAGGATGAGGCGGTTAGTAAATACAGGGAGTAATGGTGAAACACTTTCTTTTATGGAACAACAATTCCAAGCGTTACCGGTTACCACCTCCTCCCATTTACTCACGCGTTTTCCATTTCTTAATGAGACTAGAGTACGTTTCACTTCGACTTGTATAAATAGGCATTACGTATTTCCACCGAACAACAAGTTTTGGTCATGAGCATACAACACTCAAAAATCACCTGTTAGCTTTCCCATCTGTTAGATTACGCTTTCTGATACAAGTCAAAACAACTACTCTTCAAGAATCAACTATTCTGGTCTCAACACTCTTTTCGCTTCCCTCTCCAAAACCAACCCTTCTCCTCCACTTTGTGACCGAAGCAAGTCTGGAACGACCATTTCTTGGTTTAGGCCAGATTTGTACAGATTGGTCTCTCGAATCTAAAGTACTCCCTTGCAGTACATTGTTTAGGGTTTAGACTCGTTTCTTACCCGCACACCCGAAATTACCGAAATCAGCAGAAACCGTTTTCACCCTCAAACAATTGGAGACTACAATAGGAGATTAATCTCTTGGTTACAATATGAATTTCCAATTCCCGGTTTCATACTTCAACCCAGGCATCAGTGGTGGAAGCAAACGATCCGCTCAGGAATCGACGACTCAGTTACCAGGCGACTCAGTTACCAGTCATAACACGACAAGGGGTGACTGGGAACTTCCAAGATGGTAGAAGCAAACGATCCGCCCAGGGATCGACGACTCGATTACCAGATGACTCAGGGACGACTGAAGACTTTTCACGATCACGGTGGCGCTTCCCACAAAACTCTGACTTGCACCCGGAAGATCCATTTTTCGCTAGGAGATCTGCAAAACCGAGTAAGTATTGCTAGACAAAATACATGGTCTACTACGTCAAGTTTTCACAGGAATGAGAAAAACCGATAGCCATGTTATGTTTCATCCCATGCCCTCTACTGACACGCAACGATCACAGTTCCATGGCCTTCCTGGGATGTTTGTGTCGCTTGCAATTGCAACCAAAAAACATCTTTATTCTAAAAAAGTTCATTCCAAATAATAATCCAAAAACCCTCATAGATAGCAGTTATCTATCAATTCAAATCAAACCATAAACCAGGCGCTTTGTTTGCCTTTCAAAAAAAAAGAAGAGGGAAAACCCTAATGCCCAGTTCTTTGTGGAATCAATGGCAGTCACCTACCCGTACGTGCCTACTTTGCATAATAATGATTACCCGTCACTATTCATGAGGTAGATGACGTTACTACAGTGATATTCGAAGAGAAGAACATTTTTTTTTTACAGATTTATGGAAGGCATACCTATGGCTAGGATTTGCACCAAAAAAAGAAAACAAGAAAACAAATGGAAAGAGGCAACCGGGCACGCAAGAACAAGCCAACGCCATGCCAAGCCAGCGTCCACGCCAAGCCAGCGTCCACGCCAAGCCAGCGTCCACGCCAAGCCAGCGTCCACGCCAATCCAACGCCCATTCCAAGCCGATCCAATGCTAACAAATTGCATCTCTACATAGCCAGCAACTTGCATCTTTCCAGCGCCAGCAGCTTGCATCCTTCCAGCGCTAACAACTTGCATCTTTCCATCTCCAGCAGCTTGCATCCTTCCAACACTGCTCTTGGACGCCCAATAAAAGGGAATCATCAATCCAATTTCGTCACACGTAAAGATCAGGAATGACTTATC